>NW_006198962.1:132321-133500 GCF_000334495.1 Tupaia belangeri chinensis
AAAGAGAGACAAAAGCAGAGAGGATGAAATAATGGGACATGGTCATGTAGAGATCTCTTCTCCTCTATTTCTCCATCCTGTCTGAATTTGGGACACACGCACACACACACACATACACTTACCATGTTTTTCAATGCACAAAGGCTGACATTAAGACTATGATCAGCCATGTGGGATTCAGCTTTCTATGCCCAATGTTTAACCACTGCCCCATGGGGCCATCTGTCTTTATTTTCTCCTTTCAAATATCTTATTTCTCATGTGCAAAATATCCCACTACTACTACTATAATAAAATGATCTCATTTGTTAGAGTCACTTGGAATAGGTGCCCAAATTATCAACTCTCTTGATAACTTAGCTACTTCCTTCTTCTAGTTTTAGCAGTGGTCTTCCTGATAAGCCCAACCTAATTCAGCTCACTTCTTCTAGAATCTCACACTCCTATCAGCATCCCACCCTGTGATCTCTCTTTACTGATCTCATCTATGACTCCCCCATACACACACATACATGTCCCAATCTCTGTGCATTTCTGCCTTAGCAAATTGTCTCATCAAATCTTAGACATCCAGCCAGAGAACATCCTACATACCTTTGAAACTACGGGGTGATCATGGGCCACCAGGTTGTCAAAAAGCAGAATGTTGCGTCCCTTCAAGACTTGACAGTAGAGAACAGTTGGGCTCACCATTTCCCCCACATGATGGAGCTCTGGGAAGAAGAGTCCCTGTGCTAAGGGGTATGATTCTGGCCATTAATCCATCCTAGGTAGTGAATTGCACCCTTCCCTGTATCTTTCTTCTCTTTTGCCTTCATATTGGTTTTCTTATACCATATAAACTCATCAATAACTTCTTCATCCTAAGAGAAAATAACTTCTTTCAGGGCTGGCAGGTGGCATGGTGGAAAAGGGCACTGGACTCCCACATGCCAACCACGGTTCAAGTCTTGGACCTGGTGGCTTTCTTTCTCACTTTCCCTCTCTTTCTCATTCTCTCTCTCTCTCTCTCTCTCTCTCTGTCTTTCTGATCAAATTTAAAAAAAAATAAAATGAATGAATAAATAAAATTAAATAAATAATTCTTTAAAAAAATAACTTCTTTGGATTCTTTACTCTCAAGTTTCTGGTTCATTTTTGTAAATTACTAAGTATATATATATATATAAATATATTTGT
>NW_006198962.1:133939-160628 GCF_000334495.1 Tupaia belangeri chinensis
TATATATATATACTGGAAAGTAACCTCTATGAGACCTACTCCTGTATGTTCATTTCTTAATTCTTCACTACCTGTTGCCTTCAAATCACTTGATGGAAATCCGACAAGTACACTTAAAAGTCTTCAGAGAGCCAAGATCCTCTCAACTGCTGACCTTCTCTGACCTGTATACCACGGTGAGCAGCCTTGGTGAACCCTCCTCTGAAACACATGAGCTTTTCAAACTTCACTTGCTCTTGATTCTCTCCTGCTCTCTGCGACAGTTCTCTTTTTTCTCCTTTCCCTCCAGTTTCAGCTTTGATTTCAAATATACAGTTTACAGCCTGGATCAACAAGGATTTGTCTGACTTTGAGCAAGTTACTTAAATTATCCCCGCTCCTGCTTCCTCACTTGTAAATCGAGATGGTTTAAATGAGAAAACAAGTGAAATAGTCGAAGGGGGTAAGTGTTATTGAAGTTCATTTCCTGCCCATAGGTAGCATGCTGGTCTCTATATTTCAAAGATTTCATCATAATGAGTGCTCAGTGAATAGTTGTTGAACTCACATGGAAGCAGAAGTCATGCATGATAACCAGCCTCTGGCATAATCTGTTAGATTAAAGTGGAGAGTACAAAGTACCTTTGGAGGAGTAGAGTTTCTCACCAGACAAATTTCTTGCAGATCTTTTATCCCTAATGAGTCTTCCTTTGGGACATCCCATACCCAACCTCCCAACTTTAAAAATCCCAGTGTTCAGAGACCAGTGAAAGCCACAGAAATGAGAGGTGAAATGAGCATTTCAAAAATAGGGCATAGCTCAGATGTGTACACCAAGGCACAAAGGAAGCATATTTTTATCCAAATTACAAAGCAACATATTTTAATGAACATCACGTACTTGTATAAATGCTCTGAAGTTAATAATATGTTACATTCAATTCAGAATTTCTAAGCTGTGTTCCTTTAACACAGAGTTTATATCCCTGTGCTTAAAGCACCGAACAGCCTTCATATTTTGTTCTGGTTTACAGCACCTTCTTGGAATTCAAACAGCACTGCAAATTTTTAGAAATCATGACTACAGAATTCTGAAAACTCATTCTGGAAAGAGAAAGGACTCATGTCACATCTCCATTTCATGTTTATTAAATAGCAAAACCCGATATCTAGAATGCTTCTAGTACAAGGAAAGATGTATTAACTTCCAGTAAATGTCAGTATTTTTAATTGAAGGAGAACTCGGCAACCTTACGAACCCTTTCTTTTGTGTGTGTGTGGGGGGGGCAACCTCCATACTACTTTTATAATGGCTACACTAATTTACGTTTCCACCGACAAGACGTAAGGGTTGCCCTTTCTCCACATACTCACCAACGCACACCTTTCATCTTTTTTATAAAAGCCATTAAAGCATGTTTCCAGTAATATTTCATTGTGGTTTTGTTTTAACTTTGTTTTTCTTTTTGTTTGTTTGTTTTTTGCTGTAGGATGTGTGTGCTCACCAGAAAGATATATAGAGAGAGAGACAGAGAGACAGAGAGAAAGTAAGAAATCACCCCCTAGATAAGAGAGCCATGCCACAATCTCCTCTCCAGTATCCTCTCAGGATTTTGGGCATACATGCACACACTTCTGGTGTGATTTTTGAAGTCACCAGGTTCAGGTCTTGAATCACATAGTCAGTCATGTGGCATCCATTGCCTTAACCTGCAAACAACTTATTGACCTACTCATTGTGGTTTTAATATGCATTTTTCTGATAATTAGTGATATTAAATATTTTTATATATCAGCTGTCCACTTGTATATCTTCTTCTGAGAAAGGCCTATTCAGATCCCTCACCCATTTTTAATCATGTTATTTTCTTGCTTTTGCACTGAGTTTCTTATATGGATATGTTTTGGATATGAGCTCCTTCAAAGAAGTACAATTTTCAAATATTTTCTCACATTTTGTAGGTGGTTTCTTCACTTTGTTGACTATTTTCTTTTGCTACACAAAAGCTTTTTTGCTGTTGTTGTTAGTTTTTGCTATAGTGCATGTGTTCTCACAGGAGAGAGACAGAGGTAGAGAGATGGGAGTGAGTAGTGAGAAAGCACACTTCAGGGAAGATGACCACACTGTAATCCCTTCTCTAGTCTCCTCTCAGGATTTAGGGCATACAAGCCTATGCATCTGGTGTGATTTTTCAAGGCATTGGGTCTGGGACTCAAACCACACAATCTGCTATGTGGGATCCAGTTGCCTTAACCACCATGCCACTGGTTGGCCAAAAAAAAGCTTTTAAATTTGATGCAATTCTATTTGTCTGTTTTTGCTTATATGGTCTGGCATATGCGGTCCTCTTCAAGAAATAATTGCCCAGACCAATGTTGAGTATATTTCCCCTATGTTTTCTTCTAGAAGTTTTACAGTTTTAGGTCTTATAATTAATTATTTAACCCATTTTGATTGATTTTTATAAATGGTATGAAATAAGGGCCAAATTTCTTTCTTCCACATGTGGATATCCAGTTTTTACAACACTGTTTATCAAAGAGACTATTGCTTAACAGTGTGTATCTTTGCATCTTTTTTTTGCCAAAAATCAATTGACCATAAATGAGTGAATTTAGTTTTTACTCTCTATTCTGTTACATTAGTATATGTCTGTTTTTAGTGCCAATATCATGCTGTTTCGGTTACTATAGTTTTGTGGTATATTTTAAGATCATGAAATGTGGTGTTCTCAACTTTGTTCCTGCTCAAGCTTTATGTGGCTATTCAAACTTAGTGTGGTTCCATATAAATTTTAGGGCTGTTTCTGTTTCAGTGGAAAATGTGGTTGGGATTTTGATGGGAATTACACTGAACCTATGATGGCTTTAACTAACATAGACATATTAATCATAGTTTTTCTTCTAACACATGAACATGTGATATTCCATTTATTTGTGTCCTCTTCAATTTCATTCATTAATTTTCATAAAAGCTTTCCATGTACAGGTCTTTGGCCTCTTTGAATAAATTTATTTGTAAATTATTTTTTATTTTGACTGTTTTAACTAGAATTGTATTCTTAACGTCTTTTTCAGATAGCTTGTTGTTAGTGCATAGAAACACTATTGATATTTCTATGTTGACTTTGTATCTGAAACTTATACATGCACACACTTCTGGTGTGATTTTTGAAGTCACCAGGTTCAGGTCTTGAATCACATAGTCAGTCATGTGGCATCCATTGCCTTAACCTGCAAACAACTTATTGACCTACTCATTGTGGTTTTAATATGCATTTTTCTGATAATTAGTGATATTAAATATTTTTATATATCAGCTGTCCACTTGTATATCTTCTTCTGAGAAAGGCCTATTCAGATCCCTCACCCATTTTTAATCATGTTATTTTCTTGCTTTTGCACTGAGTTTCTTATATGGATATGTTTTGGATATGAGCTCCTTCAAAGAAGTACAATTTTCAAATATTTTCTCACATTTTGTAGGTGGTTTCTTCACTTTGTTGACTATTTTCTTTTGCTACACAAAAGCTTTTTTGCTGTTGTTGTTAGTTTTTGCTATAGTGCATGTGTTCTCACAGGAGAGAGACAGAGGTAGAGAGATGGGAGTGAGTAGTGAGAAAGCACACTTCAGGGAAGATGACCACACTGTAATCCCTTCTCTAGTCTCCTCTCAGGATTTAGGGCATACAAGCCTATGCATCTGGTGTGATTTTTCAAGGCATTGGGTCTGGGACTCAAACCACACAATCTGCTATGTGGGATCCAGTTGCCTTAACCACCATGCCACTGGTTGGCCAAAAAAAAGCTTTTAAATTTGATGCAATTCTATTTGTCTGTTTTTGCTTATATGGTCTGGCATATGCGGTCCTCTTCAAGAAATAATTGCCCAGACCAATGTTGAGTATATTTCCCCTATGTTTTCTTCTAGAAGTTTTACAGTTTTAGGTCTTATAATTAATTATTTAACCCATTTTGATTGATTTTTATAAATGGTATGAAATAAGGGCCAAATTTCTTTCTTCCACATGTGGATATCCAGTTTTTACAACACTGTTTATCAAAGAGACTATTGCTTAACAGTGTGTATCTTTGCATCTTTTTTTTGCCAAAAATCAATTGACCATAAATGAGTGAATTTAGTTTTTACTCTCTATTCTGTTACATTAGTATATGTCTGTTTTTAGTGCCAATATCATGCTGTTTCGGTTACTATAGTTTTGTGGTATATTTTAAGATCATGAAATGTGGTGTTCTCAACTTTGTTCCTGCTCAAGCTTTATGTGGCTATTCAAACTTAGTGTGGTTCCATATAAATTTTAGGGCTGTTTCTGTTTCAGTGGAAAATGTGGTTGGGATTTTGATGGGAATTACACTGAACCTATGATGGCTTTAACTAACATAGACATATTAATCATAGTTTTTCTTCTAACACATGAACATGTGATATTCCATTTATTTGTGTCCTCTTCAATTTCATTCATTAATTTTCATAAAAGCTTTCCATGTACAGGTCTTTGGCCTCTTTGAATAAATTTATTTGTAAATTATTTTTTATTTTGACTGTTTTAACTAGAATTGTATTCTTAACGTCTTTTTCAGATAGCTTGTTGTTAGTGCATAGAAACACTATTGATATTTCTATGTTGACTTTGTATCTGAAACTTGATGAGAGTACTCCAAAAGTTTATAGAAAATATAAAGTATGAGTGTATTTTGGTGCAAATAATTTTTAAGCAATTATCTATTTAATTTTATTTATTTATTATTACTATTCAATTTGACCAGTGAGAGAGAGAGAAAGCAAGCTGCCAGATCCAGACTTGAATTGCCATCTGCCATGTGAGAGTCCAGCAACTTAACCACCATGCCATATGCCAGTCCCAATGCAAATAACTTTTAAATCTATGTATAATTTTTTCATAATATGCATTGTCCATGAACATTTTGAAGACCCCTTGATGTTATTTTAATGATTTTTGGATGGAGTCTTTAGAGTTTTCTATTTATAAGGTCAAGTCAACTACATCTAAAGACAATCTAACTTCTTCCTTGCCAAAAATCCCTTTGAATTTTTTTAAATTTCTTTTTCTTGACTAATTGCTCTGGCTAGGACTTCCAGTGCCATGTTGAATAGAAGTAAAAAAAAAAAAAAATAGTAAAATTACCATATAGTCCAGTCCAACAGTCCCACCACTAAAAGGCATAAAATCATTATGTTGGGGGCTTAGCAGATGTAACTGAACTTCCATAGGGCTAATCACAGTTCAAATCCTGGACCCAGTAGCTTGAAACTCATGCCAGACACATAAGAATGCAACCCCAAGATTCCAGGAGAAAAACATAGGAAAAGGAATTGCAGCATGGTTATCCTCCCTTGGGGTGTGGAAGTGATTTCTCACTTTCTCTCTCACTGTTTTTGTCTCTCTTTCTTTCCAGTGAGCACACATGTCCTAAGGTAAAAATGTCTTTTAAAAAAATCAGGGGAACCAGCAGTTAGCGTAATGGCTATGTCGCTGGACTCCCACGTAGTAGACTGGTTTGCGTCCCGGACCCGATGGCTTAAAACTCACGCCGGGCACGTGTGCATGTGTGCCCAAGATCCCAAGAGGAGAATGGAGGAGAAGGGATTGCGGCGTGGCCTTCCCCCCTGTGGGGTGATTTCTCGCTTTCTGTCTCTCTCTGTCTGTCTGGTGAGCACACGTGCCCTATAGCGAAAAAAACCTCTCAAAAAAAAAAATCAGTATGTTGGAAAGATATTTACACTCCTGTGTTTATTTTAGCATTATTCACAATAGCTAAGATACATAAACAAGCTAAGTGTTTGACAACAGATGAATAGGTAAAACAAAATGTGGTGTATACATACATATATATATATATATATAATATGTATATATTCAGCTTTTCTTTATTCCTTTATTTATTTTTTTAGATTTTTGCCTTGAGGCACATTTGTTCTGTAGAGACAGAAACAGAAAGATAGGTAGAATGAGAAACAACACAATTCCTTATCCTCCATTCTCTTAGGATTTGGGTCACATATGCACACGTCTGGAATGTTTTTCAGATCATTGGGTCTGGAACTCAAACCGTGGAGTCAGACATGTGGGACCTAGCACCTTAACCACCATGCCAAGTATTCAGCTTTTAAAAAGAAAGAAATTCTGTTATTTGAGACAATAGGGATGAATCTGAAAGACATTATGTTAAGTAAAATAAACAAGGGGCCAACAGGTGGTGTGGTGGTTGAGGGCATGGACTCCCACATGGCCTACTGCAGTTCAAGTCCTAGACCTGGTAGCTTGCTTTCTCATTCCCTTCCCTCCCCCTTTTTCCCTATCTGGTCAAATTAAAAAATAAAAATAAAAATAAAAATAAATAAAGTTAAATAAAATAATTATTTATTTTTTAAAAAAAGAATTAAACTAGGCCACATGATCTCACTTATATGTTAAATCTAAAAAAGTCAAACTCAGAAACAGAAATAGAGTGGTGATTACCATAGTTTAAGGTAGAGTAGGAGAGGATTGGGAAGATTTTGGTCAAAGGCTAAAAAATTTCAATTAGAAAGGAGAAATGGACCAGCCCTAGTATGGTGGTGAAGGTGGATAGAGACCACTCGGCAGTATGAGAAATATCCTGGGTGCATGTGTGTGCATGCCCAAAATCCCAAAAGAAGGGTGAACTGGAGGGAAAAGGATTGCAGTTTCACCATTCCCCATGACGGGGTAGAGGATGGGGTGAGTGGTAAGGGGCTGAGTGGTGTTTTCTCACTTTGTCTCTCACTCTTTGGTTCACTCTACTGAGTGCACACACCCTCTGGCAAAATTTTTAAAATAAAAAGAATAGAAATATAAGATCAAGAGATCTATTATCCAACCTGGGGACTATAGTTAATAACAATGTATTATATACTTGAAGATTGCTACGAGAGTAGATTTTCAATGTTCTCATCATATGCACACACACGGAGTATGTGAAGTAATGCATGTAGAAATTAGCCCAATTTAGCCATTTCACAATGTATATGTATTTCAAAACATGATGTTGTACACTGTAAATATGTATAACTTTCATTTGCCATTTGGTCAACTGGGATCCAGTCACCCTAACTACCATGCTACAGGCTGGCCCTCTACCTGGTATTTTTAAGATTTCAACTGTAACAGCATCTCCAAACTGAGGTATTCCCTAATGGGACCCCCAGATTAAGTTCTTCATAATAGCCAGGATGTTTGTCAATACTTTTGCATAATATTAAAATTGTCTATTTAAACCCACAATTACCTGCAATTTCTTTGCCTCTCAATAATCACTTTCACGATTTGGAGGAGGGAAGGAAGGATTGCTTTTTAAAGGAAAAAATGTACTTATGGAGAATAAAGAGAGACTCCAACAGATGGTTTGAAACTCAAGAAACAATGAGAAAGAAAGTCAATCTACATAAGAAATAAGTATGGATTTCATAGAACAGCAGAAAGGCAATGGTTGATACAAGAGAGAAAGAAGGGGATAGGAATTTAAAACTGGAGAGAAGTGGAAGAGAGAGATGTCAATCTGCCAGAAATTCACAGCAGCAAAGATGGTACGAGAATGTTAAAGATCAAGAGGTTGGGCCAGCACTGTAGTGTAATGGTTAAGGAAACCAGATTCCACATGGCTGACCACAGCTTGAATCCCAGCTCTGAGAGCTTAATAAACATGCTGGATGCATATGTATGACCCAAATTCTGACATGACAGAGAAATAGAGAAGGGATTGTGGCATGACATCCTTGAAAGATGCCTCCTTTTCTCTCTCTCTCTCTCTCCCCCCCCCCTCTCTTTCTCTAGTGGCAATAGAAAATCAAATTGTCAGTTGTTGCTGGATGAAATATTCCTTCCAAACTTCAAAACCTTAAGGAAAGACACAAGCATGCCTTGTGTGGTGGTGTTTAAGTAAAATCTAGGTAAAAGGATGGTTCTGCCCATTAAAGAGGGAAAGGGCAGCTACCACAGGGGAGCAGCAGGTGTGAATGGAGGTCCAGCTGGGCTAGTTGCGATGCAATAGAAAAATCCAATGACCCTGTACTGCCATCTGGTAATGTATGTGAATGTCTGTCTCCCACTGGACATAAACGTCATGAAAGCAGAGACCACAGTTCTTTTTTTACTGCAGTGCCAGGTGCATTCTCCACAGGCTCAACCGCCCCCAGGGATGTGCTGACTGATTACATGTGCCTGGAACCTGCAAAGGAACATACTATCACTCTTCAGAAGGGTATTGTGATGGTGGGCAGGGCTCTGCTGAGAAAGTTCAGACACTTCCCAGGTCAAAAGAATTTTAATGAAGCCTTGTCTCCATCTCCCCAGTCACACTTCCCACACTGACCCTGACAATACATCTGAATTATTCCTTTGAGAACAACACATGAGAAATTGTGACCCTCATCTGAGGTCACATGCAACTCAGAATGCTGTCTCGGGCCTCTCTGCCCAAGCACATCATTTGAGATTCTGTTCTGCCTTCTGAGAACTAAGATCTATGTGCATAAGTGGCAAGGTCCTCTCCCTTCCTTTTCAAATATCCTGTCTTCCTCAGGCAAAAGGGCAATGTTAAGTGTTACAGTTCAAACCATGGCTTGTCCCCCCCAGTTCCACGTTTTGAAATTTGGTCTTACTGAGTGATGATTGAATGCCTCCCAGAAATTCATGCATTGGGACTTGATTACACTGATGGTATTGTAAAAGTATTTGAAGAAAACGTAATTCTTTCATGATGTTCTGAAAGAGACCTTTGGGTATGAGAATGTGATTAAGGTGGGGTCTCCATGACTGAGGTATGATGGGTAGATAAGCAGAGGGAATGAGATCTGAACAACCAAGTGAAAGCCACATGTACACAGACCATACTCTGTTCTGCTGAAAGTTCCACCTTCTTCCACTTGTGATACTTTGGGACATTTTTGTCACCAGAAGTTATTTAACTTCTATTTTTATTTATTTATTTTTTTTAGAGATTTTTGCTGTGGCATGTGCTCTCACCAGAGAGACAGAGAGTGAGAAATCACCTCCTGGGGAGGATGACCATGCCATAATCCCTTCTCCATTCTCCACTCAGGATCTTGGACATGCATGCACATGCACTAAAAGTGAGTTTTAAGCCACAGTCCAGGGCTCGAACTGTGGTCGACTACATGGAAGTCCAGAGACATAACCATTATGCCATCTGCTGGTCCCAGTTTCTGGTATTTCTGAAAGCAATACAAAAATGGACTAAGACAATGAGCAACAGAAATGGAGAGAGCATAACTTATTCAATGTTTTTTTAAGTCTTTGACATTACACTAGTCTATAATGTTTCTTCTTTTACTTTCAGGTTAATTTCACATTTTGCATAAAGTTTCCATCACGATGTTTACAACATATATATTTGTTTCAATAGAGAATTTTACTTTTTTTGTAAAGGTTTCTTCCCTTTGCACCTCACACTCATCCTTTACCACGCACTCTCTACCATCCACTCTCCTTCCTTACAATTTTTGGTATCTACACTTATTCTCTCTATTATATCTTCAGATCTCTCATTCTCTGCTATATAGTGCAGATATTTGGTCAAATTGAATGGGAATATACAGTATGTATCTTTCAAAGCCTGGCTTACTTTGCTCAACATTAAGTCTTCCATATTCATCCACTTTGAGTCAAACGATAGGATCTCATTGTTTCTTATAGCTGAGTAATATGCCATAGTATATACATGCCACAGTTTTTCAATTCAGTCATCAGTTTTTGGACACTAGGTTGGTTCTGTGCTTTAGCACTTGTGAATACAATGAACATGAATGTGCAAGTGTCTTTCTGATTGAGTGTTTTCCTGTCTTTTAGGTAAATACCAAGGAGTGGGATTACTGGGTCATATGGTAGTTCTATTTGTAGGTTTTTGAGGCAGCCCAAATTATTTTTCACAGAGGTTGGACTAATTTGCATTCCCACCAACAGTGTAAGAGAGTTACCTTTTCACTACAGCCTTGCCAGCACTTGTCGTTCTTTTTTTTTTTTCATTCTAGTCAATCTAACTGGACTTAAATGATATCTCATTGTGTCTTTATTTTGCATTTCCTTTATAAGAGATTTTGAACATTTTTTCATATGCCTTTTTGCCATTTGTAAGTCTTCCATAGAGAGTTGTCTATTCAATTCTTTCGCCCACTTTTTAATTATTTGTTTTTTTAATGGGCAAGTTGTTTGAGTTCCCTGTGTATTCTAAATATCAATCCCTTGTCTGAGGAATATTTTCTCCCATTCTAAGGGTTGCCTTTTCACTCTAATGATTGTTTCCTTCGCTGTGAAGAATCTTTTTAGTTTAGTGTAATCCCACTTGTCAATTTTGGTGACAAATGCCTGTACTTTAGGGATCTTATTAAAGAAATCTTTGCCTATTCCAGTGTCTTCAAATGTTTCCCCTCCCTACATTTTCTACTATTAGTTTTAGAATTTGAGGCTTTATATTTAAATCTGTGATTCATTTTGAGTTGATACTTGTTAATGTTGAGAGTTAGGATCCATTTTCATGTTTCTGCAGATGTATATACAGTTCCTCCAGCATCATTGGCTAAAAGGACTTTTTCTCCACTGCATTATCTTGCAACCTTTGTCAAATATCAGTTATTGTATGATTTGGGGTTTGTTGCTGGATTCTCTATTCTGTTCCATTGGTCTATGCATCTATTTTTGTGCCAGTATGATACTGTTTTGATTATCACCACTTTGTAATATAATTTAAAGTTAGGTGGTAAAGTGCCTCCTATTTTATTCTTTTTGTGCAACATTGTCTTGGCAATATGGGGTCTTTTATTATTTTAGGCAAATTTCATAATTATTTTTTCTATTTATATGAAAATGTCACAGGCAATTGGATCAGAATCATATTGAATATGTAAATTAATTTGGGTAAAACTGAAATTTTGATTACATTTATTCTTCCAATCTGAGAACATGGATGTCTTTCTATTTTTGGTTTTTATTTTTTTGTATCATACTCAATTTATTTAGTCAATTTTTTAGTCTTCCTTATAGAAGTCTCTCACCTCTTGTTTAGGTTCATTTTTAGGTATTATGTTTGTTTTGTGGTTATTATAAATGAGAGTACTTTCTTCGATTCTGTCTCAGTCTGTTCATTGTTGGTGTGTAAAGATGCTTTAGATTTTTGTATATTGATTTTGTATCCTGAATTCACTTATTTATCATTCAATGTATTTATCATGTATCAAATGAATTCATTTTTCACTTCTAGGAGTTTTTTTTTCATGGGTTTCTTTGGACTTTCTCTGTTTATAATCATATTATCTCCAAATAGGGACAGTTTGGCTTCTCCTCTTCCTGTCTGAATATCACTTATTTTGCTCTATTTTCTTATTGCAGGGGCTAGGATTGCCAGTAGTATGTTGAAAAGGAGCGGAGAAAGTAAGCAGCCTTGTCTTGTTTAGTCTGAAGGCATTCAGTTTTTCCCCATTTAGTATTATGTTAGCAATGAGTCTGTTGTGTTTGACTTTTATTATGTATACTAGGGCATAACATTTCAGCTTGAGAAATGAAGAATTGGATGTATATATTCTCTGATCTACCAACTCTTGGGACAATGGAGGCCCCAAATGTAGTACCCAGCATTAGAATATTAATCAAGGAGTTCAATAACAAACACAATTTTAGTGACTTAACGCCTAAGTTCGTTTTCACTCATGAAATGTCTGCTGCTAGTAAGATAACTCTCTGGTAGCTCCATGCGGTGACTCATTATCCAGGTGACTTTGACTTGGTGACTCCACTATCTCCAGTGGTAGAAAACACACATGTTAAATTCAAACAGCCCCCAGATTGAAACTGATGGCATAGTCCTTCCTAACAGCAAGGGATCTGGGAAATACGTGCAGCAAAAGAATAGACAGGGGAAGGTAAAAATTTTCATCACACTGTGGGAAAAAAGAAGTTTAACAGATAATACAAAACTCCTCTCTACCACACTGTAGGAGAGGTCTGCCTGATTTCTATGGAAGCATAGATTAAGAGGCGTATTATGAAGTGCAGAAGGGATGGATATCACCTATTTAAAATATACAATAAAATACTTAAAGTAGTGTGTAGCAATTGTTTCAGATTTTTAAATAAATTTTATTTGCATATGCTTTGAACATATATGTCCTTCCAAAATGCCTATATTGAAATCAAATCACCAAAGCTACGGTATCAGAAGGTGGAATCTTGGGAAGGATAAGGCCAGGAGGCTCTGCCCTCATCAATGGGATTTTGCCCTTATAACACAGGGTTTAGATGGCCGAGGCCAGTGGTGCAGGCACTAGCATACAGTCCACAGTGCTGAAAACCACATGGCAGCCACGGATTTGGATTCCAAGCTGACCTGAAACATATCAGGCATGTGCACGCCAAGATTCTGGCTAGTTAAGGGCTTGGTGGGGGAGGGGGGAAGTTGTGGCATCATGAGATCTTACCAAGGGTCTCTCTCTTTCTGTTTCTCTCTAACTCTCTCTCAAGAAATAAAAAGAGTAAGAGGCTTTAGAGAGCTACCTCTCCCTTCGGCCCCTTCCTCCTGGTAAGGAGGCAGTCTCATCAGTCCCCTCCAGAGTGTGAAGCCATCTTGGAAGCAGACAGACTGGTCTCTCACCAGACACTGAATCTGCCAGTGCCTTGATTTTTGAACTTTCTATCCTCCCAAACAGTGAAGAATAAATTTCTATTATTTATAAATCACCTACTCTAAGGTATTTTGTTATGGTAACAGAATGGACTAAGATAGAAGGATTTCAACAGATGATAGGTTGGGTTAGAGAGTGAGTGAAAGAGGTCCCCAGAGCCACACTGCATGCAGCTAGGCACTATAAGGAAATGGAACATAGACTGCACATTGTCATAGGAAGGGCTAGAGTTCTCCTCACTTAGATCAGCCCATCAAAGAAGTCTTCAGCATGACACTTGAAAGGTAATAAAGTAAATCAAGGGGCCAGCAGGTGGAGCTGTAGTTGGGGCAATGGACTCCCACATGGCTCACTGTGGCTTGAGTCCCCAACCTGGTGGTTTGAAAATCACACTAGATACCTGTGCGTGCATGCCCAAAATAGAGGAGAATGAACAAAAAGAGACTGCAGTGTGGCCATCCTCTTTGAGGGGTGATTTCTCTCTCCTCTCCTCCCCTCTCTTTCTCTCTCCTCTCCTCTCTCTCCTCTCCTCTCCTCTCCATTCTTTTCCTCTCCTCTCCTCTCCTCCCCTCCCTTCTTCTCCCCTCCCCTCCCCTCCTCCTCCTCCTCCTCTTCTTCTTCTTCCCCTCTCTCTCTCTCTCTCCTTCCCTCCCTCCCTTTCTCTCTCTCTCTCTCTCTCTCTCTCTCTCTCTCTCTCTCTCCTCTCTCTCTCTCTTTCTCTCCAGTGAGCACAGACACCCTATGGCAAAAACATAAAAAAGAAAATCAAGAGAAGAAATTCCATATGCAGAGGTATTTAATGAATGCACGTTCCAAGACAAATTGTGTCTCTATGAAGTATTGTTTTAATAATTAAAACCACTGTCCAGTGAGAACGCCCCTTGTACTGAATTTGCAGAGATGATACATTGTTGTGTTAGAGTAGGAGCCCAGAGTTCATGTGGGCTCCAAAACTCTTTAATGATCATCATGTGTGTTGGGGGAGAGGAGTAGTTGTTTGTCCCCCTCTCTGCGGGACACAGTCCTGTCCTCCTTGGCAGAGCCTTCGGGCCTGCATTTCACCCTAGTTACCACTAGGTGGAAGTGGTCTCTGAGTGTTTCCAAGCGTTCTGAAGCAAACGCTGGCTCTCAGCAGTTGTCTCGGAAGCATGTTGCACAGCACGGCTGGTCTCGTCTCCCTGGAATGTGCCTGACTCAGTGTCTGCGTTCTTGCAGGGCAGCTGCCTTCCAGCCCAGCTAGCTGCCCCTGGCAACCCAGCGCACGAGTCGCAGCGCATTGCAACAGCTACCATTGCCAAAGCCATGCGTGTACACAGTGCCGCGCACACACCATTTCATTCTGCCTTGCAGAAAGCCTCTGAGGCTGGCATAGCAACCCAGTGTGCAGATGCATCTTTGTCTCTTATTTCCCACTAGTGAGGCATACAGAAGCCCCTGGGACGGTGGAAAAGGAGACTCTGGAAGTCTCTAGAAGGACTGAGCAGGACCCAGGCAAGTGTTGGGCCTCAAGGGCCTCCCACCAGCCAAATCCCTGATGATCACTGCTGCTTTCTTCTCTTGCTCCCATATTTATAATCCTACAGTTTGTAAATGCAAAATTCATATAAGCCCTGCTTTTCATAAAGGACATGAAAGTCCTGCAAATAATTATTAGTTTTTAAATTATTTATCAGTATTTTTTAAAATTTATTACAAGGCTCATGGGCTCACTAGAGAGAGGGAGAGAGAGATTGAAAGTGAGAAAGCAAGTCACCAGGTCTGGGTCTCGAACCGCAGTCGGCCTCATAGGAGTCGAGAGCCTTAACCACCACGCCAACTGCGGGACCCCGTAAGTAATTATTTTAATGTAAACAGTTTACTGATTTTATTTTTATTTGCCTCTAGCCCCTGAATTATAGTCCCTATTCCAATCAGCCTATACCATAATCTTCATCTAGACCTTTCTTTCTTTTCTGCTTGTTTGTTGTCATTTAACGTGAACTTCACAGAACAGAGAACTTTGAAAGAGCTTCCATGTACTTGTCACCCAACTTTAACCACTCACAGGGATGTGAACAGATAATTGCAAAATAACCTTTCATGTGTTAGTCATCCAACTTCCGAGCTCAGGCGCACATGACTCTGCCACTCCATCCGTGCTTGACTCAGAGTATGTCGGAGCACAGGCCCGGCCAGCATCGATCATTTGTACATATTAGGTGGTTGAGAAAGTGGTGACATAGTTTTCTATGTCTGTCCATGGAAAAATGTGTCATGACTTTCCCAGTGATCCAATACTTTAGAATTCTTTCTAAAAGGTAAACACGCACATTTAACAAAAACACAATCACTCCGAAAACTTATTTCTTAAATACTAGCCAACATCTGGGTAGTGTTCGAATGTCTCTCATTATTTCTTTTTTCTCAGTTTTTTTTAAAAATCAGCTCCAAAGAATACCTGCACATTACATTACCAAACAAGGCTACTAAAAATCTCTTTCAATTTATAAGTTCCCCTTCTATCTCTTTCTGTTCTTTGAAATGGATTTGTTGAAGGAACGGAGTTATTTCTGAGGTCACGCAGCGGTCCAATTTACCTTGAGTTTTCTGAGACTCAGTCATTGGCTCTAGGGCTTAACCCATCTGATTAAGTTTTTGGTTAAACTCTACAGTTATTTTGTGTACATACACACAGAAGCCAGCGTGCCTCCTCTTCTGTAATGTTCATAGCCACTGAAGATTATTTACTATTATATGAAGCACAGTTATTTCTTAATTTTTTAAAAATTGTATTTACTTCTTCCACGAATTAGGTAAATGAGGGAGTCCCTGCAGGTCTTCATTCCACAGTGAACCCAGCTTCAGCCAGCTCTGGATCATGGGCGTGGGAGCCCTGTCTGCGTCAGGAGGTCTCTGGACACAGACCCGGAGCATACTCATGCAGGTTAGCCTTGCAGAGCACGGAATTTCCCCACTGCAGCCCGTTTTTTAATTCTCAAATATTAAAAATTATGAAGAGAATTGTGCAACGTATCCTTGTATGCACACTAAGTTCAAAAAGAATTTGAAGTAAATGAAACAATGAAGTACTCCCAGAAGATCCATGGCCAACTCATAACCCGGGGGCCACCATTTCATAAGCAGAACAGTCCAGCCTAGTGGTTAAGGTACTGGATTCTCACATGGCCAACCACAGTTTGAGTCCTGGACCTGGTGGCTTGAAAATCACACTGGGTACATGTGCGTGTGTGCCCAAAATCCCAAAAGGAGAATGGAGGAGGAGATTGAGGTGTGGCCATTCACCCAGGGGTGATTTCTCACTCTCTCTCTCTCTCTCTCTCTCTCTCTCTCTCTCTCTCTCTCTCTCTTTCTCTCTCTCTCTCTGGCAAGTGCACATGCCCTATGGGGGGTGGGAGGGAACACTTAAAAAATAGAAATATCAGTCCAGAAAACTGTATATGGACTCCAACAGATGGTATTCACTGACATTTGTTCCCACTTAGCTCAGTTTTTCAACAGGGGTCAGGGGTGGAGGTAGACACCTGTGGATAAGAAGAAAGCAGGGGAAGCAGAATCAGCCAGTAAGAGACCCGGGGAAAGGAGAAAGGGGCCAGAACACTGAGTCCAAATTGCTGGCTCTCAGCGAGGACAGATAGAGGGAAGGGGAGAGTACTGAGGTAGCGGGAAGGGCATGCTTCCTGGAGCCCTGAGCAGGGCTATGTGGGGAGTCTGCTGTGGCACCTGAGTGGTTTGCATAGCCCTATCTCCCCTGCTCCTCCATGGTGGGGCTCACTCAGTGGTAGTCCACAAGTGGGATGGTGGCTTTTTCAGTCCTCTTGTCACTCCCCTGTCCTCAGTCCCTGCAGGCTCTGCCTTCCCGGTGGACTCTGCTGGAACTTAATGTAGCCTCCCCTACCTGTCACATGCCAACTGCCAACACCACCCACCACCCTGGGATCAGGGCAGGCCTCTGAGTAGAAGCCTATTAGAATGTGGAGACTTGACAAGTCAGATAAAGCATAGAAGAGCAAAAGACACATGGGTTTTTGTTGTTTTTGTTTTGTTTTTAGAAATATTTGCTATAGGACACGTACACTTATGGGAGACAGAGAAACAGAGACAGAAAGTGGGAAATCATCCCTCGGGGACGGGAATCCCTTCTCTTCCATTCTCTCAGGATTTGGGACATGCACATACATGCACCCGGCATGAGTTTTAAGCCTCCAGGTCCAGGACTCGAACTGTGGTCGGCCATATGTGAATCCAGTGCTTTAACCGCCATGTCACCTGCTGACCCAAGACAGATGGAATTTTATAGAGGGGGTCAAATAGAAGTAAAAGACTGCAGTGCTAATGGCCCGTAGCTCTGAAGGACCTTATAGAAAGGGCCCTCACTTTCACAGTGCGAGACCTTGTTGGAATCTCTCTCTCTTCCTCTCTCTCTCTCTCAAAAGAAAGAAATAAACTTTTTTAAAAAAAAAAGAGTCTAGATCTTGCACAGCCAAAGTTGTGAAGCTGAACCTCACTTAGTGAAGTGATGGGAGGGCTCTCTCTCTCTCTCTCTCTCTCTCTCTCTCTCTCTCTCTTTCTCTCTCTCTCTCTTTCTGTTTCTCGCTGTCTTAGGGTAATTCCCTACGGAGACTGGACAGTTGGCAGTAAGTAGGATATGACCATTATAGAATACACTGCTGGGAAAGAGTTAAATAAGAAGGCAGGGGAAAATCTGAACCCTCTCCATCGGTCAAAGAAACAAACATGAAATAATTAGAAGATAATCTGAACTATCAGGAAATTCACTTTCTGGTAATAGTAGCATCCACCACTGGAAAAATGACCTTAAACCCAGTAGAGCAATGGTGGGCTGCTTCCACCCTTTTGGGAAACACACATAACTACGCTCTTCAAATTCCAAGCTTTGAGAAAAGTTTATGACCTTTGACCCATATGTCTACTTAAGAGTATGTTAGTTCATTTCTCATCTTCTTTAAACTTTACTTGTCTGCAGTTTACATATTTTAGTGTGTGTGTTGGGTAATTTTTTTTTTTTTGGACAGGGTCTTATTATGTAGAGATCCTCCTGCCCAATCCTCTAGAGCAGCTGGGTCTACAGGTGCACACCACCCTGCTCAACAGTTTAGATGGGCCAGGAATCAAACCCAGGCTTCCCATGAGGCCTCAGCCTGACAAGTCACAGAATTTGGCATAGGCTATCATGGCTGGGCCTCAAAAATGTTATGCTTTGGTCAAATATTACCTTTATTTTTTTTTTAATAAAAGCATTATTTTTCATGGGGTCAGCAGGTTAGTTAAGGCACTGGACTCTCACATGGTCAACCATGGTTTGAGTCCCCGACCTGCTGACTTGCTTTCTCACTTTCTCTCTCTCTCTCTAGACAAATTAAAAAATAATAATAATAAATAAAATTAAATGAATAATTATTTTTGAAGGCATTATTTTTGAAACTTCATCTTTTATCATGAAATTCTTTGTGTGATTCCATTTCTGGCAAGACTTCCTGATGAAATAATTAGAGACAGCATGAAAGAGGGGATATACCCATGTGGGTTCCTTCCGGTTCCACTTGCTATTGTATACTATGATTATAACATATATTGTTACATCAGATCCTTGGCTTGATAATAATTCCAAATGTAAATTAAAAAGTAAGTTTTATAACAGAGCAATGGGTGGTTGATGACATTGTAGGAACTGTGCAGTTTTTATATTGGAGTCGAATTATTCGTTCTGTGAATATTGTCAGATCACTTGTTACCATGCCAGTTAATTCTAGGCAGTGGGATGCAGCCCGGACCTCGTGACCCCCTGCCCTCACCTAGTGAGCCCCTGCCCTCGCAAAGCTTGCCTCTCTGAGGGACAGAAAAACCATAGCTGGTGCTATTAGTTAAAACTGCCATGGCAAAGTACCAACCCGGGTGACTTAAACAACAGAAATCTTTCATCTCACAGTTCTGGAGGCCGGGAGTCTGAGAGCAGAGTGTGACCCGTGTTGGTTTCTCCTGAGGCCTGTCTCCCTGGCTTGTACATGGCTCCTTCTCCCTGTGTCCTCACGTGACCATCCCTCTGTATGTGTATAGATTCTAATCTCCCTCTCTCTTTTTTCTTTTTCTTTCTTTCTTTCCTTTTTTTGTTTTGTTTGTTTGTTTGTTTGTCTTTATCATAAAGCATGTGCTCTTACAGGAGAGAGACAGAGAGAGGGAAAGTGAGAAATTACTCCCTAGAGGGGATGGCCACACTGTAATCCCTTCTCTTCCACTCTCCTCTTGGGATTTGGGGCATGCATGCACATGCACCTGGCATGATTCTCAACCTGCCAGGTCCAGGGCTCAATCCACAATCAACCATGTGGGAATCTAGCACCTTAACCACAAAACGCCAACTGCTGGACCCCTAATCTCCTCTTTTTTATAGATACCAGTCAGATTGGTTTAGGGCCCACCCCAACAACTTCATTTTAACTTAATTATCTCTTTAAAGACCTCCAAATAAAGTTCACATTTGAGGTACCAGGACCTAGGACTGTAATCTAGGAATCTGAGGGCAGAGGGGCATCTAATACCCCACAACAATAAGCAAATGCATTAACAATATGTCTCATGGTGATGGATACCAGGGGAAATAAAGTGGAGGAGAGGGATTAGGAAATGCAATTTCAAATATACTAGCAAGATATCTTTCTGAGAAGGTGCCTGGATGAAAGAACAGAAGTAACCACATAATCACAAGAAAAAAGAGAAAAGAGCATTGCAGTGGAAGAACCACCCAAGGCAAAGGTGCTGAGGGTGGGTCCAGGATTGCTCAGGCTCGAGCCAGGCGGCAGATAGGCCCGTGTCAGTCCTGTGTTAGAGGCTGCTTGCTCGGGCAGTGAGAGGCAGTGAGTCATTGTGTTAGGAATTTGAGTAAAAGATGCCATTCCGTTGGCAGATCGAAATGGCCATGGCGGGACACGTACACCACGGAAATTGCCAAACTCTACAAACCACGGTGTTTCCCCTCCTGGAGAAGCCAGCGGCCACCAACATCTTTGCTTATCTGTGTACAGTAAGGAAAGGGGAAATGACAAATGCAGTCTCAGTGCCTCATAGGGCACTCAGCTCGTCTAACTGGGCAGAATGTTACCTTCATAAACAAGGAAAAGAACCATGCGATGCCCTGTACGGGATGTGAAATGCAGAGGATCTATTGGGAGCATTAACTTTCTTTTGTATAGGTTTTTGCCATAGGGCTCATGTGCTCACTGAAAAACCAGAGAGAGAAAGTGAGAAATCACCCCTCAGTGGGAATGCCCAAGCTGCAATCCCTTACAAGGGATTCTCACTCCATTCTCCTCTTGGGATTTTGGACACACACATATTCAGCATGAATGTCAAACTGTCAGGTCCGGGGCTCAATCCGTGATCAGTCATGTGGGAGTCCAGTGCCTTAACCACCATGCCACCTGCTGGCCCCCACTTTATTTTTCTTAAAAGACCCCAACAAACATATAAGACAAAACAAAGGCCCCAGCAAGCATATAAGATAAAAACAATTTTTGTTGGCTTGCTTCTTACTGGAAAATCAGAGACTGGCACTGGCTTTTGCTCTGAAAAACAACAAACTCTGGGCCAGACAGTGGCACTGTGGTAATAACACTGGCCCCATGTGGGAAGGTCCAGGGTTCATGTCCCAGTGCCTCCATGTGCACACCAATTACACACACATGCCTGTGCTCCTGGTGGGCTGAAGCTCAGGGTGAATTGCATCGCAAGCACCTTGTTGTACAAGTGGGAGAGGCCCTTGTCTCTCTCTCTCTCTCTCTCTCTCTTTCTCTCTCTCTCTCTCTCATAGAAGAAATAAATGAATAAACTTAAAAAAAAAAGTATCTCCCATGGGAGATGGTTACACTACAGTGTCTCATTCTCCATTTTTTCCTCCTTTCTAGATTTTGGGCACACAGGCACATGTGCCCAGCGTGTATTATAAGCCACTGGGTCTGGGACTCAAGCCATGCACTTGGCCATGTGGGATCCAGTTACTTTAACCAGCATGCCACCAGCTAGCGCAATGTGTGACTATTTCCTTCTTATTATAAAAAAGGTGTAAATTGCAATAATGGAAAACATTTCTAAAGTAGCGATATGGTATCTACGTCAAGAAAAAGCCAACAAATTGGAAGAAAATGAAAGGTATGTTGACCATTGTTCTGGAATTTAAAATTTAATGTTTGTAATAATGATGTAGCCTAATGTGTTGGGGTTTTTTTCGTTTTAGTAGCAGAAAGAATATATCTTGAAGTAAAATTTTACCTGCAACCCTGATCTCAAGGTGATACAGTTTAGACTGGAGCAAGAGGCCTTGAGGCCAGTGTTCAGTGAGCCGTGACCTGGCATCCCGTGGGCTCCAGCCTGCCCTGACTTTTTCCTTACTCACAAGCTGTATATGCTTTAGCTTTGAACTAATCTGCTAATACACCAAGACAACGTTGAGTAATTTTTCCCCCAGGTGGCATATGCCAGAGAGAGAGAAAAAAACACCTCCTAATGGAGCATGGTCACACTGCAATCCCTTCTCCTTTTTTCTACCCCATCACTACTCGGGGTGCACACATGTACATGCATCTGGTATATTTTTCAAGCCACTAGGGATGGGACTCAAACCTTGGTCATCCATGTGGGATCTGGCCTCGTTCATATAATGCTGAACCACTGCACTTCGGGGCAGGCTCCCCAAGGTAACTTTCGAAAGCCAATCTTAATTGTGAAAGGTACATTATTCACAATTCAAACTATGAGGCTCTGGGGGGTGCATATGAAAGTGATTCCATTTCCATAAGCAGAGAGGGATTTCAAAGCCTCTGTCTCATTGCCTGGGTCGGTGGGTGTATTCATAAATTAGCACCTAAATGCAAAAGCCAGAATGCTTTTGTTGTTCCTCATCTCTGTTGTCTGCACCAGTCACTAACATTACGAGTGGACACGTGTCCTTTCCCAGTGTCTACACTCTGTCCACGTCCACTGGCATCAGCATATCCTCTCCTTCCAAGCCCACACAGTAACCCGGAGCCTCCTCTCACTCTGTCCCCTGAACTGTGGTCCTCATCGTGTCCAGCCTTGTCTGGACATCCTCCGTGCTCCCTGTTCTTCCAGAGTAGGTCCAGACTCCCTGGTCTGTAGGCCGGGCTGTTGACCGCTCCACAGACTTGCCAAGTTCCTGTCTTGTTTATTTGGTCAGGGCAACACTGAAGGAAAGCAGTCTATGGGACAGAGCCAAAATAAGGGAGCCGGGGATTAGGCTGACCGGGGAGAAGGGCTGCCTCAGCCATAGGGGTGCGAGAGATGACAGGAACCTGAGGGAGGGAACGGTCACTGCTGGGAGAGAACACCATGAACCGAGTTGAAGGGGTGGGGATGGAAATGGAAGGAAGCATGAAGTCAGGGGCCACAAGAGCAAGGTGGCCGAGATGGCGAAGTGAGGGACCCACCACGGGGCAGGCTTAGGGCTCAGCCTCTACCTGTAGAAGTGTGGGGCAGGCAGTCGCAGAACAGAAGGGAGGAACCCAGACACTGAAGAAGACCATGGCCCAGAAGAACCGTGACAGACGAACTGCTAGGGGCTGCTGGAGGGCTGCGTTGAGGGGGACCCCGTGGGCTCCAGCCTGCCCTGACTTTTTCCTTACTCACAAGCTGTATATGCTTTAGCTTTGAACTAATCTGCTAATACACCAAGACAACGTTGAGTAATTTTTCCCCCAGGTGGCATATGCCAGAGAGAGAGAAAAAAACACCTCCTAATGGAGCATGGTCACACTGCAATCCCTTCTCCTTTTTTCTACCCCATCACTACTCGGGGTGCACACATGTACATGCATCTGGTATATTTTTCAAGCCACTAGGGATGGGACTCAAACCTTGGTCATCCATGTGGGATCTGGCCTCGTTCATATAATGCTGAACCACTGCACTTCGGGGCAGGCTCCCCAAGGTAACTTTCGAAAGCCAATCTTAATTGTGAAAGGTACATTATTCACAATTCAAACTATGAGGCTCTGGGGGGTGCATATGAAAGTGATTCCATTTCCATAAGCAGAGAGGGATTTCAAAGCCTCTGTCTCATTGCCTGGGTCGGTGGGTGTATTCATAAATTAGCACCTAAATGCAAAAGCCAGAATGCTTTTGTTGTTCCTCATCTCTGTTGTCTGCACCAGTCACTAACATTACGAGTGGACACGTGTCCTTTCCCAGTGTCTACACTCTGTCCACGTCCACTGGCATCAGCATATCCTCTCCTTCCAAGCCCACACAGTAACCCGGAGCCTCCTCTCACTCTGTCCCCTGAACTGTGGTCCTCATCGTGTCCAGCCTTGTCTGGACATCCTCCGTGCTCCCTGTTCTTCCAGAGTAGGTCCAGACTCCCTGGTCTGTAGGCCGGGCTGTTGACCGCTCCACAGACTTGCCAAGTTCCTGTCTTGTTTATTTGGTCAGGGCAACACTGAAGGAAAGCAGTCTATGGGACAGAGCCAAAATAAGGGAGCCGGGGATTAGGCTGACCGGGGAGAAGGGCTGCCTCAGCCATAGGGGTGCGAGAGATGACAGGAACCTGAGGGAGGGAACGGTCACTGCTGGGAGAGAACACCATGAACCGAGTTGAAGGGGTGGGGATGGAAATGGAAGGAAGCATGAAGTCAGGGGCCACAAGAGCAAGGTGGCCGAGATGGCGAAGTGAGGGACCCACCACGGGGCAGGCTTAGGGCTCAGCCTCTACCTGTAGAAGTGTGGGGCAGGCAGTCGCAGAACAGAAGGGAGGAACCCAGACACTGAAGAAGACCATGGCCCAGAAGAACCGTGACAGACGAACTGCTAGGGGCTGCTGGAGGGCTGCGTTGAGGGGGACTGTGGGGCTATCTCCAGCCTCCATGTGGTGGTGCCCGTGTGGACTTTCAAGACGAGACTCTCTAAGTCCTCCGAGCACCTTGTCCCTCTGGCTGTGCTCACGACGTTTCTCAGCCTCGGGTCCTCCCCTCACACCAGCCTTGCTGCAGACTTCAGTGTTCAGACCCAGTTAAAATCCCACAGCCATGGTGACAGCCCAGCTAACAGATGCTTTTTACTCAATAGAAACTTCCAGCATGCCACGAAGCAGACAACACTGTGTGTGAAAGACTTACATCATCTTATGCTTTTGAAAAGAAGTTAAGTATTGTATAATTAGATGAGATGTTTCAGAATCACCTATAGGTCTGGGTTGAAGGTACAGATTTAAGGGTAAGCAGCGTGGAAGTACAGATACCTAGAGGGAAAGCAGGGGCAAATACCAAGCTCTAGGAGTCCTCCGGTAAAGAACTAGGAGTAATCAAATAAAGGAAGTAGAGGAGTGGTCAGGGAATAGGAAATTCAGGAAAACCTGGTTTCATGAATGGAGACTGAGGAGCGTATTTTCCTTCCCCTTTTGTTTTTTAATTGACAGAGGGCCCAAACACTCATCAGAGACGAAAAAAGCACCCCAATGAGGCGTGGTCATCCTACAATCCTTTGCCCTCTATTTCTCAATCCCGTCAGGACTTTGGGCATGAAAGCACATATACCTGGGATGTTTTCGAGCCACTGGGACCAGGAGTCAAACCATGGTTAACCGTGTGGGATCCAGGCCCCTACGCACTGCACTTAACCACTGTACTTCACATCAGCCTGAAGAGTATATAGTATAGATATATGGATACATATTTAAAGATTTTACATACACATATATATGTATGTACACACGTTTACATACATATGCATACATGTTTATATGCATAAATATATGTGTGTACACTTATAAGTATGTATGTACATATATATGTAAACATAAATATATATATTTAAAGATTTTTTGCTACAGGGCACTTTTACTCACCTGAGAGATATAGAGGCAGATAGGGGGAAATCACCCCCAGGAGGCATGGCCACTCCGAGATTCCTTCTCTTCCATTCTCCTCTTGGGATTCTGGGCATGCACACACACATGCCTGGCATGAGTTTCAATCCACCAAGTCCAGGACTCAAACCGTGGTCGGTCACATGGGAGTCTTAACCACTGTGCCATGTGCTAGCCCCTGAGGAGCATATTTTAATGAGTGGAGCAACATCAGTGGGAGATGCGAAAGAGGTGAAGGACACTGAGGATTCAAAGATGGGACCACTGGACCTCAACCCATTCAAGTATTTGTTTCATATGTGAAGAAGGTTCAGGAGAATAGAGGGGCCTTGAAGGTAGGGCTTTAGGTTAGAATGATGCACAGAAAAATGAGTCTGCATCTAGAGACCACATGTTGAAGAAGGTGGGCAACAAATAGAAGGAACTGAGAGGACAGACATTCAATTGACTCAGCGTAGTTCTGGTAAGGGTTATGCCTGGGATGGAAGTGTGTGGTTACTTGTGCGTGGCCTCTCAAGGATACCTTACCAAGGATACATTGAGGGATCATCTCAGCTCAGGGTCCTCTCCTCAGTCTTCCAAGTAGAAATCCACTTTTATGGGGATCAGCAGATGGTGTAGTGGTTATGTCATTGGATTCCCACATGGCTGACCTTGGTTCAAGTCCAGACCTAGTAGCTTGAAACTCATGTCGGGTGCCTGTGTGTGCATGCCCAGATTCTAGGAGGATAATAGGGGAGAAGGGATTGTGGTGTGGCCATCCTTGGGAGGGAAGGGTGATTTCTCCTTTTCTGTCTTTCTTGTCTCTTTGACAAGTACACATGCCCTATAGCAAAAATTTCACTTAAAGCAAAAACAAAACGAACAAACAACAAACACCTTTTCTGTTAGCCTAGCTCTGATTTGATCAAGAACAATGATTCATATTAACTGAAACCACAAGAAATCAGAATATTTATATATTTAGTTATGATAAGCATGAGTCATTAAGGAACTACAGTTAGGACCACAGTGATACTTCTTTGTAAACACATCAGATTGGTTACAATTTAAAAGTCTGACAATACCAAATGCCGGCAATGTGGTTCAGTTTGATTTCTCATGCTCAAAGAGGAATGTGGGTTGGCACGTTCCTTTGGAAAACTGTCAGCAGCTCCTAAAGCTAAAAGTGCTTATTTGATAATTCAGCAATTTCATTCTTAGATAGACCACTAAGAGAAACGAATGTTCATGCCCACCATAGCACATGCTTCAGAATGGGCATCTCGGTTTATCCATAATGGCTGAACACTTGACTCAACCGAAGTGGGAATCAAGATGGGACTAGATAAATTCATCATGAGGCACTCACAGTGTCTCCTGTGTGGCAATACAAAGGGCAAATACACGGTGTGCCCTAGAGTACAGGGAGGCTGGGGCACCAGGGCCTTCCAGAGCACTGGAAGTGTTCTCTGCTCCATCTCTTGATCTTCTGGGATGCCCCTTTCTAAACATTCAGGAAGAACTGCACACCTGACAATATGTATACCATCTAACAAAAATTGTAACAACAACAAAAAAACTTAATTAGATAATAAATAGAAATTGTTCAGTGAAACAAATATTTTATTAGATGAATGAGACCTTTATTCTTTGAAAACAGAATAGCAGAACCCCAAAGAGATGAACTATGTAAACATTCCCCCACTAGATCAGAAGATACTTTTATTTTTAAAAAATTGTTTGCCGTAGGGCACGTGCATTCGCTGGAGATAGAGAGTGACAGAGAGAGAGAGAGAAAAGGAAAGTAAGAAATCACTCCCCCCTCCACTTCCAGGGTGGATAGCCATGCTGCAATCCCTTCTTTTCCATTCTCCTCTCAGGATTTTGGGCATGCACACACATGTACCCAGTGTGTGCATGCCCAGGCTATAGGATCCAGGGTTTGAACTGTGTAGTCGGCCATGTAGGACCCTTAATCACCATCCCATCTCCTGGTCCAAGATGTTATCCTTATTATTATTATTATTATTATTATTATTAGAGAGGTTTTTTCGCTACAGGGCACGTGCACTCGCCAGACAGACAGAGAGACAGAAAGGGAGAAATCACCCCCCAGGGGGGATGGCCACGCCGCAATCTCTTCT
>NW_006198962.1:161599-196405 GCF_000334495.1 Tupaia belangeri chinensis
CCATGCTGCAATCCCTTCTTTTCCATTCTCCTCTCAGGATTTTGGGCATGCACACACATGTACCCAGTGTGTGCATGCCCAGGCTATAGGATCCAGGGTTTGAACTGTGTAGTCGGCCATGTAGGACCCTTAATCACCATCCCATCTCCTGGTCCAAGATGTTATTATTATTATTATTATTATTATTATTATTATTGGAGAGGTTTTTTCGCTACAGGGCACGTGCACTCGCCAGACAGACAGAGAGACAGAAAGGGAGAAATCACCCCCCAGGGGGGATGGCCACGCCGCAATCTCTTCTCCTCAATTCTCCTCTCGGGATCTTGGGCACGCACGCACATGCGCCTGGAGTGAGGTTTAAGCCACCGGGTCCAGGACGTGAACTGCCGTCGACTATGTGGGAGCCTAGCAACATAGCCATTACGCTAACTGCTGGTCCCAAGATGCTATTTTTAACATAGCATGAGAATCACAATGTCTAAAAGAGTTCCTGGAACACAGTAGACTCAATAAATATGTTAGGAATGAATAAACAGAATTAATGAACCAAAGCTAATCTAAAGGAATAACTTAAAGGAGCACCACTTTGAGATTAAGGCACTAGTTTAAACCAATAGTGGAAATAACAAGAGTACCTTGGTAGCTCTGTCTCTCTCTCCATTTCTTTCTTTATTTTTCAATGACTGTATTGTTTGTCATGGAATGGAAGCTCATACTTGTGCCTCAAATACAACTTGTTTCAATTTTTATAAATCTGATACACTGAAGAAAGCTTGTAAACCAAGTTTTAATTCAATTAGGAAATCCTGGAGCTTTTCCAGAAATTGGTGATACCAAAATGAACAACAGTAAACTGAAACTACTGCAGATGATGGACAAAGGCTGTCTTTGTCCAACTCCTCCAACTTACTAAAACCTGCATAGCAGGTGAAGTGTGGAAACTTGGAGAGCAGCCCCTCCCAGGTTGTCAGTTTCAGTCTGTTACAGAAAATGGTTATTTAACACAGGAAAGGTGGAATGAAGTCCCAAGCAAGTTTTCCCACATGCAGCTACCTGGAGAAACAACATCTTCTCCGATGACACAGCGTCATCTGATAGGCTGTGAAATGTCCTTTAATGAACTGAACCAAGGCCCTGCTATGTGCAAAAGCAAGCTCCTGAATTTTATTGTGACTTGACTCTATCTTCTCAGGCTCAGCATTCATATTGGAGGAACCCAGCAACCACCCCTATACAGCCAGCTAAGGGATATCAGGGACTCACACACAGCAGAAAAGCTGGGTTGGCAAGTACTTCTCTTCTCATGGAACACTCATTGAGAGACTCACCAACATCCCAGAGCCATGGCAGCCTGAGGATGGTGTAGAGGATAAAGGCGCTGGATTTCTACATGGCAAACTGCGGTTTGAGTCCCAGACCTGGTGGCTCACTTTCTCACTTTCCCTTTCTCTCTCTCTTTTTGTCTCTGGTCAAATTTAAAATAATAATAATAAATGAAATTAAATAAATAAATAATTCTTTAAAAAATAAAAAAAGGAGAACGTTGAATGATAAATTAGTGCTGCCTGAAAGGGAATGGGAGAGGGCTGTGGGGAGAAAGAGCCACCACTAGTATTTCCTGGTAGTGCAGAGAGGACCAGCCTGGAATTAGGTGGCATGACTCTGACACAATTAAGAAATGATGGTGGTGAAGGAGAGATGCTAGTCGGGTGTGTCCTCTCGGGGTTCAGTTCAAGGTCCTATCAGCACCCTTTAAGTAGAAGTTTGTGTGCGTATGTGTATGTGTGCCCCACACTGATTTGTTTAAGGAAAATGATTCCCATTACTCAAACTCCCTTGGGGTTGATGTAAAAATTAGACATCAAGTTTCTATGATGAGATGTATCGCTATCAAGAAGAGATATTAATCATATCTAACAGGAGGTACCTTTGCTCCTATCAGAAAGTCTGTATGGAGACAAATTATAGCCAGGAGAATGGAGTCTGAAGGCAAAGGCGAGGAGGCTGACATGGCCTGAAGCCACTGTTTCTCCTGTGGACCTGAGCTAGCTGGGCAGAACACTGTCCTTTTTGCACAGAACTGGAAAGAGCCGACCAAGGCTCTATGAAGAGGCTGTAAGCTGCTGCTATTAACCTATTCTGCACAGGTATGGACAGGCCCCGGGTTTTCGCTCACTCAGACCTGTCTATCCTTCACAGTGAATTCTGTAGATACCAGGGTTCATCTGTTATGTGCTGATTTTACTTGCTAAACTATCACAGTGTAGCTTGCAGATCCTTAAGAGCAACTTCCAATAGCCACACCCTACAGGATATGTTTTCCAAAATCTCCAGTTCAATCTACACCAATTAGCATGGTGACCTTAAGGAAGCAAATTCATTTTTTTGTTTTAGACTTTTTCAAAATAATTATTTATTTATTATTATTTATTTATTTATTCATTCATTCACTTATTTTAATTTGACCAGAGAGAGAGGGAAAGTGAGAAAGCAAGACACCAGATCCAGCAATCAAACCATGGTCAGCCACGTGGGAGTGTCCAGTGCCTTAACCACCACATCACCGGCTAGTCCCTGGACTTTTTCAAAAATAAAAAAGTTTTGAGATCAGCAGTTGGCGTAATGGCTATGTCGCTGGACTCCCATGTAGTCGACCATGATTCGAGTCCCAGACCCGGTGGCTTAAACTCATGTCGGACGTGCGTGTGTGCGTGCCCAAGATCCCAAGAGGAGAATGGAAGAGAAGGGATTGCAACATGGCCATCTCCCCTGGGGTGTGATTTCTCACTTTCTGTCTCTTTGTCTCTCTCTGTCTTTCTGGCACACACACGAGCCCTATAGCCAAAACCTCCCCTCGAAAAAATTTAAAAGTTTTAAATTTTTTAATTGCCAGAGGACATGTGTGCTTGCCAGAGGGATAGAGAAAGGGAGTTCCCTCATGGGAGCTGGTCACACTGTAATCCCTTCTTCTTCGTTTTTCCATCATTTTGGCATCTTGGGCACACATGCACACATACCCAGTTGTTTTTCAAGCCGCCAGGGCAGGGATTCAAACCTCAGATGACTATGTAGTATCTGGTAGCCATCAGGCTACCAAGCAAGGCTTCAGTTGACTCTTGTAGATAAAAGCTATGGAATTTATCACACTTTAGCAGACAGGCCAAGATTTAGACAAGACAGCTTCTTGAGGTTTTATCCAACCTGCAATCAATTATTTCAAGGAAAAAAGGGCCTGGATCAAGCGAGGATTTGCACAGATAGTCCTGACCTGTGGCAGATCCTCCTCTTGGGACACTTGCTTGTGAGTTTTCTGCTCTGACTCTCACGAGCACTCAGTCCAATCACACATGAGGGAACTCATTACTTGACATGTAATAGTTCCTTACCTCAGTTTGGAAATTTGCAATGTGCAGAATGTTGTTGTTTCATAAAATTATGGAAGGCATCATTCTTATTTTTTATTTTTTAAGAAATGTACATTGGGTCCAGCAGGTGGTATGGAGGCTAAGGCCCTGGACCCCGCATAGCCAGCATTGCATTTCAATCCTGGACCTAGCAACTTGAGAATCACGCAAGGTGCATGTGCGTGCATGCCCCAAATCCCAAGAGGCAAGTGGAGAAGGGATTACAGCATGGCCATCCCTCTTCAGGGGTGATTTCTCATTTTCCCTCTCTCTGTCTCTGCCTCTCTCTCTCTCTGCCTCTCTGTGGCAAGCACACACACTCTGTAGAAAAAACTAAAACAAAGAAAAAGAAAAGTGTGGGACCAGTAGATGGTGAAATGGTTACCTCACTGAACTCTCATGTAATTGACTGAGGTTCAAGTCTCAGACCCAGCAGCTTAAAACTCATACCAGGAGCATGTTCCCGCATGCCCAAGATCCCAACAGGAGACTTGAGGAGAAGAAACTGTGGCATGGCCATCCCCCTGGGGGGTGATTTCTCACTTTCTTTTTCTCTGGCAAGCACATGTGCCTTATAGCAAAAAAAATCTCTGTCTTAAAAAAAGAAAAGAAAAGAAAAGTGCATCACAAGTTTTAATGATATGCCCCAGTTCCCAGTCCCCACCCCTAATCATTACAAACTGGGTACCACCCAGGAGAATTCTAACTTCCAATCCATTGCTTCTGCCAGTGAACAGAGTGCATGCCCTCCGGTTTTATTCAGCCTTTCACAATGTATAGACGATTGCAATCCAATGTCTTCATGTAACCCTCTGCTGCAAATCGGTGTCAGCAGGGTGTACAGCAAGCCAAATTTAAACACAAAGACATGTGGAGTGGCACCCAGAGTACATTCCACACATGTGAGCCTGAAGTGGGGCTGCTCCGCGCTCGGGAAAGATCTGCTAGTAGAACAAGGAATTGTTGCACAGGCTCTGAGTATCTGCAGTTTCCGGGGAGGGAAGGAGGCCAAGGCAAACCTGACACCAGGGATCCCATACGTTCTTCCTCACAGACGGAAACTCAACACCCTCCTTCACAAGGCTCAGCCTGCCTCCCCTTTCCCTTATTTGGCAGGTGGTATCATAGCTTGGATTGGAAATGCGAGCAGCCCTGCTCCTGGGCAGACTGTATCATGTGTCATGGGAACATCAGACCCAGCGACACTCGGAGTGCGTGTGTGCTCATTAGCTGTGAGGCTGAACATACGAATCTCTGATGGAGGACCCTGAGCCCAAGGTGTTTCGGTGCACCTCACTCAGGTCAAAGGGAAGCGAGGCAGGAAGTCTTGCCCAGCAGTTGCAACTGAAGCGAGAAGCTTGCAAGTGAATGTTTTCCACTTTTTTACAATCTATCCATGTAAATCCAGTAGTTAATTAATAACTATTTCTAACCAATCAAATCTATTCCTCTTTTCTTTGGAAATGTGCCTAAATTGCACATGAGAAAGAAGAATGGAGTTTAATTACTATATCTTGGATCAGAGAAGCCAGAGATCTTACGTCCTGTTATCTTCTCCAATTCCCTTCCATCAAAAGGAAGAGAGACAGAATTTATAACTTGTGCCCATTCACAAATTCACATGTAAAATAAAAACTGAATTTAAAAATTCATCATGGAGCATCCCTTCATAGTGATGTGAATACCACAAGATTTCCTAACAAAAGCATTTACAAACAAAGGATCTCCTTGGTAACAATTCTAATATACAGCTTTGTTATACTTGTGCATTACAAAACAGGAGGTGAATTGTCCAAAGTGGGACTGATTTGAGAATTAGAGAGGTTTAAAAATGGGAACATCTTCCCAGTCTGCAGTGGGTGCTGAGGACAGAAGTGGTGGAAGCAAAATGGCGGCCAATGACAATCACTTGCATCATTTCTTTTTCTTTCTTTCTATCTTTTTTTTTTTACCTCTTGCTTTAAATGTAAAAAGATTTGCCTACTTTTTCAGCTACTAATATTTCCAGAAAAATAGTTTATTCGCATGATAAGATAACTCATATAAAGGATTATGAAAAAAACATTACCACCAAGTTTTTACTATAATTTTATTTTCAATTTTCTTGGCCATTCAGATTCTTTGCATCTCATTGGCAGTTGGAAAAAAGTAAGCAAAGGTATCTGCTCAGATATATTGGGTCATCAGAAAAGTATGATGCATTTTTACCTAGAAAAATATGTCACGACTTTCTGATGACCTAATATTTGAGATAAAATAGTTTTTAAAATATCTTTTGCAGAATCAGCAGATGGCATAGTGATTAAGGTGCTGGACTCCCAAGTGGCTGACCACAGTTTGAGTCTCGTATCTAGCACCTTGAAACTCATGCTGGGTGCGTGAGTGTACATGCCCAAAATCCTGAGAAGAGAATGGAGTAGAGGTTGCAGCCAGGCTGTTTCTTCTCGGCAAAGGGGGAGGGTAATTTCTTGTTTGCTGTCTCTCTGTCTCTCCAGTGAGCACATGCACTCTGTAGCAAAAAATCTCTCAAAGAAAGAAAGAAGAAAGAAGAAAGAAGAAAGAAAGAAAGAAAGAAAGAAAGAAAGAGAGAGAGAGAAAGGAGGGAGGGAGGGAAGGAAGGAAGAAAGAAGAAAGAAAGAAAGAAAGAAAAGGAGAGAGAGAGAGAGAGGAGGAAGGAAGGAAGGAAGGAAGGAAGGAAGGAAGGAAGGAAGGAAGGAAGGAAGGAAGGAGGAAAGAAAGAAAAAGAAAAAGAAAGAAAACTACAAATCCTACCATGAGAAGTAAGCGTTCCCAAAGTCTTTCCATATATGAGAAGCATAATAGATACATTAACATTAAGATAATTTAATAAAATTATTCTATATGCAAAAAGTCTTACTAAATGGCTATGATCCTTGGGCAGCAATTCTATTTCAATGCTAATGTATTATTTCAGCATATTTAATAGCATATACAGATTCTCTAATGAAAATTCATTGCCCAGGCCTTGCTAATATAACACAACCATTTCTAATCTGTAGTAGTTTCTTCGAAGATGGTGAGAGATGGGGCTAGCAGGTGGCATGGTGGTTAAGGTACTGGATTTCCATGTGGCCTACTACAGTTTAAGTCTGGGACTCAGTGGCTTAAAAATTACACTGGGCATGTCTGCATGCATGCCAAAATTTCCAGGAGGAGAATGGAGGAGAAGAAATTGTGGTGTGGCCATCTCCCCAGAGGGTGATTTCTCACTTTCCCTCTGTCTCTCTCTGGTGAGTGCATGTACCCTCTGGCAAAAATAAAACAAATTTAACAAAAAATAATAAAAAGATGGTGAGACAATATATTAGATATTAAAAGGTACATCAAAGTACAGATGCTAAATTGAAAAGGAATAACCTAATAATCTTTGTAAACTTCAAGTAAGCTAACTGACTAGCATTAATGAGTTAAAAATTACAGCACTGTGGCTGTGGGTGAAAGGTCTACACCAGGCTCCAAAATCAGTATTAATACTTTATGAGTAAAGTCTGAAAAGTGGGAGCAGTTTGTTGCTATAACGATGCCTCCAACCCCGTCTTCTAGTTGTACTCTCCTTTTATTGGTGGTCGCGGGAATCATTGTTCTTATTTTCCTTACTCTGACTGATTTCCGTGGCATTTGTGATGGAGAGGGAATTTGGCCTGTTCTCACTGGTGTGTGCTGTGTCCCTGTAACTACTGGCTGCGCAGAGTGATAAAGGAAGAGTGGGACTTAAGGGCTGATGATTCCAAATGTGAGGTGAGCAATGCAAATTCTGGAAGGCTCATTTGTCACTCTTAACACATGTTGACATCTTTTTGAACAGTCCGTCTGTATAGATAACACTGGAAGTTGCCTTTACAGATGAAACAGATAAAAAAAAAAAAGAACTATGTGCTCCCATCACATTAGGTGTATTTCACATGAAACAGCTGCTTAATGCCCTAGTTAGAGCCCCCAGTCCACCTTGAGACAGTCCCAGTCTCCCCCGTGTAACTTCAGGGAGGATGGCATCCAGGGTGCAGCACATGGAGACCGCGGGCTCTCAACACCTGCTGGATGGCAGCGTACCTGGAAACAAAAGGCTTTTGTGGATCAGTTGGCACCATCTGTGAAATGCTACTCACAGCTGCCATCCACATTCTGTTTTTTTCTCTCCATAAAAAGCAGGAGAACAGGGATGTTTAGATGGTTATCCAACTGAGAAAAGGGCTTTCGTTTCAAGGTAAGAAAGCAGGGTCTCCATAGTCAGACATGGCAGGGCAAGTCAAGAGGACCTCAAGGCCTTTATAGAGGGTATAGGAGATCTCCCACAAATTTCTTTTCTCCAACTGGTTTTCTAGAGATTGACAACCACCACGTCTCACCCTGCTTGCAAGAGAGCTGATGCTGAGCATGGCAACATTTTGTGCCATCTGCTTTCATGATGGCAGCTGATTAAAAACCAGACATCCAGCCCTGCTGTTCGACGATGAAGAACAGGACAAGAGACACTCAGCTGCTTATTGGGCTATTTTGTCAGAATCTGAGAAAATATTTATATTTTACACAGGCCCAAATGGCTAATGACTATTTGTTTCCCTATATCTGGATTGTTCCTCTCTGTGAGTTTACACATCTCACCACAGCACAGTCAGAGAACTGACAGGCACCAGAACAGAGATATTAAGGCATAATCTTAATGTTCTATAAACTCACATTTCTGCCTTGCCAGAAAGATCAGAATTAACCTCAGTTTCAAAGGTCTTTATAGAAGGGAACATCATTACTGACTTTATTTTTTAACTAACAGAGTGTGCATGAGCTAGCAAAATAGAGAGAACCCCACTATGGGGTGTGGTCACCCTACAGTTCCTTCTCCTCTACTTCTCCATCCTGCTGAGATTCAGGACATGCACATAAGATTCAGGACATGCACATATACTTGGCTAGAGCTGCTGGAGCTCAGATTTGAACCATGTATGGCCATGTGGGATCTTGTTCCCTTAACCACTAGGCTATGGGGATAACCCTGCATTAACCCCTTTTGCAATTATTGTTCATTCCATTGTTGTACTGCAGGAGTACACATTTCTGCTGTGTTCTGGGTTAAAGCCTTTCTGCTCTCCAAATTAAACGCATCTAATTTGTTCATTATTTTTTATGGCTTTCTATTACCTTATATATATGTGAAGGAGGACTTTAAAAGAGTGAATTTTATGATACATGGATTTTTATCTCATTCTTAAAAGCACAGAAAGGGATCCCAATACACACACATATGCACACACACACACCTCTCTTATTTATGTGTCTGTACATACGTACTTATTCCCTTGTTTCCTTTTTGGTTTCACTTTCGAAGAAGTGCAGTGCCTGTGAAGGGACTTCATAAAGTTAATGGAAAGATGGAATTAAAGTACGAGTTTATTTTGGTGCAACATGTTTTGAAATGCAAGCATATATTTTTCATACTGCATGCTCTCCATGAACTTTTTGAAGGCCCTTGCATAAAACAAAGACTGTGTCACAAGCCAGGTGCCTCTCTTCCATCTCCAAATGCAGACATTTATTTCACCTACACGTCATGACTCCTATCTTTCTACTTTACTTGCACTGAGTTCAGAATTTTCTGTTTATAATTTACTTTTTAATCTACATTGATGTTTACATGACCTCAAAAAGTTAATTTGTTTATTTTTGCCTTTGTCATTTACTTTGTGTGATGTTGACCAAATTCTGCCCTTCATTCCATTGCATAATCATTTACTCCTCCCAGACTGACCTTGAGATGCAGTCAGGTCATCCACACCTTGTCCCCACCCTCCTCCATTCAATCTGATCACATCGTGACTTTCTGTGCACTGATCAGCTGAAAATATCCATGACTCTTAGCTTTGCACACCACAGCACTCACTCGCTTGGACTCCTACCTTTGCCTGTGTTTTTACCCTTTGTTCCCAGCCAGTCAGCAAACTGCTGAAGAACAGAAGATGTTTTCTGCTTTCTTACTTATTCTTTCCCTTAACACTGTTCCTTACCCACAGAATCTAGTGCATGCTTGTTGGTGAATTGGGGAGCCGCCTATGCTAATGTTGGTTTGAATTAAAATCCTCTTATACAGAGCCCTGTTTGTCCTCACCTGGCTCTCTATCAGCCACAAATGCACGAAGCATGCTTTCCATTCCATCTCACCCAGGTCGCTGATAAAGCTGTTAAACAATACTGGGCCCAGGCCCAACCACTGAAGAACACCTGTTCTCTTATTCTAGGTATCACCGATCTGTTGATAGGCACTTTCAGTGCAGACCTCTGGCCAGCTGCACTGTAATGCTTTCGATGCATTTTTCCCTTTGCAACTTAATTGGTCTATCTGGAAACAGCTGTTTGTCCAAAGGTGTTTCATAATGCCTACGCACGCACAATTATAATTATAGAACAATATTTAATGAAATATTAAGTCATTTGCTCTGTAAAAGGAAAGAACTTGGAGAACCCATCAATGTGCCTTTTAAGTAAGAGAAAATAAAAGGCAATTAATTGTTGCTTAAGGGAGCATGTTGACTAGCAGTCTTTACTGTCCAATTATTAACAAGCTCAAAGACTTATAAACAGGGTATTTGTAACTTGCACCTTATGATTAACTTCCAAGGATAGTGCAGAATGGTTAGCTCTCACTGACAGACAGATTTAAAAAAAAAAAAAAACCTAGTAGCGTAAAAACAAAGGCGCACAACCTAACAGAGTTTTCTTCATTGAAGACAACGAATACGGTGCCATCTTTGATTTGATTGTCACACGCTGCATGTATGCTTTGAAAAACCATATTGTACTCCACAAAGATGTCCAACAGCTAAATGTAAATTAGAAATTATAACGCAAACAAAAGAAGCTACAAAAATCAAATTCCTACTTTTAAAAAAGAAACTAGGAAGCCGCGACAGATTGAAGGAAACTATAGTGACATGACAACACATTACAGACTGAGACCCTGGGTTTGAAACCTAGGATGGAAAGAGAACAATAGTGGAAAACTTGGTACCTAGTAAATAAATTCTGTAGCTTCAGTAATAGCATTATACCAGGGACAATTTCCTGGTTTTGATAATGGTGCCATTGTTAGGTAAGATATTCACCTTAGAGGAAGCAGGGTGACTACTACACAAGGACTCTTTGTACTCTCTCTCTTTTTTTTTTTTAGAGCATTTTGCTATAGGGCGCCAAGTGCTCGCCAGACAGAGAGAGACAGAGAGACAGAAAGTGAGAAATCTCCCCCCCCAGGGGTAGATGGCCACGCCGCAATCCCTTCTCCTGCATTCTCTTCTCGGGATCTTGGGCACGCATGCACATGCGCCCAGTGTGAGTTTAAGCCCCCGGGTCCGGGACGTGAACCGCAGTTGACTATGTGGGAGTCCAGCAACATAGCCATTATGCTAACTGCTGGTCCCAGGACTCTTTGTACTCTCTTCCTGACTTATCCATAAGTCTCAAATTGTTTGAAAATATTTCAAAATTTTTTATTTTTTTTATTTTTTTTATTTTAGAGAGAGAGATTTTTGCTATAGGGCACATGTGCTCGCTGGAGAGACAGAAAGGGAAAGACAGAAAGAGAGAAATCACTCCCCCGGGGGAAGTCCACACCACAATCCTTTCTCCTCCATTCTCCTCTTGGGATTTTGAGCATATACACACATGCACCCAGCTTGAATTTAAGCTGCCGGGTCCGGGACTCACACTACGGTCAGCTACCTGGGAGTCCAGCAACGCAAACTTTATGCCATCTGCTGATCCCTTCAATATGTATTTTCAAAGGCAAAAAGTAAACTTAAAGTTCTATTTAGTTCTTTTAAAAATCTGGAATTCCATGTAATATGTTACCTATTGCTCTTGATGCCTTCTTTTACATCTTTGTCATTTTGAATACATGCAGTTTGGAGAGGACAGAGCACTGAGCACTTGCTCAGCCCACATGCAGAACAGCCTGCCTGGAGAGGGCCCTGCAGGGAGGGATGGAGGGGCAGGAGGCAGCAGGCACAGCAGCTCCTCCAGGAAGCGAGCTGTGAAGAAGAACACAGATGATAGCAGAAGTGCCGGGGACTATGGGAGTCTGAGAGAGGACTTAGAAGACAATATTCCAGCATGTTGGTTTGTGGTGGGAATGCTCCGACACAAAGAGAAAAGCTGGTGATTGAGAGAAAAAGTGGAGACAGTTGCAGAAGCAACTCTTCCCTCTCTGGTGGGAGGAAAGATGGGCCTTGAGAACTGGAAGCCATTATCTTTCTAATAAGATGAAAGGAGGAAGGTTTATGGGCTCAGGGCAGGCCCATTGACAGATGGGAGATTCTAGAAATTGCTTTTCTGATGGCTTATGTTTCTTCATGAAATGATGACCAAAGTCAGCAGTTGTATTAGTCTTTGTTCTCCAGAGAAAGAGAACTGACAGGCAATATATATATGAAAAGATAGAGAATGAGAGAGAAAGGCTGACTTACTATGGGAATTGGCTCACATGGTTATAGGGGCTGAGAAGTCTCAGATTCTCAACCATCTGCAAGTTGGAGATGTAGGAAGTCTGTGGTATAATTCAGTCCAACTCCAAAGGGCTGAGGAAGGCAGTGATGTAAGTCACGGTTGTGTCCAAAGTCACAAGACCCAGGATGTCCGATGTCTGAAGGCAGGAAAAGATGGCTGCCCCAACCCAAGAAGAGAGAGGGACTTCACGTCTCCTCTGCCTTTTTTGTTCTATTCTACCCTCAATGGGTTGGATGATGACTGCCCACATTGATGGGGGCAGATCTTCTGCACTTAGTCTACCAATGCAAATGTTAATCTCTTCCAAAAACACCCACATAGACATCTTCCAGAAATAATGCTTTAGCAGCATGGGCATCTACCAACTCAGTCAAGTTGATATTTAAAATAAACCACCGTACCAGTGAAGAATGAGGAAGAGAGAGGCAGTTTGGTAGGTCTTAGGAGATTGAAAAGCTTGTAAAGTGGTCCTGTGGAGAACAGGCCAGTGAATCCATTGGAAATAGGAAATGTCAGATCTCAGCAACACTCAAGACTTCTCTAAGGTCTGAAATTCAAATGAGTTCATTCTCTCCCTGCTGGTGTGTTCTGCTCCAGACGTGTCTAGTTTGTTGAGTGAATAAGGCATAGAGCCAAGGTCTTACAGGTGATGAGGTGGAGATGGGAGGGAAAGGGTTAAGGTGTGTGTGCCTGTGAAAGGCTGTGTCTGGGTACTATGGGGTCCACTGAGCAGCTAATAGTAACTAAAGTGAGTCCTAGTAGGGTCAGAGGAAATAACCTTGAGAGAAGAAGGAGGTCTGTTAGTTTGATTTGGTTGTTTGGTTTCAGCATTTACTATACTGTTCCATTACTGTCCCCAACCTCACTCATTAATGCCAATATAAATTAGATGATGCATCCCATAGTCAGTGGAGTCCCCAAGCAGGGATAACAGGTAATGTCAAGAGAAGCTGCACTAACTCATCCAGTCATCACTGATTTTAAAGGATGGCAGCCTGCCCACTCCTAAGAAGGAACACACCCATTTACAGCTGGGGTTGGGTACTCTGTTCCAAGCATGACGACAGTGGTAAGAGGGGTCCATCACTTTCACTCTGTGCTCTCAACTTCTCACTCAGTCATGGCTCTGGGCTTTAGTTTCTGTTTTTCCATCTGATTTTTGGTTTTGAAGATCTGAATTTTTAGCTTCATCATCTCATGCCTTTGATTCTACTTCTCAGCTGACCTTGGTTTCATGGTTCCATATTCAAAATGGTCAACATGACTTGGGCTTGTTTCCTCCTAGAAACCCACGTGCAGAACTTCCTCCATTTGCAGCTCATGAGAGTGGGATGTGCTGGGTAACACCATTGGCTTCCCACTCCTGGGGTCACTCCCTGTGGCAGCTGGCCAGGGTCTGACCTTGCCAGAGCATCATCCATGGCCCATGCCCAGGGAGATAGGTATGCACTTACTTTCTTCTCCTCTCCTCTCTTTTGGGGGCTTTTTTTGTTTTCTTTGGACATCCCAAAGTTACATTTAGCTACAGATCAAAAATAAATTGTGGGGACCAGAAGTTAGCATAATGGCTATGTAGCTGGACTCTCATGTAGTTGACCAGAGTTCGAGTCCCAGACCCAGAGGCTTAAAACTCACACCAGGTGCATGTGTGTGTATGCCCAAGATCCAGAGAGGAGAATAGAGCAGAAGGGATTGTGATATGGCCATCCCCCCTGGGGGTGATTTCTCGCTTTCTGTCTCTCTGTCTCTCTCTCTCTGTCTGACGAGCACACGCGCCCTACAGCAAAAACCTCTCAAAAAAATTGTGCAAGTCTAGGTCAGTGTGCAAATATCTGTGAGCTATGAAATTAACCAGTAGAGATGCCCCAGGCTGGCTTGGATTTTTTTTTCTTTTGGTATGTGTGTGTGTATGTTTTCTTATTTTTGTTCATTATTGTCTATAATCCCAAATAAACATTAGGATTCATAATAAGAACTTTCTTTGTTTCACTACAGCAGAATACAGGTAATTTTCAATCCGTCTTTGTCTCCTTTGTTTTCTAGAGTTTCTGGCACATAAAGCATTCATGGATATATTCTTGTTGAAAGAATGAAGGTGCTGTCCAGGAGTTCATCAAGTCATCATAAGCAAATGGCCAGCTGACACAGATTCACTGGCTTGGACAGATGGGGGAGAGGTGACAAGGGACATCTCCAGCAGCTCCAGCCAGGTAAAAACCCCAAACATCAGCAAAGAAAAGATACGACGGGTGAATAGAAGGACATGTGTTTGAGACAGTGAAGGAGACTCATTGAGTCTCATGAGTTCTGGCTGAGACATTTCCCACAGGGCACTTCTCTGTCCTTGGATCCCAGCAGTCCCAAAGAGGACAATCTCAGGGCACAGAAAATGACCTGAGTCATTTTAAGCCCCGACCCAGTCAGCCCTGGGACCTGTAGCCCTCTTTTCGCTTTGGTGTGTTCTCGGGGAAGCCATTACAGCCTCTGGGGTTGGTGGGGCACCTGCCTTTCTTTCCTCCCACTCACTCAGCTTCCCTGCCCAGGATCGGTGTTGCTACCACAGTCACCTCCTGGAGCCTCTGCTGTGAGCTACAACGATCCCAGTATATGCCCAAAGCTGTGCCCCCTTTCACAATGTCCCAGATCCTACTCTGTAGAGCCACTTAGCATAGATGCTATGCAGGACAAGCCAGAGAATCCTTAGAGCCAACAACCAGCATCCTATACAAAAGCACGTGCTCCCACCTCTGAGCACTTTCTGGCTCTCCTCCTTAAAATGCTTTTTTCTGTGTCACTGTGGAAACTCCTGGGACATCAATGGTGATCCCTCTGAACTGGTCACTAAAAACCTCAATTTTGGGAGTCTCTAGACTTGACCATCTCTGAAGGTGTCTTCACCCATCTGTGAAGAGACCCATTGTACTGAAAGCCAACAGGACTCCAGATGGAGAACCTGGGACACCCACTGCCAGGTGGAGGTGCAGGGGTCTTCCCTGGGCCCTGTGCTAACAGGACTTTTACCTAGCTAGACTTCCAGAAGAAGAGGGAATACAGCAACACCTCACTCCAGGGAGTGCAGCCTTCGTGGCTGGTTGAAAGCTACAAGCCAGAAATAAGAATAAGATTTGAGATCTCAGCCATGAGCATCATGGGCCGAAGAATTGTGGAGACACGAGACAAAGGGCCAAGTCCTGCAAATCCATACACAAGACATCTAAGCACTGTTGTCTCTAAGACCACGTGGGCTGGGGCCACCTGCCTCATCTACTCACACACTGAGATGTGTGCTCAGAAGATCTCATGTGGCAAGTAGCGGGACTGAACAGACCAGAATGGCATCAGCAGCGAGTCCAGAAATGACAACACCAGCCCATGCAGAAAGTGCTCTTGAGTGCGTGCTGCACACTGAGCTCTGGTCATTCTCTGGGAAGAGCACATACCTTTATGAGACATGTGGAGCCCCATATGGCTGAGGACAGGCACTCTGAGGAATGGGATGCTGTAGCAGGTTGCACAGAGCAGATAAAACACACGAATCACCACACCAGGTGGTTGTGCAGTAGTAAGACAGCTGGACCCACATAGGGAAGGTCCTGGGTTTACATCCAGGAACCTCCCAGAGCACGTCATATGTATAAACATGTGATTCAGGCTGGCAGAGGCTGGGGGTGGATCGTGGCTCAAAGACCCTATTGAGGGTACCTGCCTCTTGAGTCTCATAAAATAACAACAACAGTAATAATAATAATAATAGTAAAATAAGGTATTAAAAGAAAGGAAGGAAGGAAGAGAAAGAAAAAGAGAAATATTGATCAGGATTTAGCATCAGCCTCACCTAGGGGTTTCACTAACCGAAAACCACTGACTTGTTTTCCTCCATATTAGTAAAGATTCAGGAACTTGGTTCTCATTTCACTTTAAATTGATGGAAAATTTTTGAGCACATCAGGGCTCAAAACCCAGCAGATATTCCAGTTGTTCAACTAGTTACTAAAGAATGGCCCCTCCCACCTGATGCTGTTCCATTCACACATTACATTTTTGTATGTAGCCAAGGTCCTTGACCTGTCTTATACCTGAAGACACCAGGGCTCTGGACCACTAAGAAGCTCACCTGGATCCAATCCTAGATCACTTATTTCTGCTAAGCAGCATAAAAAAATAGCATGATTCGTACTAAGCAAAGTATATATGGAGTGTCAAAGCGAGGTGTGAGCTCGATGCCAACAGAGAGATAAGGAATGGAAACTCTGAGCTCACAGGAGGTGTGAGGACCATGAAGTCTGTCTGGACTTTGTTGAGAACCTCTCTCTTATTTCAATAGACTTTTTTTTTAAGGTAGCATAAAGCTAATATTTCCAGTTAGCTAAAGAATCAGTTCTTTACAGTGTGTCATTGTTCAAATGAGTACAGGAATTTAACAGTAATTCAGAAGGAATGGAAAAACATGCTTTAGTCAGATTCGTCTTTCCTTGGTGTTCTTTGATTTAGAGGTGACACCATTCACTTAGAGTCAGAAGAATAATAACCTCTAATGTGCAGCATTCTCGTCTCCAGCATTCTGCTTTCACAGACACTGGAGACTGGCAGCGAGGGATATATCTGGCTTGCAGAAAGGTTTGGTTTAGTCCATAGGGTGTTTTCTTTCTTTATTATTATTATTTTCATTTCTTTTATACATTCAATCACTGTACATCACTACAGCTTATAAAATGAACGTATCCAACATGAGCATGCTTCACCACTCCAGGTGAAGATGTCACACACCTTATCATCAACACAGGGTGTTTCCTAAAATGCTTTACAATAGTGTGATTGACAACGCAATAAACTGCACGTACGTCAACTGTCAGTTATGACACATATCCACACCCTGTGGAACCATCACTGCACACAGGTGTAAGATCCCATTGTTCCTTTTCCATTGCTCTTTGCCCTGCGTTTCACCACCAATCCCTTCCCCCGCTGCTATGGCCAGGTGATGCTCATCTGCTTTCTGACACTGTGGATTGATCTACCATTCCTAGAGTTTTACGTCCACAGAATTACTCAGTAGGTACTGTCTCTGTGTCTGGCTTTCTCAGCTTGGTGTAACCACACTGAGATTCTTCTACATTGCACTATAAATAGTTAATTCTTTTTTTATTGGTAAGTAGTATTACATTGTATGAGCATAGTGTAATTTGTTTTTCCATTTATCAATTGTGTATTTGGGTAGTGTCCACTTTGGGGCTATAACAAATAAGAATGCTCTGAATACTGTTCTGTAAGACTTTGTTTACACAGATGCTTTCATCGTCTTGGTCAATAGCTAGGGGTGGAGTGGTGGGATCCTGCGGTAAGTGTGTGTTGAACATGGACCTAACGCTAACAGTCTTATAAGAGGCATGGTTTTACATTCCCACAAGAAGAGGATGAGAATTCTATCTCCTCCACATCCTCTCCAACTCTTAGTACAGCCTGTCTCTCTGATTTGTGTTATTCTAATAGCTGCAAATTAACACTTTGTTGTGTTTTTAACCTTCCTAATGACAAAGAGATTTTGAACACATTTCCATTGCTCAATTGTCGTTCTATATATTTTCTCTCGTGCATTGTTTCTTCACATCTTTTCCCTCTGTTTTTATTGGGTTGCTGTTATACTTATTAATGAGTCTCTCTCTCTCTCTATATATATATATACACACACACACATACACACAAGTATATATATGTGTGTGTATATATATATACATATATATATACATATATGTATATGTACACAACAAACACACACATATTCTCCTCTTGGGATTTTGGGCATGCACACACATGTGCCCAGCATGGTTTTTGAGCCACGGCATCCAGGACTTGAACCATGGAGTTGACCATGTAGGACCCAGCACCATACACACACCCACTCCATACACACACACACACACACACACACACACACACACACATATACTGATAAAAGACTTGTATTTAGAATACACACAAGTCCTTTATCAGATATTTTCATTGCCAGGTATTCTCTCCCAGTCTCTGGCTTGCCTTTTCATCCTTTAAGTCTTTTAATGAACAGAATTATTTAAATGGTATAAAGTCCAATTTATAACTTTTCCTCTTATGGATTGTGTTTTTGGCGACATATCTAAAAAATCTTTGCCTAATTCAAGGCCAAAGAGGTTTTCTCCTGTTTTTCTTCTATAAGCTTTTTAATCTATATGGATTATAAGCTGTTTTAAATTAAATCTTATATATTACACAAATTAGAATCGATTCCATTTTCAAATGGATATTCACTTGTTCCAGTATCATTCATTGAAAAATTTATCGTTTCTCTACTGAATTGTCCTTTCATTGAAAATCAGTTATTTATTTATGTGTGGTTTCATTTCTGGATTCTGCATTTTGTTACAATGGTCTATTTGTCTAGCTTTGTGCTAATGCTGTATGTCCATGTAGCTTGTTAACCATAATGCCTTGATAATGATATATTTATGATAAGTCTATAGATCCAATAATGGATTCAAGTCTATTCTCCTTTCTTAAATTATTTGGGACCAGCAGTTAGCGTAATGGCTATGTCGTTGGACTCCCACGTAGTCAACCGTGGTTTGAGTCCTGGACCTGGTGGCTTAAACTCACACCAGGTGTGTGTGTGTGTGTGCATGCCCAAGATCCCAAGAGGAGAATGGAGGAGAAGGGATTACAGTGTGGCCGTCCTCCCTGGGGGGGGATTTCTTGCTTTCTGTTTCTCTGTTTCTCTCTGTATTTCTGGTGAGCACACGTGCCCTATAGCAAAAATTTCTCAAAAAAAAAAAAAGTATTTTGGCTATAACACCTTTTAATATTTCTATATGAATTTTAGAATTAATTGATCAGTTTCTACAAGAAAGCCTGTTGGAATTTTTATCGGGATTTCAATGAATCTATAGATAAATTGGAGAACATCTGATTTTTTTTTTTTTTTAAGATTTTTGCCTTACAACACATGTCCTCACTGGAGAGAGACAAAGAGAGAAGGAAAGAGAAAGTCAGAAATCACTACCCTAGGGGGATGGCCATGCTACAATCCCTTCTCTATTGTCCTCTTAGGATTTGGGGCACGCACACACAGACCCCTGGTGTTTTTCAAGCCACCTAGTCTAGGATTCAATGAGGTGTGCCACGTAGGGTCTAGCAACTAAACCACCATGCCACCTGCTGGCCAAAAATTGGTATCTTAACAATATTAATCTTTTGACTTTTTTTTTTTTTTTTGGAGAGGTTTTCGCTATAGGGCACGTGCGCTCGCCAGATAGACAGAGACAGAGAGACATAGAGACAGAAAGCGAGAAATCACCCCCCAGGGGGGGATGGTCACGCCGCAATCCCTTCTCCTCCACTCTCCTCTCGGGATCTTGGGCACGCACGCACATGCACCCGGCGTGAGTTTTAAGCCACTGGGTCCAGGACATGAACCACGGTCGACTATGTGGGAGTCCAGCGACATAGCCATTACGCTAACTGCTGGTTCCCTTAATCTTTTGACTTTAAACATGGTATGTGCTTTTCTTTAAAAGTTCTTTCTCTTGAAGCATGCTTTACAGTGTTCAAGTGCGCATCTTTTGAAAGATTTACCTCTAAATATTTCGTATTTTTTTTGCTTTCTAAAAAAGTTTATTAATTTGTGTTCTTGAGAGAAGGAGAGAGAGATGAGCACCCAGAATAGGGTCTCACACTACGGTTCTACCCCCCAGTCTTCCCAGCCAGGGGGGATCACAGACACACACCTATACCCCCTATGTGCCTGGCAAGTACAGGTAACTTTGAATTGAACTCTGGCCTTCCATATGGCTTCCAGCACTGCAGAGTGTTTCACAGTGGCTGCTCCACCACAGCTGGGATGTTCTTATGCTATGTTAGATGGTTTTATTAGCTCCAGTTTCCTATTGTTGCTATGATATAGAAACATATTTAATGTTTATATTAATCTTTTTTCCTGCACACTTGACAACACTATGCCATAGTTGTAGTAGCTTTTCTTAACGAAACTATCAGATTTCTTTTTTAATGTAAAAAGCTGTATATGTCATGTCTATGAATAAAAACAATTTTATTTTTTTCCTTTTCACTCTGGATGCCTTTCATGTCTTTTTACTACTTTATTCGAGTGGCTGTATACATCAGTACACAACTAAGTAGAAGTTATTACAGCAAATATTCTTGCCTTGTTCATAAATCCAGAGAAAACATTCTTTCACTGTTAAGTATGGCATTAGCTCTAGGTTTTTCAGCTGTCCTTTATCAAGTTGAGTAAGTTCACGTCCATTTCTTATTTGCTAAGCGTTTTATTTTCTTTTTGACAGTAATGGATATATAAATTTTATCACACTTTTTTCCTGAATTGAGATGATCATGCGGTTCATATTTTTAATTTTATTAATCTAGTGAAATGCATTGATTAATATTTTTGACTATTAAGTTAGTCTTTCAGTTTTATTTCATTTCATTCATAGGACAAATCTGGAGTCCTACGATCAGTCTCCCACTCGATCCAGTACACAGACTCAGAACTTCTTGAATAAAAGGAGGCCATGTTCTCTTAAGGAAGGACTCTTACACTACTGAAAATTTATGCTGTTAATCTTTCTCCCAGCCTTCCTCCAAAGGCGATCTACTGCCCTTTACTAAGTAAAAGGGAAAAGGAAATAATGAGATTTCAGGGACTACTTGACATGCACTCTTAACTGACATTAATTCCATGAGACTCAAAATGTCACTGTGGTCTATCATTCAAAGTAGGGGCTCATAGGAGGTCAGGCAATCAATGAAATTTTTGCTCAAGTTCATCTCATAGTGGATCGAGTGGGTCCTGAAGTCAAACTGAATCGCCACTCACAATACAGGGAGGGAACTATGTCTGGAATACAGGTGATCCTTTAGGGGGTCTCTCAATGTCCCTGTGCCTGTGATTAAGGTCAACGGGAGTTAAGAGAAAGTCCGAAATGTGGGGCTGACTACTCTTAGCATGCTATACATTTCACTCACTGGCATAAGGAATGAGGAAGATCCAGGTGTCCAGAATTAAACATTTAACTGCTTGGGCATTTAGAATTTTTCCAATTATTTGTTCCTTTTTCTATAAATACTAACCACAGTGAAATATGCTAGTCTACTTTTTTGGTGTATCTGTATATAGTCTGAGAGGATAAACACTCGTTTGTTTATTTATTTCCAGAAAGCAGGTGTGCTGGCTAGACAGAGGAGGAGAGAGAAAGCACCTCCAGTGGGGCCTGGTCACATCATCATCCCTTTCCTCCATGCATTCTTTTTATCAGGATTTTGGGCATGCATGCACACGAGCTTAGCCATGTGTTTTTCAAGCCGCCAGGGCTGGGACTCTAACTGCAGCAGAGCCTGTGGGATCTGGCTCCCAATACACAGCTCTTAACCACCGTGCTACAGTCAGCCCAAGAGGATAAGCATTGCACATACCCGCTTCTCTGAGCATTGTTCGTGGTTCTAAGACCAGCCGTCCATAGTCACTGTAGCCAGCAGGTGTAGTAACTCTCATAACTCTAGTACCAAGAGCATGTTTCTTCCCCTGGGGATGAGCTTCCCTTCTTCCTAGTTCCAGAACTTGGGACATTGCCTAATGAGCTTTCTCTCTAAACTCTTATAGCTTGGTTAAAAGATTATATTTTGGAAAAGGGTAATCCATCTTTTATTTTACTTTCAACTCAAATCCACATACTCTTATACAACACACATACACACATTTACTGAGTTTAATTCTAAAGTGGATAGATGAATTATTTTTCTGAAGAAAGATTTTTGCTATAGGGCACGTGTGCTTGCTAGAAAGACAGACAGAGGTAGAGAGACAGAAAGTGAGAAATCACCCTCCGGGGGGATGGCCATGCTGCAATCCCTTCTCTTCCATTCTCAGGATCTTGGGCATGCACATACCTGGCATGATTTAAGTTGATGGGCCTGGGATTCGAACCCCAGTCAACTACATGGGAGCCGAGAGACAAAACAATTACACCATTTGCTGGTCCCTAGATAGATTAATTTTTGACATGTGGAAATAACCTTTTTTTTTTTTTTTTTTTTTTTAAATGCCGCTTAAAAATTTAAGGCACGTGCACTCATCAGAGAGACAGAAAGCAAGAAATCACCCCCCAGGGGTGATGGCCATGCAGCTATCTCTTCTCCTCCATACTCCTCTCAGGATTTTGAGTACTTATGCATGCACACATGCCCAGCATGAGTTTAAAGCCACCGAGTCCAGGACTCAAACCACTGTCAACTATATAGGAGTCCAGCAACATAGCTATTATGCCATCCTCTGGTCCTGGAAATAACCATTATTAATATCACAACTCCTACTAACAGGTCTATGCTGAAGCTTTGTATCGATGTGGTCTTTCTTCAAAGAGCGACCAACATCCACTTAAATCACTCCTCCCATCCCTTACCTACTTTGATGGGAGCTAAACCCACGCACTCCCTCCCTAACCAGTATAGTAACAGGGCCAACCTACAAGATCCAAACCCCCACTGGCACGTGGAGAAGCTCTAAGGGTTTTCGTTTTTTGTTTTTATTTCTGTTTTAAGTTTGTTGATTTTTTTTTTCCCCATGAGTAAGAAAGACACATACAGAGACTGACAGAAATACATCCCTAGCAGGGTCTTGATGCCACGATGCCTCTCTGGCTTCAGTCAGCCCTGGATTATGGGAACACATGTGCCCAGGGTACTCAGTGAACTCTCCAGGCACAAACCCAGAACCTTCCCACCTGGGCAGCTTCACGTTTCACCGCTATGTCACCCTCCTGCTTGAATAGGAGTTCATCTCTTTTCTGAAACCACTGGTGCTCTGCCTTTGCTGGAGTCGTTATGTGGTAGCCAGACAGGAAAAAGGCACAGAGGGAAAGGGACAAAGGGCAATCCAGGGCTGCTTTTCCATTCGGTCCTCATTCATCGAATAGAATCTGTACATGGCAAGACGTGATTTCAAAACAAGAAAAAAGCTGTCGAGTTTGTTTTGTGCAGTGTTCCCACAGTAGGAACTACCAAATACAAACTGTCTCCTTTTGGCGATTCCTCACGCAAGTTGAGTTGTTTCGTTTGCATTGAAAACATGTTCACAATAAAAAGGCGACTGGAAATATTCCTGCTAACGGTGGAACTTTGTAGCTTTTCTTTACTTAAAATGACAGTAAGGAGCAGGTGAAAATACTAAGACAAACTGAGAAAGAGCATGGAATAAAGGAAAAGACTGCTTGTATTATTGTGTTGTCGGGAAAGTCATGACACATTTTTGTACAGAAAAACATAGAAAAATACGTCATGACTTCCTTGATGACCTAACAGCACCTGGAGCGACACTTGTCCTCCCGATTTTTAATGAAGGGCCCTGCAGTTTCTTTTGGGGCTGGGCTTCAGGGAGAGTGGGTTGTGAGCTTGCTCTAAGTCAGACCACCACCACTGGTGGGAGCTGAGTAAGTAAATTGTTGAACCCTCACTGATCCTCACTGTCAGCGCCTCTCTGTTCCATTGGAGCCTGGCTCCCGACTTCCTGTTCATCACTCGCATTGCCCTGGGAGCGGGCCCTGACACTGCCCAGCTTCCCCTCCTTAGGTGAGAGTGGGAAACGCTGCTCCCCCCTTACACCAGTGGCAATGAGGCCAGGCATTGCCCATCATGTGTGGGCCTGCCTCCACATACAAGCAGTTTTCCTGGGTTCTCTTCTTCTTTTCCTTTTTTTTTTTTTGTTTTAGCGATTATTGCTATAGGAGAGACAGAGAGAGAGAAAGTGAGAAGTCACTCCCTGGAGGGATGGGCATGCCATAATCCCCTCTCCTCCATTCTACTGGACATGCACACACATGTGCCAGACATGAGATTCAAATCACCAGGTCTGGGACTCGAACTGCCACCAACCATGTGGGCATCCAGTGCCTCAGCTACTACACCACCTGCTGACCCTGTGCTCTGCACTCCTCTTTGAAGGGGGGTATACCTGTAGTAAGGCTCAAATAGAGGTAACAAGGATCAATTTTACCCAGTTCTTCTCAAAAATCACTTGATTATTTCATTAGTTATGCAAACATAAGACAAGTAGGTGCCCTTGTCCTGGGGGGTGGGGTGACCATAGCAGGAATGATTGCACTTTGCATAGTTCCAGTCCATTCCCTTTAATCTATGGGATAGAAGGTAGTTTGGGGCCACTCTCCTCTAGAATCTGAGAGGCTACGTTGTCCCCCTCCCCGAATCCTGGTGCTCTGAAGGTCCAGGCACTGAAGGTCACTAGAAAGAGCTGCACTTTGGAGATGGAAAACTCAAACATGTGCCAGAGGAGCCCTGTGGTCAGCTGTAAGCAGCCTGCCTCGATGGCCGAACAGCCATGGGCTCTGGAGTGACTCCCGCCACCGCCACTTCTACACAAGTTGACAGTGATAAATCTCAGCATTGATGGGCTCCGGGCTCCAGCTCTCTTTGAGAATGAAGCTGAGTGAGGTCCGACCTCCTACCCTTATATATCCTTAGGATGCTTGGCCCTTTCGACATGGACTGGGGCTTCAAGGTGGAGAGTTGACAGAAAGGCATGGGATGCTCTAGTGAGTGGTTGAAAAGGCAGAAGTCATGCCAAGAGAGGAGTAAACATTCCAGAGGTTCCTGCATGTCCACGCTGTGTTCCCTGGGGTGAATCTTTAATCTGGGAGTGTGGGAAGGAGCTATTTCTTTAGTTCTTGCATGCCTGTGTGTGATGTCATGTCCTCTACGAGACCCCACCATTCCCCCTTGCTTTTCTTTTAGGGAGAAAAACAAAAGAAAAGAAATGAAATTAGAGAATTAAACAAAGTAGCCTGTGACATTCAATGATTTGTTATTCTAGTCTGCATTTCCATTCTTTTTTTTTTTTTTTTGAGAGATTTTCACTGTAGGGCGCGTGTGTTCGCCAGACAGACAGAGAGAGACATAGAGACAGAAAGCGAGAAATCACCCCCCAGGGGGGATGGTCACGCCGCAATCCCTTCTCCTCCATTCTCCTCTCGGGATCTTGGGCACGCACACACACGCGCCCGGCGTGAGTTTTAAGCCACCGGGTCCGAGACATGAACCACGGTCAACTATGTGGGAGTCCAGCGACATAGCCATTATGCTAACTGCTGGTTCCCAAGCATTTCCATTCTTTAAAAAAAATTATTTATTTATATTCATTCACTGTACATCATTACAGCATACAGAATGAGATTTCCCATCCAGAGTACACTGTATATTGCCTCAATCAAGCACATCAACACATGTATTATCGTTAACAAATAATTTTTGATTTCCTGTTTCCTGTGTATTTTGTTTTTTTCCCCATCCTTGATTCCCTATCTCTCACCCTCTGCCATCTCCACCCTCCTCCCACACTGTCTCTGATGTCTATGGTTGCTTTCTATGCCTTTTTCCTCCCACATTTTATTGAATCACTAAATATATTAATTAATCTAAATATTTTGAGTAGCAAGCACAGCTGATGTATACATATCCATGAACCCAAGTCTGACTTTAGGCATAAACCTCAGTGAGTAGAATGAACATACTGTAAAGTAGCACCTAGCTGGGGCTATATAGCTTACTGTAGTCATCAAATAGGTATTTTTAGTGCATTTTTTTTTTAATTTCAAGAAAAAGTTATAGTTTTTTTTTCTCAAACTTTTTCAAACTTAATTAATTTACATTCATTCCCGAAGCATCCTCATAGCATACATGTTTTAAAAAAGGCCCAGAAATCCTCTGAAAGTAGGAAGGTGTGACTGGGCTGAGCCCAGGTGAGATGCACCCCAGGGAAGCTGCTTGTGAATGAGGACGCTCCTTCCACTCCAGCAGCCTCAGCTCCTCTCGGCTGTGGTTGTTCTCACTCAGTGGGCAGAATGCAGTTGCTCCTGGGAGGAAAGAAAGTTGAGATTGTGTTTGTTGTTCGTGTGTGAAGCTCTGCCAGTTCAACAGTGAACCTCTATGTAAAGACATAGACAAGTAGCAGAGGCTTTTCTTTCCACATTGTTCTAGAGAAAGCTAGAGGCCCTGTACCAATGTTTCCAACATTATGAATCTGCAGATTCTTGAAGGTCTCAAAAATATTCCTGGAGAGCATGTTTGGCACATAACAGGTTTCTAACTGCAGTAGCCAGTGAGAATGGCCCAGTTCTACCCTATTACCCGTAAGGGTCTCTAGGCCACCAGTGGCTTTGGGCTCACTCGAGAATGATCTTCCTGTACCACAAAGATTAGCACATTTACCATACCCGGTGGCATCTCCAAGTCCCTCTCCTTCAGCTCTCCATCCCTCGTTGTCCCAGAGGACTGGTTAAGAGCCTCAGATGCTGCTGTGTTTTGGAGAGTGCTGTGTTCCTCATTCATGTTTTGGAATTTGGTCCCTAATGTAATGGCACTGCAAGGTAGTGAGACCTTTAAGAGGAAGACCCACCTTCAATGTGAGTGGCACCATCCAATTGGCTGGGAGTGTGGGAGGGACACAGAGAGGAAGTGAGAAAGTCTGTTTCCTCTTCCTCTCTCTCTCTGTGCCTGCCTATTGGCTTCTCTCTGGCTGGGTTGTGATTGAGCACCAGAGACCAGTCAGATACTGGCCTCATGCACTTGGACTATCCAGTCACCAGAATTGTGAGCCAATAAACCTCTATTCTTTATTAATCACCCAGTCTTGGGCAATTTCTGTTGAACAGTGTAATATCAGATACTGCTCTGTCTTGGACTTGTTGGAGCTACAAGAGTTTCTGGGGTGGGGAGCTTGTCACAATCTGTGTGATGTCGTGTGAGACCAGGAATTCCCCACTCTGCTGGTCCTCAAGCTTCTCTCATGCATCTCCACCCTCAAACCCCAGGACAAGCTTGTGCCCGGGATCCCCCTCAGCTCCTTGTGAGATGACAGAGCCTCCGTCCTCTGTCCTTCTGGAATGTCTGGGACCACCTGACACTGAAGGCAAACACAGTGTGAGTGTCGGCTGGAAGCCCTCCTTAGTACTGAGTATTGAAAATACAGGAATATAGAAACTCCTCTTTCCTATTCTCGGTAAATATAGCCCATAGACTCACTAGAACGATTAAATTATCACTCTGGGAAAGACGCCAAGGCTTGGCACAAAATGTACCATATTCAAAACCATAAATCAAAAATTTAGGAATGTAGTTACATTCTAATCACTGAACCCCCACTCCTGAAACACATTGAGTGACAGAGTTGTAATACTCAGGGCAGCGTGAAACAGAATATGGACTACTGCTAAATCCAGCCTTGGTTTTTGGAATGATATCAGAACTGAATGAAACTGAACAAACAGGAAGGATATCATCTTATTTGTAGACTTAACATGTCCTTAACCTTCAGCTGACTTAAAACCAGGCAAGTTCTCTAAGGCAAAATAATTTGTAAAGACAGTCCAAACATCAAAAAGATCCTCGTTAGTCAAGATTCCATGGATGCATATTCTGAAGAGGCTCATATTTCCAGAAAACACTTCAAGGAATCCTACACGCAATTGCATAATCTTTGCGTGGGTTAAGGGTGTAGGTGCAATGTTACTTAAGTTCACGGACCAAACAGCTCGGCTAAGAGGTGAAGAGAAGCCTCCCTTGACAGCCCAGGATGGGAAGCAGAATTTGCAGTGTGATCTCACCAAGAGGAAAATTATTACGGATGGTGGCTTAAATAAATGCTGCATGACGAAGTGGCAAGATAGCCAAACCTACACGTTCTGCCCATTTCCTACTTGTTAGTGAGTGTGGCACACCTGTGCTGACACATACCAAGTGCCAAGACTGTGTCTGCCTTGAATCATTCATAAGAGAGGCAGCAGTTAGAGCAATTGTGTTTGCAGGGTAGTGAACTCTACAAGTTCTTGAGTGAGGTTGCCTGGGCACAAATCCTGGCCCTTTGTAACCTCGCCAAACTTCCTAAGTTACTTCACCCATTTTAAAAACTCATTTGTAAGATAAGAACAGCAGCAGTACTTACATTTTGGTCCTCTTTAATTTTAGTGATTAATTTTTTTTTTTGGAGAGGTTTTCGCTATAGGGTGCGTGCGCTCACCAGACAGAGAGAGACATAGAGACAGAAAGCGAGAAATCACCCCCCAGGGAGGATGGTCATGCTGCAATCCCTTCTCCTCCATTCTCCTCTCGGGATCTTGGGCACACACGCACATGCGCCCGGCGTGAATTTTAAGCCACCGGGTCTGGGACACAAACTGCGGTCGACTACGTGGGAGTCCAGCGACATAGCCATTACGCTAACTGCTGGTTCCCAGTGATTAATTTTTTAATTGCTAGAGGGTGTATGCATTCCCCAGAGAGAAAGTGCCGAGAAGGAGAATGCATCCCCTCCCCAGTGGAGCGTGGTCATGCCACAATCCCGTTTCCATTTCTCCATCCTATTAGGACTTTGGGTGTGCATGTGCACGTACACACTGTGTGTTTTTAAGTCACTGGAACTACAATCAGCCATGTAAAATTTAGTCCCTTTAACTTCTAGGCCATGGGGCCCACCTAATATTTAAGATTTTTAATGACTTTAGAGCTTGGCACCTAGTAACTGTCCTTCAGTGTTAACTATTAATATAGTTGATAATTCAGTCAACATAGGCTTATTAGGTACCCAAAGTTGATAGTTATATTTATTATTAAAAGAGAAGAAAAGGGGACTAGGCTTATTAGGTACCCAAAGTTGATAGTTATATTTATTATTAAAAGAGAATAAAAGGGGACTAGCAGATGGCGTAATGGTTACATCGCTAAACTTGCACATGGTCGACCATGGTTCACGTCCTGGATCCAGTGGCTTGAAACTCATGCCGGGTACATGTGTGTGTGCGTGCCCAAAATCCCAAGAGGAGAATGGAGGAGATAGGATTGTGGTGTGGCCACACACACACCTCCCGAGGGGGGGGGATGATTTTTCCCTTTCTCTCTGTCTCTTTCTCTCTTTGTCTCTCCAGTGAGCGCACATGCCCTGTGCCCTATAGAAAAAAAAAAAAATCCCTCTAAAAAAAGAAAAGAGAGAGAGAGAAGGAAAGGCACAAAGTAATAGGTAAGTCTACTGGTAACCACTTGGGGGCAATCACAAGAACTGAGTGGGGGGTGGAGTGTCAGCTTACGGACTTGTGATTTCGAGACTTAACATATATGAGCTTTTTGTGGAAGCCTCTACCAGGACAAATCCAGGCCTAGCCATCTCCCGCCTAATTCTATCATGGTCCCATCTGATTTCTCTCAATCTCTATTCCATGAAAGAACCCTTCAGACTGAAAAGCAGTATGGTTATACTCCAGGGAGTGATTTTTCACTTTCCCTCTCTCACTGTCTCTCTCTGTGTCTTTCTGGTGAGCACATGCATCCTATGCCCCAACCCCCCAAAAAAGCAATATGGTCCCCAAGCCCCCTTACCCTGGTCTTAGGATTCCTTTGAATTGGATCCTCCCCAGTGTGTTCTCTTCTGTGGCCAGTACTTGACACTGCCTTGTGAATTCTGTCCCTTGGATTAATGTAGGGTGACTATTCAAATGCAATTAGCCCTGACTAGATGCAATAGATTAAGCTAAAATCAGTTCTTTTTAAAAGCTCCTGATCAAAGAGCAGGGTGCAGAACAAGAACCTAGAATCTCTGAGGATAAATTACTTCTACTTTCCAAATTTCCCTGCATGTGATCCTACCCACAAATTACCACTTTGAAAAACATTTACCAGTGATTAAAAAAAAAAAAAAAGAAGATGATGATTTCTTAGATATAACACCAAAAGTACAAGCAACAACAACAACAAAAAATAGATTCACCTTCATCAAAGCAAATCTTTTTTTGTTTCAAAGGACCCAAGAGTGTGAAAAGACAACCCATGGATGGGAGAAAATATTTGCAAATCATAGACAGTGATGGGGGACTTGGAGACCCAATATACAATATAAAGAACTCTTGGAACTCAAAAATATAAAGATAAATAACTTCATTTTTAAATAATGGATAGAGGACTTGAATAACATTTCTCCAAAGAAAAATATTGGTTCTTAATGGCCAATCAACATGCAGAGAAATACTCAACAGTAGTCATTAGGAAAATGTAAATCAAAAGCACAATGAGGGCCCCGTCTGGGTGGTTAAGGAAGCTGGATCTTACATGACCCACTGTGCAGTTCCAGTTCTGGACTCAGTGAAAAACACTAGGTGCATGGGTGTATATGTGCCCAAAATCCTGAAAGAAAGCAGAGTGACAGAAGGGATTGCAGAGTGACCATTCCCATGGGAGGGTGCTTTTTCAAGGGCCCCCAACCTCTTTGTCTCTGTCTGGAGACCACATGTGCCCTCTTGCCAAAAAAAAAAAAAAAAAAAAAAAAAAAAAAACAAGGGACCAGCAGGTGGCACTTGGCCAGCTGCGCTGTTTGAGTCTTGGACCTGCTGGTTTGAAACTCCAGACACATGTGCCCAAGATCCTGAGAGGAAAATAGAGAAGGGATTATGATATATTCATTCCCTGGGGGGTGATTTCTCACTTTCCCTCTTTCTGTCTCTCCCTGCTGAGTGTACATGCTGTATACCAAAACTAAGCAAAAAAACAAGCAAACAAAAGCTAAAAAGACAGAAATAAAAACCAGCCACCCGCCCAAAAAAAATCCAGAATGAGACATCCCTTTATATACATTAGGATACAATGACAATAGCAGGTGTCAAGATTGTGGAGAAACTGCAATCCTCATATTTTGCTGTTGGGTTTGTACAATGATACAGCCACATTGAAACTAGTCTGGCTGTTCCTTAAAAGGTTAAACATGGAGTTACCCTAGGACCCAGCAAGTCCACTCTTAGTTATATACCTAAGACCAATGAAAACATACGTGTACACAAGAACTTGTGTGTGAATGCCCATGGAACATTATTCAGACAATGAAGCATATATGCAATTGTTTGAATGAACCTTGAAAAACCTAATTAAAAAAACCCATTGTAGGGACCAGCAGTTAGCGTAATGGCTATGTCGCTGAACTCCCATGTAGTCAACCGCGGTTCGAGCCCTGGACCCGGTGGCTTAAACTCATGCTGGGTGCATGTGCGTGAGTGCCCATGATCCCGAGAGGAGAATGGAGAAGAAGGGATTGCGGTGTGGCCATCCCCCCTGGGGGGTGATTTCTTGCTTTCTGTCTCTCTGTCTCTCTCTGTCTCTGGTGAGCCCACGTGCCCTGTAGCAAAAACCTCTCAAAAAAAAATTAAAAAATTAAAAACTCATTGTACAAGGCCACATAGTGTATCATTTCATGTATATGAAATGTCTAGAATAGGTGAAGCCATAGAGAGGAGAGTGGATTAGAGGTTTCCGGGAGGTGGGGGTAGAGCGGAATGGGGAGTGACTGCTGTGTGGGACTGCCAAAAACAAAACAAAACAACAACAACAAAAAAAAACAGGGAGACTCAGGAAGAGAAGTAGGCAGGCGCAAAAGAAGCTGGGTTACAACAAGGAAGGAATGTCCCTGGTGACAGCTTCTGCACCTCAGGTCAAGGCCCGACCAGTAGTGAAGAGCTGTAGCCAGGGCTGCCAGATTCAGCCAGTACAAGGACACAAGCATGGTGCCTTGGGAAGCAGGGCAGGTGGCAGTACCACTTTGCACGAAAGGGGCAAAGATGCGGCTTGGATGCAGGCAGAGGCAGCTGAGTCTTAGAGAATGGCTGCTGGTCCACATCTATCTAATTTCATGTTCAGTGACTGCTTGTGCTAGTTTAAAATCAAGCAATGTGGAGTATTTACACTATGGAAATCGGCAGATGCTACACATCAGGGTTGCGTTTCTTTCTTTCTTTCTTCCTCTCTTTCTTTCTTTCTTTCTTTCTTTTCTTTCTCTTTCTTTCTTTCTTTCTTTCTTTCTTTCTTTCTTTCTTTCTTTCTTTCTCTCTTTCTCTCTCTCTCTTGCTCTTTTTCTCTTTTCTTTCTTTCTTTCTTCCTCTCTTTCTTTCTTTCTTTCTTTTCTTTCTCTTTCTTTCTTTCTTTCTTTCTTTCTTTCTTTCTTTCTTTCTTTCTTTCTCTCTTTCTCTCTCTCTCTTGCTCTTTTTCTCTTTTCTTTCTTTCTTTCTTCCTCTCTTTCTTTCTTTCTTTCTTTTCTTTCTTTCTTTCTTTCTTTCTTTCTCCCTTAAGCATTTATCAACATGTCCATGGATCTCTGCATGCCATAAAATAGTGGTAGTATCTGAAAAATTACTGGTTTTGTCAAGGACATTTAAAAGTACACGGAGGGAAGAGTGAGTAAAGGATACCGTTCCCTTTCAGCTGAGCCCTCGTATTCTGTCCTGCTGTTTGCTCTACTAAAGGTCAGGAAGCACACAAGGGAGAATGTCCCCCTTGGTGACTAGGTCGGGCCAACCTTGGTGACCAGTTCTCTGCACAGCCCTTCTCAGCCTTCTGGTTTTTGGCACTCACTCCCTCTGGAAGAGCTGAACCCCTGCCTGTCACTTGTTTTCTTGGCCTAGCCCTCTCTACCAGGCTGGTATACAGTAGGTACTCAGAAGTATCTGGAGAACTGTACAATTTTAGAAAACAACTCTACATTGGTGGATCTCTTGGGACCCTACCAGCAGGGGACGTTTGGGTTACAATGTGCAGAGAAGCTGAGTCCCAGGCCCTGCCTGCCTCCCCAGGCCGTGCCTGTCTCTCCCTCAGCTGACCTCATAATTCCAGACCTGCACCCTTTGGACTCCACGCTAAAGGCACTGGGAGCTCAGTACGCCCTTATGGTGGCACTCTGCCATCAGACACTCTGCCTTCTCTGCCTCCTCCTGACAGTTCTCCCTGGTCTTCACCTTCCACCCCATTTCTGGAAACTGGGCTGTTGGATTCCCAGGTTTGAGGTGTTTGGGGCCTTCTTGGATTCTGAGGTTGTTCAGGCCTGTGCTGGCTCCTGCCTAAAACAAGTTGGACCTAATCCTGGAGGTGGCACATTGCCTCTTCCTAGCCACTTTCCTCTGGGTCCTGTCTTCCAGAAACTTCACCAGCTACCTGCTTTGCACTCCCATTGCCATCTCTGCTCACCGTGTGAGATGCTGGGTTATTCTGTGCTTCTCTTGCCCATGTTCCCATCGGACTTCCTCCTGTGACCTCTGCCTGACTTTGGGGCTACATTGGCCTATTGGCTGGGCTTCCGCAGGGAATCACAGTATCTAGCCAAGCACACAGCTCCACCCCTCTCAGATGGCTCACAGGCTGTCCAGAACAAGGAGGGACCCTCTGACACCCACACCCAGAGGTGGGAGGAGGTGTGTCGCTCATTCAATGCGCTCTTTAGGGAGCATTGACCCCACCCTGCCAGGCACTGTCCTAGAAGCTATGAGTGATTGAGAAAGCAGACAAAGTCCAGTGTCCACTAAGATCTCCTTCCAGGGGAGGAAACTGATAGCAACGCATAAATAAAATGTATGTGGAATGATGTATATGAGTGAATACTTTTTTAGTCCACTTATATACAATGTAGACTCCCATATTTAAATAATTCATACATAAGAGTAACGTTTTATTTATAAATATGAACACACATATAAACATTTCGTTATCAATATAAACAAAGTCGCACTTAAATGCAGGTAACCAAGTGCATACACAGGCTCACACACACACACTCACACACACACTCACACACACACAGTGAAGCACACACTCAGTGGTAAATGCTCAGAAGAAAAGTAAGACAGGACATGGTGCAATGAGGGGACTGAGAGCAAAGGTGAGCTTTTAAACAGAGGAGTCAGGAATGTTTTCCTGGATGGAGCAGCTCATTTTTGGGCTGAGCTGGCACGATAAGGAGCAGGAGGAGAATACTGTGGAACAGCATCCAGGCCCGAAACCCTGAGGTGGAAGGCTCGGCCCGGCAGTCACTTCTGGAGGACGTGATGCTGGGCTGCAGAGCAGGGAGCACCAAGCCATGCAGAGAGGAAGGAATCCAGTTGTGGGTGGGAGCCACACTCCACACCCACAGACCTGCGAGCCCCGGCAAGGACTTCCATTTGTACAAGGACTGATTTCTTTGCTCTTTTATTAATGAGAAAACTGGGCCGGGGGAGAAAGGGTCAAGCAGACCCCTGGACGCCTCATCCAATGGCAGAACCCCAAGGGCAGCAGCGCCTCCAGCGGGGGTCACTGTGCAGGCTCTGTGGTTTTGCATCTTCTTGGTCCTTCTTTCTAGGCATCAGAATCACGAGAGCGTGGCCTGTTTCTAGGGAGGACTCCCATCAGGATCTTCTCTTTGGTTGTTTTGGGAGAGTTAGGAAGCGAGAGGAGGTGTCTGCAGATCTGAGCCCTCTGGCGGGCTCGCTCTGGGTCCCAGCACCGTCTGCCTCTGAGGGCCTTTCTGCCCACAGCGTGCAGAGGGGCTGCGACGATGCGCAGAGGTGGCGCCCAGCATTCCAGGCTGGCAGGCTTGTGTGAGCTCCAGCGGGAGAGGAGTCCTTCTGGCAGAGCCCTGCGCTCCAACCCCGTTTCCGGTCCCTTAGCACGGCGGGGGGGCCCCGAATCCCGTTTCTCACAAGTTCCCAGTTGCTACTGACTTGGCTTGGTCAGGTACCCCACTCTGAGCTATGATTTAGATACCTGTTGCCGGGATAAGAGTTCTCTTGGATCGGACACTCACTTTGCTCCGACCGAGGTCCTCCCGCTGGTCCGCCTGGCTCGCCTTCGCACCACCTCGCGGCTGCCAGGCGGCTCCCCTCCCCCAGCTCCTCTCCCCGCGCCGGCGCTGGCCTCGGGATTCCCTACCCCGCCAGCGAGGGGCGCGCTCCTCCCCGGGGTCGGGGAGCCCGGGCCGAAGCCCTCCGCCGCGGCCGCGGGGTGCTGCCCGGGGACCCAGGTGCCGTCCTCCCGGTCCCGGGCGCGCGCGCGGGGCGGG
>NW_006198962.1:197250-198251 GCF_000334495.1 Tupaia belangeri chinensis
GGTGGAGGTGGTGTGGTGTGTTGTGTAGTTTGGGCACCCGGGTCGTTGCCCAGGTAACCGTGTCTGGCCAAGGCTGGAGCGCACTTTAGGCGCGTGGGGTGTGCTTGGGTGCTGGAGCCCTTTTGGGGTCCTGGCGGGCACAATCGCTCACCCAGCTCCAAGCCTGCCTAAGCCCCTCCGAGCGTTTGCTGTGGGGCGTGGGATTCCGGACCTCTAACTTCAATTGTGGCACTGGCTTGCCCCCCTGCCCCTGTCCCAGTCAAGTCACCCGTCACCAGGCCACGATGTCCTCCCCTCTGTCCACTCTATCCCCTAAACTTGAAGGAGAGAGTTCGGACCTTAAGAGCCGGCTTGGCCCGTGCTTTCGGGAGATGTGTGTAGGGAGGCCTGCCTGGAGGTTCTCGTGACCTCTGCTCCCCACCCCTGTCCCTATCCCCGGGTTTCCCTTGCCATTGGCAGCGCGTCGTGGTGGGACCAGCCAGAGGAGCAAACCCCCCGCGTGGGACCTGCAAGTCAGGACTGCCACCCTGCCTTGCGAATCCACCCTGTCCAAACCGTTCCGGTTTCTGTTTGCCATTCTCACACCTTGCGGATGGGGATTGCTTGTCACGTTCTGGAGTTTACTCTCAGAAAGGCTAACTTCCCCGGTGCAGGAGAAACGGGACTGCCTTTTAACCAGCCCCTAAGCTGGGCAAGCTGGGCGCTGCCCCGCGGTGTTCTGCAGGACGACCCACGCTAGCTGCCCGGTGGACTGTGTAGATTGCAGCGCCGCGCGCTGCGGACCTCCGACCTCTCTGGCTGGCCTGGAGCAAATGTGTCATGAGTCTTGCAAATGGAATGAGTGTTTGGGGTGGGCCTGCACCTGCTTACCAACCAAATCGGCCCACTTTCCACTGTAGCAACTGGATTTGAACGAGGCAGTTTGGGCGACAACAAATCTCTTTTCTTTTGCAGTTATGTCCCCCGACTCAAACTACCCTTATGCCGCTGTAGGCATTCCT
>NW_006198962.1:198538-263522 GCF_000334495.1 Tupaia belangeri chinensis
AAGAGTGAGCCAGGTTAGCAAGTTGAATGATCTTGAAGCTGAGGAATGTTAAAGAGTTGGGTTTTTGTTGTTGTTTTTGTTATTTTGTTGTTGTTGTTTTCAGTGCACTTAGTGGTGGTTATGTAATTCCTTTTGAACAAACACATCTCCCAAAAGGAAAATAACTGTGAGAAATATCTTTTGATGTGAGTGGGCATCCAGAAGTGACACAGAATTACCTTTCAATTTGTGGCTTTCATAGTCTATTAAATGATCCTATTTAAGGAGCTTGGATCATTTTGTCACTTATAAATAAATATGAAGAAGAGAATATTTAAGAGCTGGCAAAACTATATCTAAAAAGTGTCTGTAAAATCCCGTAGGGGGATCTGATCATGTAAGGACCATCGCAGTCCTCCCTGGGGCCCTCCAAGCCCAGCACTGTGCAGCTAGGAGGGAGACCAGGCCTGCGGCCCTCCCTCACTTTGCAGAGGTCTGACTGGCCTTCCGCTGAGTCCCAAAGGAAAATTAAGAACCCATGCTGTGGATATGATGACAAAACATGAAATTGTTCATTCTGGTCCCTTATGGTTCCTTTCCCTTATTCCTGTCCACAGCTTGTTTGAACGTGTTTGTTCATGAAATGTTTTTAACGTGTTTTATTATCTCTTATTCTAAAATTTCGCATTTGCAAATACTTTCTGTACTTATGAATCAAGAAAATATCAATGTCTTTACATTTTCAGACAAAAATTGCATATTTAACAATAAGCTAGAAATGGTACTGAGTTTTGAATATTTTATATAATATTGGTGTATTTGCTTGCCTATTATAAAGGGTAGATGTGGCAGTGACATTTCTGCTTTAGTACGGTATTGGAGGCAATCAGATTCTGTTGGCCTCTCACCGAGATTATGGTTTCCTCTATGTATGGCTGTTCTGTTGCTTGAAAATAAGGTGGGGTTGGCAATGTGCTTCGGGGAAATTGGTTTTCTCTCTCCTGCCACAGCTGCTTATAAAATCAAACTTTCAGTAAGCTGTCACTTGCCCACGTGATAGCAAACAACTGATGTAATGACTAGGTTGTGAATGAGGGAAATTGCCACTCGTACTGGTGTTGTATAGGCACTAGCCAGACTGGGTAGGATGAATTAGGGACATTTCTCCTTGTAAACACAGCCTACAAAAGTTTTTCTTGAGGATTACTAAAGGGAAAAACAGGTTGGTGAATGTAAGTTCACTGATTATATGTCTGGCTTGCTTATTTGTTTATTTATGAAAGGTGTTTTGTTCTGTTTTGCTTTGCTTTGTTTTGCTATAGGGTGCGTGTAGTCACCGGGGAGACAGAAACAGAGAGACAGAAAGTAAGAAATCACCCCCCCGGGGAGATGGCCACACTGCAATCCTTTCTCTTCCATTTTCCTCTCAGGATTCTGGGCACGCACGTACATGTGCCTGGCATGTTTCAAGCTGCCACGTCCGGGACTTGAACTGTGATCAGCCATGCGAGAGTCCAGTGTCTTAACTACTATGCCACCTGCTGCCTCCTGGCTAAATTATTAATAGCTATCTATTAATTATCTTTATTAAAAAGGAAATATAAAATTTTTCTTGTCTTGAAATAGCATGTTTTATTAGTAATTTAATTAAAACTATGTCATATACCTAACCTCACTTCTGGGAAAATTATTCTTTTAGGAAGGAGTCTGCAAATCCAAGCCAGATTCGAGTGAATTTTTGAGAGTTTTGGGGCTCAACTGAAGTGTAATAACTGACAAAATATTTTAGAACACAAATAAACCCAAATTGCCTTTCGGTGAAGTTTTAAAATATTTTTAAATCCATACTTTTTATTTATCTGTTTACTTTGAGTTTGTGGAATCCATCCTGCTTAATTGGTTGTTACAGACACAGGGCAAAATTTCCCTTTGGACTTGAATTGAATACGCGACAGAAGTTTTGAGGTTTGGTAGGGCGATGCTTTATTTCTGTTCTCTGTGGAGGAAACTCATATTTTTATAGAATAGAATCATCTCCAGTGACCTGAAATGTCAAAACAACGAGTGCTTAGGGGAAAAAAAGCAGCTTGCTTAGGTAAAAATCAGTGGAGGATTGCTAATCAATTTCATCAAAGTGTGAACTTTATGTGGATATAGTTATTATTAATTTCTCTGCATGAATTTGTAAGAGAGGATCTCAAAAATGTTGTGGGGGAGGGCTAGCAGGTGACATAGTGGCTAAAGAGTTGGACTCATACAAGCCTGACTACAGTTCCAGTCCTGGACCTGGAGGCTTACCTTCTTAATTTCCCCCCCTCTCTTTTTTTCTGTCTGCCCAGTAAGGGCAGATTTAAAAATAAAAATAATAGGGACCAGCAGTTAGTGTAAAAAGAAAAATAATAAAGTAAAAAAAAAATTATTAAAAAAATAAATAAAATTAAATAATTCTTAAAAAACTGTGGGGACTAGAATTAAAGTGTAAGTTTATTTGGGTGCAAAAAATTGCAATCATGCATAGTTTTTTCATAAAACACATTTCCACGAAGTATTTGAAGACCTCTTTGTATTGATTTTAGTCACATTATTAGAACCAGAAGTAATTTAAAAAAAAAAAATCAATCAAAGTGGGTAATTTGAGCTCTCTAATCTTGTCAGCACCCAGTGTAATATTAAGTATAGAAGGCCTGCTACCTGGTAGAATGACATTTTGCAATAACACCCTCATAAATACACAAATGTTAAGGAAATATTAACAAGTATGCACCATAATACAAATTAGGTTTGTAGGCCTTTTTGCTTTTGGCTAACGTTGCAGGATATAGTTCTGTTCTCTTATGAGAGCATGTAATTGTTACATAAAACTTTTTCCATTTAACTCGAACTATGTATTTAAAAGATGTTACTTCTGGGTCTGGCTGGTGGAGTGATGGTTAAGTGCACTGGACTCCCATGTGGCTGGCTGTGGTTCGAGTCCTGGACCTGGCAGCTTGCTTTCTCACTTACTCTCTGTCTCTCTCTCTCACTCTGTTCCTCTCTGGTCAAATTAAAATAAATAAATACACAATTAAATAATTCTTAAAAAAAATGTTACTTCTGAGTTGATCTTTATTGTGGTAATTGCTTTAAGAATGTCAAGTTAGGGATTGCCACATAAAAACAATAGGTTTAGGAATGCTATTCTTTTGTAGTTATCATTTGTATTAACACATTAGAGGAGCTGTACATTATACTGTTACGATACTGAATAATCTTAGAACATTTTTATTTTTCAGTGTTTGTGAAAGGATGATGGAACTGAAATACAATTAAAATTTAGATATAGAGATATTTGGAGGGTCAGCAGTGGTGTGGTGGTTAAAGTGGCTGGATCCCACATAGCTGACTACGTGGTTTGAGTCCTGAACTTGGTGGCTAGAGAAAGATGTCATGTGCACAATCCTGAAAATAGGGAGTTGGAGGAGAAGAGATTGAGTTATGACCATCCCCCATGTGGGTTGCTTTCTCAGTTTCCTTCTATTTCTCTGTCTGTCTGACTCTGGTGAGCACATATGCTCTGTAGCAAAATTAAAAGTAAAAAAAAAGTGGGAGAGAGGCCAGCAGGTGGTGTGGAAGTTAAGGCACTGAACTCTGACATGGTCAACCACAGTTTAAGTCCCAGACCTAGGGACTACAGTGTGGCCATCCTCTCTGGGAGATGATTTCTCACTTCTTTCTCTTTCTCTGGCAAGCACACATGCCCTATGTCAAGGAAAAAAAAATTGTAAAATGTTCTTTTGTGACCTTCCCCAAGGCACAGGTAGAGTGGATTTTTATCGGGGGAGGATGTGACCCAGGAAGAGTGAAACCTTTGCATACATGCAGGCCTGGATTCTGTGGCCTCTAATTTGGGACCTGAGCAACAAAGTCATAATTGGTGTGCACCTAGGAGTGCTTCCATAATAATTAAGAAGACAGTGATTACAGGCTGTAGCCATACACCATAATAAGTAGTGTAGGTTTCCAGGTCTTTTGTGCTTGGTTATTAAGTTCATGGTTAGACTTCATTTTGCAATTGATCAAAAGTTTTGAGAAGAGAGCAGAAATATTTGATAGTAAAGTAGTCTTTCGATCAAGGACATGTAAACCTGAAATAAAGTAAGAGTTGGTTCCGATTTAGCCTTGAACGCGGCAAAAACCTCTAACTGGGAAGTACCTCATTTCTCATGTGGTGCTTCCCTACATCCCTTCACTATTTTCCCACCCACGGTTAATTATGGGGCCCATGGATTTTATTTGCTGGTTCATTTCAGTGACGCGTTTTTTTCAGTTAGAGTCCACTAGAGCAAAACATGAGCTGGGTATTTAACCAGCCACTAAGAGCTTTTAGGTAGCTTTATCTTCATCTTTGTACTTTCTCTCGACTTAAAATATTTAATGTTTATATAATTGATTAATATTGATATACCAACATGCCTTTTTATGCTTGTGTATAATTTTAATCTACTTAAGTCAACTGTACATTTTAGTTCCCATCCCTGTTTCAGGCCTTTGCTTTCCCACTTCTGGTTTTTCACTCCGATGTTTCTGTCTTGTTTACAGATTTCAGCACCTGCGCTGATGGGCGACATTGTCTTAAATCACTTTTCCTTTATATTTTCGTGAGTTTTTACTGTCTACCTGGGATAGGATTAAACTTTTTTCTCATGTGTACTTTATAGGCTTTATAGTGGGTCTCAGCAAGATACGTGTTCTCCATGGCCTGTTTCAGACTGTCTCCGTGACAGTTTGGGCAAGCCCTCTACAGAAATGCCTTAGCCCAGCGGTGGATTAGTCTGTGGCCTTCAGGGCTTCAACTGCTTCCTGCTGGTCTCCCTCATCAGGTGATGAATTTTGCTTGCCAGGACCATGTCTCCTACAGGCCAAATCCAATTAGAATAATTTTTCTATGAAAAAAAGAGAAAAAGCTTTTAAAGCAACTGTCAAGACATGTTTTACTCAGGTGCATTTGATTAAACAGAGTCCAGATCATAAATACTTTTGCAAAACTCTTTTGTCAATCTAATCCTCACTTTCACCAAACGAAGGGATGCCTTTTTGAAAGACACTGATTGATTTAGAGAAACTGTTGGAAGTCTTTCCCTTAAAAGAAAAATGACACAAGTTCCCAAAACTGAGCCTGATCAATCAGGGCCTTGTGTTCGTCCTCCTCTCTTCCTGGCCCTGCCCAGCGTTCACTGGCAAGGTCCCCATGCAGAGCCATTGCCTTAAGGAGGAAGTCACCTTCCTCCAGACAGGAGGTGGCGTGATACCCACTGTTCTTTCTCCATGGACTCCTGTGGACATGCCACACTTCCGGTGGGCAAAGGGAGAGTGGACCAGGCAGAGTATCTCTCCCTGGCTCTCTCTGCCTTCAGGTTGTTCTCTCATCCTTTTTTACTTTGCCCTATCACAGGCAGGACAGGGAGCGTTACTGAAAAGACCATTAGCTCAGGAATAAGCAAAGGTAGGCACCAGTGCCAGTCCCAGCAGACTCAGTACCTCTTAGCAAAGCCCGTAGGCCCATCCTGAGAAGGCGCCTGCATACACACCCAGCCCAAGGCCATCTGCAAGGACGAGAATGTTCTATTGGGGTTGCCCAATTCGGGAGGGGCTGGGAGCACCAGAAATGTGGCTGATGCAACTGAGGAACTGAATTTTTTCACCTTCTTTATTTTTACTACTCCATTTAAATTGAAATAGGTAGCCAGTGGCAGCATGGCGGACAGGCGGACAGGCGGCTCCAGCTACTGGTCTTGACACTCTACTTGTCCCTTAGCCTTCCCTCCCCAGAACTTGCCCTGCTGTCTGGTATTCACTCTCTCACCTTGACCTTGAAGGCTCTTCTGCGCATTCTTCAAACCGCAGCTGGGGCATCCCATCCTAGGCCTCTGGGCCTCCTCCTTTTGGTCTCTGGAGGGATTAGCTCTTTGAGGTTTGCCCCTGTGGCCCCCACTTTCCCACCTGAAACGCTCCTATGGGATGATTTCCACCGACTCGCCTCTCCGACTGCTGGCTTCCGGGCTCCTCTAAGACGGAGACGTGACCGCGTCTGTCTCTGAGACCCTGGTCTGCGGCCGGAGGTGCATGGTGACAGCTAAGTAGGCAGGCGCTGCTCTCTGTTGGCTCCAAAGAGAGTGCGATGAGACCTTTCAGGACTCATGCGAGCTCTAAAATCATGGGATTCCGAGCGTTCTCAGAATATCGTAGGTCCCTTTGTCCATAAAACAACATCCTCTTTCCTAAATTGCCATAGTTCCTTGTTTTCGCCAGTGTGTAGAGGAGTAGGCGATCCATATGACCCTTCCGTAAGTTGCCACCATACCTTGTTTCGCCAGCCTATAGGGAACAGGTGATTGATCGCCTCTGAAGTGCTTCAGCCTGACAGGGCTCTCAGCCTGGTTCTTTGTGGATTTGGGGGTGTTAGATGTCATCTCTTGAGGAACGTTTAGTCACGGCGGCTTAAAGAGGTGGTCGTTGTCTTTCTCTCCTTGATCCATGTCCAGGGCTGATGTGGAGGGGCTCAATTCTTAGGAACCTGCTTCACCCTGCTTGTTGATCTGTCTCCATTCGTGCCAGCCCCACCTGTGGAGGGGCTGATGGGGACAGGCGTCCCTTCCTTCTGGGCCCCACCGCAGCTACACATATACCTATGCTCATGGGCTGTTGGTCCAGCCATAACCACATGGTCATTAGAGGGGCTTGCAGGTAGGGGCAGGGGGCTTAGGCATAGGTGACTGAATAGGGTCAGTGGCCACAGTGAGCACGGGGCACCTGCTCCTCCCACCAGGCTGCCGGGAGATCACGGGCTTCTTGGGAAGGGGTGCTGCTGATGGTTTCTGGCCCCCGCTGAAGAGCATGCCCTGGTTTGCGTGTCTGGGACAGTGCCTGTGCCAGGGCTGCAGAGTGGCTGTGGTGGACCACAGGCAGGTCTGTTGGTGGCTGGCACTCCCGGGCACAGCCTCCCTGTCAGGCGGGGTGCAGCAAAGACCCGCAAGCCCTGCTGTGTCCAGCAGAGCTCCCACACAGAGCTTAGGATGAGGTGGAACTTCTGCAGGCTCCCTGGACATCCAGCAGAAGTGGTATTCACACTGCCACCCAAAAACCAGTGACAACCAGGCTTTCGATCTGTGGCACTTGGGGTGCTGCCATTCTTTGCCGTTTATGGTATCTCTGTGCTCCTCGCCTGTGCCCTGTCATGTTCCACCTGCTCACAGTGGGCACAGGTCTGGGGTTTGGGAGGGCTGGGGAAGAAGATCAACTTCTTGCCCCTTAGGTTAGTCCAGCCTGGAAAAGTAAGAATTTCTTGCATTCTTGCTGGCTTGAAGGAGGCGGGCAGTTTGGAGAGGAGCTTCCTTAAAATGATGAGCTTCTAGAAAGTGTTTGTCTCATCATAAATGCTCTGTGTGGCCTGAGGAGGCGGAAGATGGAGAGAAAACAAGAAGCACATTTAGACCAGCTGTACAATGACCTGAAGATAGGTGAGCCTTGAAATACTCAGACAGCAAACCAAAGTTGGAGAACTTGATGGGGAAACCTGCTGTGTGTGTGTTTGTGTGTGTGCGCGTGTGCTCACGTTTTGGTGGTGGGCGTGCAACGAGAGCTAACTTCCACCTCTTGGCAAAGCAGTAGATTCCCAAATCAGTTCTGGCAGGTTTTTTTTTTTCCTTTTTATTTTTTTCAAACTTAATCGTTTGGGAGTTACATTTAAATATAGTCTTGGGTGGGAGTGATAATACAACGAAACTATATGCTTTTGTTCACGTGGCAAATTTTTTAGTCTCTAAATATAGTCTCATTGGTGAGACCCTATTAATTAAAAGGAAAAGCTAATAGTGTTCAATAAACAAACCATTAGGTTGCAAAGGGACTGACTGACTGCAGCCAGAAGCTAGGCATTTGCCACTCAGAAGAGCTCCTTGCCAAATTCCGCATCGTCTGCCCGTCCGCCCATACAGCGCGCTGTCTATAATTATCAGGTCGAATTGGTTTGGAGCGGAATTGGAAACTTTCTCCCTCCTACTCTTGTGCCTAAACCACTTATTACGTCATGCTGTTTAAGAGTGCGCTAGCAACATCACACGTGACAAGAATGAATTGGAGATTTCTTACAAGAGCCAAATCACTCCATTTGATTGAGAAACTGTTCATGTTAATTAGGATAATGTATGTGAGATTTCTCAAGCTCTAACCACATGCTAAATCCCTACCCTTTACCACCTCTCAGATAGATCTGATGGTTTTTTTTGTTGTCGTTGTTTTAGGTTTTTGCTATAGGGTACATGCACTCGCTAGAGAGAGACAGAAACAGGGAGAGGGAACCTAAGGAAGTGAGGAATCACTCCTCCCTCCCACCCCCACCACCATGGGATGGACATGCTGCAGTCCCAGCTCCATTATCCTCTTGGGATTTGGGGCATGGACTCACAGGCACCCAGCGTGAGTTTGAAGCCATTGGGTCTGGGCTCAAACCACGTTTGACCATAGGGGAGTCTGCACCTTAGCCACTACACCACCTGCTGGCCCCAGTCTAATGGGTTTAAATAGAATGACCCAGAGTTCAAAAAAAATCTGAACGAGATCACTGTGTGAACTTCACAATGTTCAGAAAAGTACTGAAAATTAGTTTGGAACCTAGACTAGTTTAAATAGAAACATATTTCAGTTTAGAATATTTTCTTATTATTCATCAATTTCTTTTTACTCAATGTGTGTTTTACATTTCTGGAATGATAATTTTCTGGTTATAATTATAATTTTTTTTTCTTTTTTTAGTCCCCCCGCCCCCACAGGGCACAAGTGCTTGCCAGAGAGGAAAAGTGAGAAATCCACCCCCCGGGGGGATGGCCATGACACCTTCTCCATTCTCCATTCTCCTTTCGGGACTTCAGGCACACACACACATGTGCCTGGCATGATTTTCAGGCTGCTGGGTCTGGGACTTGAACTGCAGAGTCACCCATGTGGGATCTAGCACTTTAACCAACATGTCACTTGCCTGGTCCTTGTAATTTTTTTCTAAAAGGAGGACCCAAAATTGAAACAGAAAATAGTACTTGACAGAGACCTGCCTTCTTTCTGCATTTTAGTCACTTGTGGAGGTGCTATTTTCAAGTTGTCAGGATGACCATGTCATGTTCCTTGTGTCCTAGAAGGTTTGGCTGTTCCAAGGATTGTGGGGTCCTCTCCATTCTGTGGGTGAGATTGTCACATGACTCTTAAATCTCCAGGTTAATATCTCTCTCCTCAACCTGTGGTCACCGCACTGTGCCACAGGGAAGCACACGCAGCTTCCAAAGTCCCCTTTGCCGGTGCCACTGTTCTGGCCTCCTGCACTGCAGGTGGGAGGCAATGTTACTCTGCCATATTTCTGAGCTGTCTGAGTTTCTCAACAGCTCTTTGCTAAAAGAAGCAGTGCATGGGGACCAGCAGTTAGCATAATGGCTATGTTGCTGGACTCCCACAGTCGACCATGGTTTGGGTCCCGGACCTGGTGGCTTAAACTCACGCTGGGCACATGTGCAGGCGTGCCCAAGATCACAAGAGGAGAATGGAGGAGAAGGGATCGCGGTGTGGTCATCCCTCCGGGGGGGCGATTTTTCACTTTCTGTCTCTCTGTCTCTCTCTGTCTGTCTGGCGAGTGCACATGCCCTATAGCAAAAAAAAAAAAAAAGCAGTGTGCATGTACCAGCATCCTCAGACCAGAGACTTCGTATGTCACCTGTTGATTGTGGCAGTACTAGTGCGTTTCTTGGTGTCACTCCTGAGGCTCCTAGGTGGAATGTTGTCCAATGAAAGAAGTGTGGGTGTGATGGGGAGGGCCAAATGCAGCATGAATGAATTAGTGCAAACAGGTGAATCCAGACCACCTTCCCCCTCCAGGTGCCCTGCCTCGCTCCTGCCTTCTGAGTGAATAATGTTGAAAAGCCCTCCCTGTTGCGTGGATGTGGCCTCAGCTCACTGTGTCTTGCTCTAATTAATGTAATGAAAGCATGGAGCTCAGCTTGGCCAATACATAGAATTTCCTTCTATGTAGAAGCTGCTGTGCAGAACCCAAATTCACAGATTAGCAAATGGTGTTTTCCTGTGGGGAACCTTAGGCAGCCCTTGCTCGGAGCTGTCAGAGTCTCACTAATGAACCAGGGATTCTGTAGCTGCCTCTTCCCTGCTGCTGACGCAACTGGCTGGCAGGGGCATGCCTGAGCTAATGGACCTCGCAAGTTACTCTTCTCGCTCCACCCCGCAGGTGAGCTCAGCCGAAGGGAGTTTCCCTGGTGTGTTACCTTGCAGCCGCTCTGTGGTTTATCACGCCTGGTTGTTGCTGGCGCTCCCTGGATTCACTTGTATGTCTTACAGTGTAGACCAGAGCCTCGGAGGCAGAGATGATGGCCTTTGGCATCCATCAGAGATGCCGAATTCAGCACCTGTCTCCCTCCAGCGTGGGCTTTTAGTGTCCTTAAAGTCCTCTGTCTGTCTGTAGCTCTCCCAAGGGCTTATGCAAACACAGCATCCCCCAGTCTATCTTCTTTTATTCTTTCTTTTTTTTTTTTAATTGTCAGAGGGTACATACATTTGCCAAAGAGACAGAGACAGAAAAAGTCATAGAGGGAGAAGGAGAAAGTAACCCCCACCATGAGGCATGGGCACACCACACTCCCTTCTCCGTTTCTCCATCTCGTCGGAATTCTGGGCATGCACATGTACCCAGTGTTTTTTTCAAGCCACCTGACTGAGCTTCCAACTGCAGTTGGCCATGTGGGATTCCGCCGTCTTAACTGGGTGGACAGGGGCTGAATAGGTTACGGGGCTGGTCCTTAACTTGGTTTTAGTCACTCTCACAAAATTAATTTATCCATCTGCATGAGATTTCACTTACCTGTGCAGAATCTTCTTCTTTCTGTTGAAACTGCTTCTCAGTGACACACCATGACGAGAAGAATACACCTTTGCCCCTTTGTTGTAACTGTTCTAAGGAGAGCACTGCTCTTTAGATAAGGCATCCGAATGGCAACCCCAGAGGAGAAATCTTGTATTTGAACTGTTTTCTCGATATTTGCTTTTCATTTTCTGAGTTGGAAATGATATGGTTTCTGATGGCTAGGGATGAAGGGCCTAATGGGAAGTAAGGGATGGCTTGTTTCTAGGCTGGGCTGGCTTTAATGACATCCATGTGTGTGAGGAAGTATGTGTGCGATTTGCATAATGGTTTTACTTAGCTAGGACAGTATTTTTATCATGCTGAATAGCCACTGGCATGAAATGGAGTTTTCGTTTATTTCAAACAAGTGAAAGTGACATGTAATTGAAACTGAGCCAGATTTTGCAGTTTTGCTTTCATCCCTCCTCCTTTAGTCAAAGCAAGCCCTTTCTCTGCTTGAAGGGCCTACAGTTGGGCGGTGGGGTGGGGTTTTGCCCCAAGGAGTGCAGAAGTTTGCAGCTCTCTGGCCCCTTCTGTGGTGAGGGTGTCTGCCTACAGAACAGTGGGATGAAACAGCAAGGCCGCCACATCCATTCTCAGCCTCTGAAGCCATGTAACCCAGAGGAATTGGGGGGATCATTTTGCCTTCTCGTCCCTGGGTTTCCCCATGCCTAAGATGGAGCTATCTGGATTGTAGAGTTTTATAAGATAATTACGAAGATTGGACTGAGAAGATCAAGCCAAGTGCTTGTCACATGGCAGTTTCTATTATCTTTTCCTGTCATTTTTCTACCAATCCATTATTAGTATGAACAAAAATTCACAATAGATAATGAAAAACTATCCCATGCCCTTTGTTTGTGAAGTTACCTTGCATTTCTTTAGGAAGCATTACTGTTACCATGAAGATTTCTTATGGCAGAAATGCAGCCAGTGTTACCTTGATGGGACACTGACAGCAGCGGGAGCAGACGTTTTAACACAAGTTTGTGCTGGGACCAAGCAGGACACAGAAATGCAGAAGTGACAGGTTGGACTGAGTGGACAGGGGATGAATGGGAGAACATAGGGGGAGACTCCTTTGTGACCTGTCTCTGCAGCTAAATAGAGGTCATTGCATTGTGTTGCTTTTGTTTTTGTCCTTCTAGCAATTCCCTGATATTGTGAGGGTAAGACCAGGACTCCTCTATAATGGAGATATAGTCTCTCTCTCTCTCTCTCTCTTCTCCCCACCCCCATCCCCCTGTTTCTCACGAGAGAGAAGGAGATCCTCCCCTCAGTCTCTCAGCTAGCCAGGATCATGGGCATGCCTGACATGTTCGGGTTGATCTGGGATCCAAACCAGGGCTTCCCCTGTGGCTCCAGTATCATGCAGTGGTGTCCTCCTGTCTGTGCCATCACAGCTGGGCCTGGACGGCCTTCTCTACCAAGTTCCTTAAGCTGACCTGGGACTGGGTAGTGGTCTGCTGACTGTTGGACTATGAAGGGTTTTTAGAGGAAGACCAATGTTTGGGACTTCCCTCTAAGCCCAGGGTACCCCATCATTCCCCATCATTATTGCATGATATCCTTAGCCTACTAAAAAGCATATATAAATATTCAGTGTTGATGTGAACACAGCCAGCTATCAGCAGCTCCACAGAGTCCTTAGAGATTTACTCACACTGGGTAATTGCCTTAGGGTCTGTGTTAAGATAAAATGTCGAGCACATCAGTACATCCACTGGGAACCGTGGAAGGAAACGGTCCAGACAGAACAGATCAGAGGACATTTGTGTGCTTCCTGTTCAGAGGTGGATCTCAATTAGGGTCAGTGTGTCTGTCTGTTATCCGTTTGGCCTAAGGGCATAGTAGCATCCCTACCCCGAGTACATAACTTCTAATAAATAGGTGCTCAATGAATAGCTGCTGCTTTGACAAACTTTCCCGTGGGCTGAGCCCATTTTTGCTTAAGGAAAGTAACGGCCCTTGTGAGGTTGAACCTGCCCGTTTGTGCCGCTTCTCCCGTCCAGGATGGATGAGGTGCTGGGTGCCACCCCATCCCCTGTCACCACCGAGGCAGTGGCTCAGCAGATGCTTTGAAGCCAGAGGGGCTCAGTGACCTTCTGGCTGGTTTTGGGTGATGGACTGCCCATAAAAGCAAATCCAATGTGTGTATATGTCTCTCTGCTCTGCGAGAGGGTATAAAAGCACACCCTGAAACTGTCGTTTATCGTATTAACTTTGTAGTGAGGCATAGGAAACATCAGTTTATGGTTTTATTTATTTATTTTAGCTTTTTTTCCCCTTTTTGCCACAGGGTGTGTGCACTCACCACAGAGGGGAGAGAGAGAGAGAGGGAGAGAGGGAAAGTGAGAATTTACACTTTGAGGGGATGGCCACACTGCAGTCCCTTCTTCTCCATTCTCCTCTCAGGATTTTGGGCTCATGCACACATGTGCCTGGTGTGATTTTTCAAGCCACTGGGTTCAGGACTCGAACCCTAGTCGGCCATATTGGAATCCAGCCACCTTAGCCACCACGCCATCTGCTGGCCCCCAGTTTATGCTTGTATTTTAAAATGCTCTAATTTGTGAAGTGCAAATTAATCGTGGCGATAGAAAAAACAGCTTGTTTTCAAGAATGCAGCCCTGTGTGCAGTGTACTGTCATGTTTCCGCGTGAACTCTGGGAGAGTTGAGCTGTGATTGAGCACGTGCCAGGTAGTGAGTCATCGGGGCCGCCTGCTTGGCGAGTGGGGGTGGCAGTGGTGGTAGGACGTCTCTGACGTGCTCTGGTAGCTGTGGCTTGTGCTAGTGTCTTCTTTTAAATTCATAGTAGTAGTTCATTATCAAGGAGTGAAAATGAACTCAGGTGATATTTCTGTATTTCAAAAGCACAATTATCACCAGGATTGTGACTCTGGAAAAAAGTGAATAGTTCTATCAATGTACTTCAACAGTAAAATAAGTGCTAGGAAATGATGGTGTCATTGCTGTTTTTATGTGACCTTTCCAAAGTGATTATGCGGGGGTGAGGCCACACCTTGAACTTGCTAGCAAGGAACTTAGTCTCCAATTACTTTTTCAAGCTAACTGATTTTTTTCCCATGAGCTAGGGAGATAGAGAGACATTCATCTGAAGAAGGTCTTCATGCTGCTGTCCATCTCCAGCTTCATGCCCGAGTTACTCAGAGAGATCTCTGGGTACAAATCCAGAACCTTCCTGTGGGGTGCCACACAGAACATCACGTCTTACCTGTGTGGTGCCGCCACCCAGTCCCCAGTCTGCAGTTATTTCACACACACCTTCTCACACTGGGCGAGGCTCAGAGATGTGTAGGTGTGGCCGCTGCACTCATGGAGGAGACCCTGGGTGAGGCCAAGGCACTGAAGACCGGTCAGAGCCAGCCCTAAGCAAAGGCTCCAGCCGTGACTGCTGGCAGCCATGCCCCTTTGAAGCTGCGAGATGAGACAGTGCTTCTCAGATTTTGGGCTCTGGCTTGACAGCTGATGAAACGTGGCAGGAAGGGACCGACTGCCGTGAACAGAAGCCCAAGCATGGAGGGCATCACAGTGTTTGCACACTCGTCCGCTGATGGGGACACCAAGGGCAGCAGGTGGCCTGGTGCCTATACATGACATGAGACCACGCTATGGATCAGCAGTGGGGGAGCGTGAATTTTATCGTGAAGAGCTGGAGAATTAGTGAAGATTTTGGAGCAGCCGAGCACCAGGCACGTGGACAAAGGCTGTTTTTAGAATATTAGACTGACCCTCGGTGTGCAGAAGCAAGAGAGGGCAGAAGAGGGACGGGGTGCTGGGACAGCTGGTGTGGCCACAGCCAGGGCCAGAGGGACAGGGGTAGCTCATGGAGTGCACACTTAGGTGACATGGACGACAGGGTGGCAGGGCAGGTCCCCAGTGAGGAGGATGCATGCCATGAGCCTGCCAACTAGATGAGGGCCAAGGCTGGGTCCTGAGCAGGTGGGGAGCGGGTGCTGGTGGAGCAGAGGGGGTTTAGGGGCTCACACACTTACTCCTGCACTCCAGGATTAGCACTGAGTGCAACGCGCCTGAGAAGGGGGTGCAAGATGCCTCGAGTAGGACAAATGGACGGCGATTGTGGGGAAGCTCAGAGAAGAGCGTGGCCACAGCACCAGGAGGACTGGGAGGCCTTGTGGAAAAGCCATGGCAGTGTGGGTGGGATCTTCTGCCCATGCCCAGATCCCACTTAGAACATGAGCTGCCAGCCAGGGGCACCGAGAGGAGCCCAGCACCATTTAAAGCCCTGTGCAAGGGTTCTCCAAGAACCATGGGAAATGCATATTAGGTAAAACACTGCATGGATTTCAAAAAAAAAATGTTTTGCCCCAAAATAAATGAGTACTTTAATTCCGTTTTCCACAAACTTTCTAAGTCTCTCATATATGTCACCTCATGTACTTCTTGCAGATGTTGGCATTCCTCCCATTTTAAAAACGAGGCGTGTAGGGCATGGAGAGGTTAATCAGCTGGTTAATGTGGTAAACCCCAAGGCTGCACCCATGGTCACGTGGCCCAGCGCATGCTCTTAGCATGACCGCGGGTCCTTGATATTCGTGGGCTTGATCCTGGGGGCCTTGGGGAAAGTCTGGGCTCTAAGATCAGCTAGGAAGTGGGCATGGGATGGGAGAAGGTTTTCTAGGAAGCAGAAGTGGCAAGAGCTAAATCAGGACCTTGAGAAGGTGCAGATGCCATGAGAGGAAAGTGAGATCGCTGTGGGTGAGGCTCAGACCTCGGTGGAGCTGGGCTCGCAGTTGATCTGCTTCATTTCCAGAGTTTTCTATGAGGTGATGTCTACCCATGTCTGCCCCGGGGACAGAGCACCCCTGTATCCCATGGGTGGTGGGAACAGGGCGCGTGCCTAGTCTGCAGTGTACCTGCTCCTCTGACACACCATGTGACATGCTCAATGAGAGAGCTGGGGACCCTGGCCAAGCTGTAAGAGCTGCAACTTTGTTGAAGAATAAGGACAGCGTGAATACACATAACCACGATATGGGAGTGGAGCGAGGCCGGGGAACCAGGTTTGGGGTCAGAGATTGGCACCCTGTGTCTGCAGTGGTTCTGGGGTCAGGGCTGCTCAAGGTGTGGCCCCTGGACCTGTGTAGAATGATGCGCGTGTGATTGAGAGGAGCATCCAGAAACCCTCCCAGTGGTTGGGCATTGCTGCGACATCCAGGTGCCGGGCCGTGCGGGTGCCGCGGTGAATAGGTATCGCATCCGGGGTCCTCTAGGCCTGGCCACTGCTGTGCTCAGTTTTCCATACCCTATGTCTGTCACCCCCTCGATACACCCGCACACCGGTGCTGTTACTGTCACATTGTTTGGGAAGGGAGGACGCTGCCTCCTGGAGACAAGTAGTATGCTCGGGGTTATGAGCCCACATCCCCAGCATGCATTTCGGCTCTTAACGCATCCTGTGTTCTCTGAGAGGCCTGTGGCCTCCTGCTGGCCCAGGGTGAGTGCGCATCCTCATTAGAGCACATGACTGGTCCTAGCAGAGCCAGGCATGCTGCCCGTCAGTCCCCCTGGAGCACGGGCTGATAGGCTGGGGATTGCTAATCCTGTAGCCAGTGTGAACCTTGGGGCTTTAGGAAGAAGGAGACAGACTGGAGATGCTAAGCACACTCTGGACCTGATTTATCTTCTTTCCTGTTCCATAGCAATGTTGAAGCAAAGGATTTGCGAAAGTTGTTTGGAACGTAATGCTTCCTTAACAGCCAACTCCACACCTCCCAGGCAGCCAGGCAGTGGGACATGGCTGCTTGTGACATTTGCCAGCAGGCTCGGTGCTGTCTGCAGTGTCTTCAGAACACCAGCTCCATAAGGAGATCGTGTGTGTGTACAGACTGTGCAGAGTTGTGCCAGTCTTCTGGGGAGGAGGTGTGCTCTGGAGCCAGTCTAGCCTCAGGGAGGGCAGCGAGGTGCTGGTGGTCACCCCGGCCCTCCTGGCCACATCAGTTGTCACTTAAGGAATGATGCTCACATGTGCTTCCCTGACGCCAGAGACATTGGTGTGGTGGCTAGAGGGTCCTGGGGTGAAGGGGTAGAGAGCTGAGCTATGAGAAAGGAGTTACGAGTGGGTTTGATGCCAGGGCCTAGTGTCTTCTGTACTCAGTTCAAACAAGGTCATTATAGGCTTGCCTACAGCTTTGCATTGTACAGCGTGGAGCCACAGTGTAGGGTGTGATTCACCCATGGTGGTGGCAGAGTTGTTACTGAAGTAAGCTAAAGCTATGGTATGGAAAGTGGTAGGCTCTGTTTAACCCATATTTGTACATTTGCACCATTTTGCAGCTTTCAAAGTCTGAACATCAGCATTTTCCTCTGAAGCTTGTGACCCTGAGCAGCAGGCATTTCAGATGGAGTATGGTCCCTGTGCAGATTTGCAGCAGTGAAGTAGCCTGCCTGGCTTGTGCCTTCTGCTGGGACTGGGTCCCTTGGTACTACATGGCTGGCCCTGTGAGACCCAAGTCATGTGTGCAGGTGGTCAGAGCTCAGTCGTCATGGAGACTGTCATTGCTATGCATGCTTCCACCTGGACAGCAAGCTGCACAGTCAGCTCCAGGTAGCAGCTGACTTCATGAAAGCATGGCTTGATGACACAGGTGACCAGGTTAAAGGCTGTGGGTGTAGTGGTTACCTATTGCTGCATAACAACCCTAAAATGTAGCACCCTAAGACTTAGCACTGTAGAACATAGCACCCTAAATTATGTTGGGTTGTTGGGAAAGTCATAACGCATTTTTGCATAGGAAAACAGACCAATACGACATGACATTCCCAACACAAATAGTGACCTGAAGTGCCTGCTGTGTTGTAAGAATGGCTTTACTGGCTGGGTCTGACATAGGCGCTCTGTTCAGGCTGTAGCTCTGTTTAGTCGTGCAGCTGGCTGGCACACGGCTCAGTTTCTGTTAACCTTCGTCAGGTCTCAGCCATGTGGCTGACTGCTTGAGTGTCCTCACAGCGTGGCAGCCAACTTCCTGTAGAGCCGGTGAGTCAAGGGGGAGTGAGTGCAAGGAGGAAGTTGTAAGGCCTTTTATGGCCTGGTCTTAGAAGTCACACGCTGTCACTGGTTTCATATTTTATTTGCCAGAAGCCACTCTAAGTCCAGCTCACACTGAGAGGAAGAGAATTCGGCCTACCTTTTGAAAAAAAAATGGATTGAAAACACCTAGAGTCAGATTCTGGATCTACTGCAGGGCAATCTGGGCTTGACTCCCTTTTCCAAAGCCACTGGGATAACCTTAGTGAAAGGCCATGAGAAGCATTCATTGAGGAGCCGTGAAGAGGCACGTCCCATGGGAGGTGGCACTGATACAAACCTTCTTCGTGGTTGGTTTCGGGTATAGAGGGCTGCATGTGGCAGTTTTCTTTATACAAGTGTGCATTGTTGATATAAAGATTCTCAGAATGATGAAAACTTAACTGGCCATTAAAGAATCAAACCAAACAAAAAACTTGGGCACTAACATGTGACCACATGTCTCAGTTTGGGACAGTTCCAGTTACACCTCTGATCCTGGTGAACTCCTGGTCGTGTCTGTTTCCTCACCAAATTGCCCTGTGTGTAGTGTTGGTGTTTTCTCAGCCCTGATACTAAGTCAGTTTAAATAAACATGAGGACTCAATTCTGTCCTGATGGCTGTTCACCAGAGGCGTGTGTGGATAGACTCACCAGGAAGCTTTTGAATAAGACATGCCTTGGCTCCTCCCAGGAGGATCCTGACTGAGCCAGTGAGGGAGGAACAGGTGACTCATACCTCCAGTCCTGGGTGAAGATTATCATTCAATCATTCACCCACTCATCAATTGCTAAAACGTTTATTAATAAAAACATCGTTCCAGCTCTCAAGGAGGCCGGTCTGGGAGTCCTAGTTAGTCTAAAAGAACTGTATACAGAGGGCATAACTGTTCACTGATACAAAAATTTCCTCTTCAAGAAATGTGTGCTTTTCATGCACTTTACATGGTTTAAACAAGTGGCCTTACAAAAAGACAGTTGAGCCCAGATTGTGAGCAGGCCCTCATGCTATCCTTAGCTCCCCGCCATGAGTAATCGGCTACTTCAAAACAGCTATAAAGCCTTCGCTAGCATCTACCATGAAACAAAAACTATTTTGTAAGATACTTTTAGGGCCATTATATAACTGGTTTTCTGCAGAATTACTTGTCTGAAAAACAGCTATTGTAAGTTATAGGAAATACTTAACCAGTGTGAAATTATGCCTTGGTTAAAATGCAAAAGCAAAACCAAACTGAAAAAAGAAGGGGAGGGTAGAAAAGGAAAAAGAAAAATACAAAGAAAGGCCAGCCTTAACTATTTTGATTTTTGATTATTCCCATTTAACCCAACATCTTCCATCTTAGGACAGAATCTAAATTAGTCATATATGTTTGATTATCTCTGTATTACATTGTCATCTTATTTTCCAACATAATATGACATTTAAAAATGATTCATTTTTACTGAGGCAGGGTCATTTTAAAATTTATTTGACTCTTGACTTAAAAAAAAAAAATCAGCATTAATTAGAATTCACTAACTCTGTCTTGGGTGTCCCTGTCCTGGCAGAGTCCACACAATATTAAGATGAGAACAGCTCTCTGAACAGGGGACCATGACAAGCGCTGTTAAAGAGGACAGTGCAGAGTGTGTCTGAAGGCAGAGAGGAGGAAGAGCACTTAGTTATGCTCGTGGGGTGCAGCAGAGATAAGCCAGGTTTATTTTTATGAAAGGTCTTCTCAGAAAATGGTTTTGCTGAAGCAGTTCTTAAATATAACACTCCGTCCAGACTAGCCAGGCCAGGGGAGCTGTAAATATCATTCCAGGATTAGCTCGTGTAAATAGACACTGAGGAGGGGTCAGCAGGTGGCGTGGTGGCTATGGTGCTGGACTGGTGCATGGTCGACCACTGTTCGGGTCCTGAATCTGATGGCTTGCTTTCTTACTTTCCTTCTTTCTCTCTCTGTCTCTCTCTGGTGAGCGCATGTGCCCTGTAACTAATTAAAAACAGTAATAATTGAATAAAATAAATAAATAAATAAATAATTTTAAAAAAAACACTGGGGAATTGATTCAGTGGGGATTTTTTAATGATTAATTTAATGATCCAAGAGAGTATAAAGGTGTGGAGAGTACAGACATCTGAGGCTGATGGAATTCCTGCCTTTCAGGAAGCTTCATTAGAAAGTGGAGGAGGTTTAGTTCTAGCTCAAGTTCTCAACCTCCCGTGGTTGTTCTTGGGCACTTCATTCACATGTTCTTGCAGAAAGTGGGACAATGAACAAAGACTGTGGCCCCAGGACTCAGGAAGGTCCTCTACCTCCCTGTTCCTGGGATGACCTGTAGCCTTGTCTGGCAGGTCCTGACCTTTGAGAAGCAGTTTCTGTCAGTGGCAGTCCCAAAGCACAGGCCTGCATCAGTGACTGTTTCAGGTCTGTGCACCTGTAGCATTATTGTTTAGGTTCTATTTAATTATGCAGTACTTTTTTTTTTTTTTTAGTTTTTTTCTATAGGGCACGTGTGCTCACCAGACAGAGAGAGACAGAGAGATAGAAAGCAGGAAATCACCCCCTAGGGGGGATGGCCACGCAATCCTTTCTCCTCCATTCTCCTCTCGGGATCTTGGGTATGCACGCACATGCGCCCGGCGTGAATGTTAAGCCACCGTGTCCAGGACGCGAACCGCGGTCGACTACGTGGGAGTCCAGTGACATAGCCATTATACTAACTGCTGGTCCCAATTATGCAGTACTTTTGAAGGAAAACACTTTAAATAACTTTGAACAAGTGAGGCAAATAAAACTTCAGTTCAATAAAAATTAAGCACGACCGTGCACAAGGATAGTACTAGGTCTTCAGGGAATTAAAAAAAAATACACACATTCCTGTACTCCAAAGATGTTATGGTTTAGTTAGACGCTGGTGAGATCAAATATAAGAAAATATTAAACCTTTACTTAGACAATTAGGACCCAAACCATTTTTTCTTTCTCTTTCTAGGTCAGGTTCTCAGTCACAGTCCTCCTGCTTCAGCCTCCTGAGCAGTCGTGACTATCCATGCATGCTGCTGCCCCTGTTTTTTTACAGCGGTGGAGAATGGAACCTGGGCCTCCCATGCGGCCTTCGTCTGCTGAGCTGCAGCATCAATCAGTATTCTCCCTTGGCTAAACTTAAAGCAGTTCTTCATTTTATTTTATTTATTTTTGGCTTAAACATTTTTTCTTTAAATTGTCAGCATATATACTTGCCAGAGAGAGACACAGAAAGAGAGGAGTGCAGGAATTGAGCAAGCACCTTCCAATGGGACATGGCCATGCTGTGACCCCATCTTCATTTCTCCATCCTGTTGGGATTTGGGGCATACAGTTGCTCAGCATGTTTTCAAACCACAGAGTCTGGATTCACAGTTGACCCTGTGGGATCTGTTTCCTTAACCATCAGGTATGGGGCTGGCCCCTTGAGTAATTATAAACTGATGGAAGATCTTACCCAGGTTGTTACAGACTGAGGAACTGTGGCGTACAGACTAGGAACACTGCGATCCTGCGCCCCTTAATGAGTAGGGAAGAGCTAGCTTTGCAACCAGAGCACCTGTTGGTTTTCCCTTGTGCATTATCTGCCTCATGCTATTCTTATTTTGAAGATTAGATTCTTTCGGGGACCAGCAGTTAGTGTAATGGCTATGTCGCTGGACTCCCACATAGTCGACCGTGGTTTGCGTCCCGGACCTGGTGGCTTAAAACTCACGCCGGGCGCATGTGCGTGTGTGCCCAAGATCCAAGAGGAGAATGGAGGAGAAGGGATTGCGGCGTGACCATCCCCCCGGGGGGTGATTTCTCGCTTTCTGTCTCTCTGTCTCTGTCTGTCGAGCACACATGCCCAATAGCAAAAAACAAACAAGCAAAAAAAAAAAAGAAGACAAAAAAGAAAACTCTCAAAAAAAAAAAGATAAGATTCTTTATACAGAATTCTTTCTTTTTTTCTCTGTGTGACTGAGAAGGATGCTAAGTTCTTGAAGCGGCTTTATTGAGTTATGTTTATGTGCAATAAAGGGCACACATTTAAAGCTTACACCTTGACAAATCTTTTTTTTTTTTTTGGAGGGTTGTTTTTTTTTTTTTTTTTTTTTTTTTTTTAGTGGACATGTGTTCTTTATCTGCTTTTTGCTATAGGGCACGTGTGCTCACCAGACAGACAGACAGACAGTGACAGAGAGAAACCACCTCCCAGGGAGGATGGCTACGCCACAATCCCTTCTCTTTCATTCTCTTCTCGGGATCTTGGGCACGCATGCACATGTGCCCGGCGTGAGTTTTAAGCCACTGGGTCCGGCCGGGACTCGAACCGTGGTCGACTACATGGGAGTCCCACGACATAGCCATTACGCTAACTGCTGGTCCCGACAAATCCTGATACACTTTTGCACTGTGGAAACCCTCAGCACAATTAAGATACTGTGCTGGGCTGCTGCAGTTTCCTCCTGCTGCTCGGCAGGCCCTCCCTTCCCCTGCCCGGGTTGCTGCTGGTCTGTGTAAGGTGCATTGTGCAGTCGCACCTTTCTGTCTAGTTCTTCACTCAGAAGGTGACGTCCAATATTCATGGATATCGTGGTGTTTCTGTAGTTTGTTCCTCTTTATGGAGAAGCCCTGCTCCACTCATTCATTCATAACCATTTGTCTGTCCTTTGCCCCGTTGACAGCAGTTTGCAGGTTTTGTAAAAGCTTCTAGAATGTTCACCAGGCTGCTTTCCGAAGTGGTTGCACCGTTTTACACTCCCGTAGCTGCAGATGAGAATGTCACCTGCCAGGTCCAGCTTTACTTTTCATCATTCTAGCGTGTGAGAACCTTACTGGATTTTCAGTGCAAATTTGTGGATTTGAAGCGTCCCATAGGTTTGTTGGCTTCCTTCCTCAGTTCTCTGGTTGTCTTTCCCAAGGGTCAAGGGCAGGAGCTGCAGGGGCATTGGCCCTGCAAGCCCAGGTACCAGGCTGGGAGGCCAGGGTCTCCCAGGAGGCCTCAGATCCTCTTCACTTGGCAACTGTAGGGGCTGCTTGAATCAAGTCTTGGGCACTGGGAGGAGCTTCCCTTTCCAGGTTCTGGAGGAACAGGAAGGACAGCAACAGGTCCCAAGTGGATGGCTCTCCTCATCCCCAGCAGTGCTGAGTTCCAGCTCCTTAGGGCTGGCACTGGGTCTCACAGATGCACCATCAAGGCAGAGAAGGAAGCTCACAAGAATGTTACTTTCTTGAACACATTCAGTGTTCTACTTCCTAATACATGGTTTAAGGAGGCAAAGGACTGATGAGTACAAATTAGGTTAGATCGACTGAATTATATCTTTCTAGCTTCTGATTTGACAGATTTTGTTTGTTTTTGCATTTTTGTCACTCATATCTAAATAATAGTCATTCTAAATAACCAACAGTTAAAAAAATAAATTTTGGATAAATCCCAAATTTTCAGGGGACTTCCCTAAATCCAATAATAAGCCGCCATTGATTTGAAGAATCACTTCATTTCCTTCAGTGGATGCCTTTAAATGACAAAAACACACCTTGGGATATTTCAAATAGACATAAAAGTAGAGAACAGTCCAGGTGCCCCATGGACTAGTTACTGGGATCTGATAATTTTTTTATAGTTTATTTCTTCCATGAGAGAGCGACAAAAAGGCAGGAGAATAAAGAAAGAGAGAGAGAGGCATCCCCACCAGTGTCTTCATGCTGTGATCGATCCCAGCCGCAGCCAGCCTGGATCACGGGCAGATGCACGCACACCCAGTGTGTACAGGGATGCCCTGGGATATGAACACAGGACCTTCCCATGTGGGTTCAGTATCATAGATTGTGCTACTGTTAATCCGCTGCTGCTGGCCCATTGAGCTTTGACAATTTTTAACATTTTGCTAATTTGGTTTCTCTATCTCCTACGTTTACTTTTTTTTTTTTTTTTTTGCTTGAGCCAAAAAAAAACCTTTTGAAGTTTATTTTATTTTTTACAGAGAATATGTGTGCATGCATGAGAGAGAGAAAAAAAAAATCACTCTTGACAGAACTTGTCATACTGCAATCCCTTTGCCTTGTGTTGCTGGGGAAACTCAACCCATGGGCGTCTCTACCCAGACTGTGAGGGGACGTCCTTGGCTTCATGCAGGAAAGAATTCAAGAACGCGCCATTGAGGCAGAATGAAAGCAGGTTTGTTAGGAAAAGTATAGAGTGGACTAACCTGTGGGTGGAGCAGCCATGTGAGAGGAGACACGTGGAGAGTTTCTGTCCTCCTTCTGAGGGGAGAAGAGCACTGTTACCCAGAAGGAAGGACGAGGGCTCCCCACTCCACAGGCAGGGCAGCCTGAACTTCAGTGTCTGTCTTACACGGCTTAGCTTAATGCCAGGCTAAGTAAGCGGTGGTTTATTCAAGACTTTTCCAGGAAAGAATCATTGTTTTTCCTGAAACCACTGTCCCTCCCATTTTCTGGCCTCGTTAGGATAGTCCCAGTCATTGCCATGGTTATTACAATCGGTCATGGTGCAGGTGGAGTGTCATCTGTATCTTACAGAGTACGATGAGGGTTTAATGAGTCTGGAGGTTCGGTAGAAATCTGTCCAGGCACCATTTTGGTTCCAGCTGGTTCCAACCCAGTCCCACGGCCACTTCTGGTCTGTTGGGTTTTGGGTGTTTGGGATGTTCCTCACTTCAGTTTGAAATGTCCCTCGCCTCAGTCCCCTCTTGTCCTACCTAGCTCTCCAACCCTAGGATCTTGGACACACACACACATGTGCCTGGCATGCTTTCAAGATGGCCTGGGGATCTGAACTGCCTCAGCTGTGTGGCTTCCAGCACAGAGATTCAGTTTGCTACCAACTGCACCACCAAGCTGGGACTGGCTTTGGGATTTAGACCGAAGCCCTGCACGAGGCGGTTTCATCTGCGAAGGCTCTTTGCACGCACTCCTGACTCACAGTGGTGACTGTTTCAGGACGATCCCTCCTAATCCTGCCTGACAAAATGAACAGTAATTCCTTAATGACATCTAATCCCTCGCTTTCGACTGTGGTAAAGGTAACTTTCTACAGTTGCAATAATGATTCTTAAGCTGGTGCTGTTGGCTGGGACGTAAAAGACGCATCTTTTAACCTCAGTGACTTCCTTCCTGGTTACTCTGACTGTGTCCTCAGGGCCTGCTTCCCCTCTGCATGGCAGTGTGCCTCACCTGTTCCTGTGCCCTCCCGGCTGAGCTCAGTGTCCTCACTGGCTGAGCGTGAGTGATGCTGCCTTCCGGCCTCTTCTCCGTGTGCTCACGGCGGCTCCACTGCTGTGGCCCTCTTCCCTTTTCCCTCCTCTGCTCTCCTGGTGACTAGACATTGCTACCTCACACACTCAGGCCCTGATATGAGGCAGGTGATGCGCCAGATGCTGGGGACCTCAGGAGGTATGGCCCTGGCCCTTGAATTGGTTCTGCACAGTGTGCTGTGACGTCACTAGGACAAACCCACAGGGACCTGGGAAGGGCTGTGCTGGCTGGAGGCCATGGCACTGCGGCATCTGCAGAAGGTCCAGGTGCTTTGCCAGGAAAGGAGCGGGGCCCAGATGTCTCTGGGGAAGTGCAATTTACTATGTTCCTACTGTCATTATTTTAGCAGTTCTAATTTCCCTGGGGCTTCATAAGACAAGAGGAGGCCAGTTTGGAGGGAGAAAGCAGGGAAAGTGGTTAGAGCAGCAGGGAGCCCCGGGTTTGAGCAGAACAAGGACAGGCTTCAGATTTGGGCTTTGAAAAGACGATGCACATATTTCACACATGCCTTGTCTTTGTGTCTCTATTTATTTGTGGGTTAAACTAACACTGGGCTGAGACAAGATTTAAAGAAGACTGAGCACAGATCACTCTAGGATTCCTTCACATTTCCCAAGCCGGCTGCCTGACTCGTGCCCATTCGTTTTCACCTAATCTCTGCTGAGAAGGCCCCTGGGGATCACCTGGCCTGTCCTTTCAGAGCCCAGTTTGCCCAGCTGTTATCACCCAGTTTTCAAAGGAAAGTGGATTGGGTGTGCTCGAGGCACTTACTGTCCTCTGGTGACCAGTGTCACATAATTTATACAACTGGTGCTGGGACCTGCCTGTCCTGTTTGTCCCTGTGATTGGTGTGTATGTTTGGTTGTGTTTGCTCAAGTGCAGTGATCAACCTTGAGCAATCCTTTGCTCCCCAGCTCAGGGTCATACCTCCCGAGGGCTCCAGCGTCCGGCGCACCACCCGAAGGTTCCCACTGCTCAGCTGAGACGTTTTGACGCCCAGCACCTTCTTCTGGGGTTTCTCCATCTGCTTGCCTGCTCTGCCTTTTTTTCCAAATTCCATCTGTTTCCCAAGCTCTTGGTAAGGGCCTGAATGCAGGAAGGTTAACAAAAATAGCAACAGAAAACCAGGCTGAAAAAAGGCACGGGGAAGAGAAACACTAACCATGAAAGCGTGTCTGTGCGCTGTGATCATGCTGGAGCTTTGTCTCTGTCTCCGACAAGCCGAGCAAAAAGGGAACAATCATTTCTGTGGTTCTCATTATTGAAAGTAGAACAAGTTCCAGTTTCTCAAAGGAGGCATCATTTTTCCTGGCACTGAAAGGTAATTATTTGCAGTTTGTTCTGGTCACTGGCTCTCACATGCCTCCTGGAATTTGCAGGGAATGTGCACCTAAAATTAATAGGCGTCATCAGAGCACCTACTCCGTGTGGAGAAAGGTATTACTGTTAGTGCCTGGGCACAGGCGAGGGCCCGCTGAGCATCTGAGAGCAAGGGCTGGGACGGCCTGCCTGGGACGGTGGTGACGGTGGCTGGAGTGAGGACTCTGGGTAGGAAATGGATGACCCGCTCTTCATTAAGAGCAGCAGGAGCAAAGCACAGGGGTGTTCAAGACCAGCACATATTTCTAAATGAGGAGAACATTTGGCCTGTTTTAAAATTTTCTTCTTATTTTTAAAAAGAATTACTCTATTTAACTATTTATTTATTTTTAATTTTGACCAGAGAGGGACAGAGAGAGAGAGAGGAAGAGAGAGAAAGTAAGAAAGCAAGCTGCCATGTCTGGGACTCAAACTGTGGTCTACCATGTGGGAGTCGAGCGCCCTTATCCACCACACCACCTGCTGGCCCCCTCTACATTATTTTTAATTGCCAGAAGGCGCATTCACTTGCCAGAGACAGAGAGAGGAAAGGGAAAAAGCATCCTTCAATGGGATGTGGGGGTGTGATCATGCCACAATCCCTTCCCCATTTCTCCAGCCGGTTGGGGTTTTGACCAAGCACACATGTGCTCAGTGTGTTTCAAGTTATCAGGGATGGGATTTGAAACATGGTTGGCCACGTGGGATCTGGTTTCCTTAACCACTTGGCCATGGGCTGGTTCCTCTACATTTTCTACTAGAGATTTTGTAACGTTACTCTCCCATTTAAATCTATGGGATTTAAATTTTGAGTTACTTTATGTATAAAGGATGTGATTTAGGGCAACATTCTTCTCTTTCTCCATGTTTTGTTCTCTTATTCTTTGGTGCAGGATACCTAATTGTTCCAACACCATTTGTAGAAAAGAATATATCATATATATATATATGTGTGTGTGTGTGTGTGTGTGTTTTGTTCTGGTCACTGGCTCTCACATGCCTCCTGGAATTTGCAGGGAATGTGCACCTAAAATTAATAGGCGTCATCAGAGCACCTACTCCGTGTGGAGAAAGGTATTACTGTTAGTGCCTGGGCACAGGCGAGGGCCCGCTGAGCATCTGAGAGCAAGGGCTGGGACGGCCTGCCTGGGACGGTGGTGACGGTGGCTGGAGTGAGGACTCTGGGTAGGAAATGGATGACCCGCTCTTCATTAAGAGCAGCAGGAGCAAAGCACAGGGGTGTTCAAGACCAGCACATATTTCTAAATGAGGAGAACATTTGGCCTGTTTTAAAATTTTCTTCTTATTTTTAAAAAGAATTACTCTATTTAACTATTTATTTATTTTTAATTTTGACCAGAGAGGGACAGAGAGAGAGAGAGGAAGAGAGAGAAAGTAAGAAAGCAAGCTGCCATGTCTGGGACTCAAACTGTGGTCTACCATGTGGGAGTCGAGCGCCCTTATCCACCACACCACCTGCTGGCCCCCTCTACATTATTTTTAATTGCCAGAAGGCGCATTCACTTGCCAGAGACAGAGAGAGGAAAGGGAAAAAGCATCCTTCAATGGGATGTGGGGGTGTGATCATGCCACAATCCCTTCCCCATTTCTCCAGCCGGTTGGGGTTTTGACCAAGCACACATGTGCTCAGTGTGTTTCAAGTTATCAGGGATGGGATTTGAAACATGGTTGGCCACGTGGGATCTGGTTTCCTTAACCACTTGGCCATGGGCTGGTTCCTCTACATTTTCTACTAGAGATTTTGTAACGTTACTCTCCCATTTAAATCTATGGGATTTAAATTTTGAGTTACTTTATGTATAAAGGATGTGATTTAGGGCAACATTCTTCTCTTTCTCCATGTTTTGTTCTCTTATTCTTTGGTGCAGGATACCTAATTGTTCCAACACCATTTGTAGAAAAGAATATATCATATATATATATATGTGTGTGTGTGTGTGTGTGTGTATACATATATGTGTATATATATTATATATTTTTGCTCTTGTACCTTTGTCAAAAAACACTTGATCATATTTACATGGATCTATTTCTTGAATATATATTTTAATGGATTTCTAATTTCCCTTCACTACTATCTTGATGAATATGGTGGCTTTATAGTAAGTTTTATTTTTGATTTTTTTTTGAGAGATTTTTGCTATAAGGTGCATGTGCTTGCCAGAGGGATGGAGAGAGACAGAGAGTCAGAAGGCAAGAAATCACTCCCACTCCCCCAGGGAGGATGACCACATCACAATCCCTTCTCCTCCATTCTTCCCTCAGGCTTGTGGGCATACATGTACCCAGCGTGAGTTTCAAGCTGCTGGGTGTGGGACTCAAACCATGGTTGGTCACATGGCAGAGCAGCTCCTTAACCACTGTCACCTACTGTCCCTATAGGTTGTTTTTTTTAAAAGAAGGTTTTGCCTTAGGGCTTATGTGCTGGCCAGGGAGAGAGAGAAAGAGAGAGAGAGAGAGAGAGAGAGAGAAATTAACCCCCTCCTCCCTCAGGGGGGATGAATGACTATGCTATAATCCCTTCTCCAATCTCCTCCCAGGATCTTGGGCACATATACAACACACACACACACACACACACACACACACACACACGCCTGGCATGAGTTTCAAGCTGCTGGCTCTGGGACTCGAACTGTGGTTGGCCACATGGAGTGTAGCACCTTAACCACTACATCACCCACCTGGCCTCTATAGTAAATTTTTTTAAAAGAACTTTTTAACTTAGGGCATATGTGCTCGCCAGAGAGAGACAGAGACTGTGAGAGAGAAAGTGAGCAATCACCCCTGGGGGTATGACTATGCCACAGTCCCTTCTCCTCCATTCTCCTCCTGGGATGTTGGGTGCGCACGTGCACACACACACACACACACACACACACACAGACACACACACACACACACACACACACACACACACACACACACACACACACCTGGCATGAGTTTCAAGCCATTGAATATGGGACTCAACCTGTGGTCAGCCATGTATGTGTAAGTGTAGCAACGTAACCTCTACACCATCTGCTGGTCTTCCCTATAGGAAATCTTAAAACTATATGGTATGATTCTTCCAATTCTTTCCACTTTCCTTCCTTCCTTCCTTTAGTTTTGGCTGTTCTCATTTCTTTGATGCTGTACAAATTTTGAAATGAGTTTGTCTATATATACAAAAAATCATGCTGGGAATTTGGTTGAAATTTTATTAAATATGTAAATCAATTTGAGTCTTACAATGCATGGATATATGTCTCTTCACATCTTTTTTTAATAATTATTTTTTAAAATTTTAACTTTATACATTCATTTATTTACTTTAATTTGACCAGAGCACTAGAGATAAAGTGGAAAGAGAGTGTGTGAGAGAGAGAGAGAGAAAGAAGCAAGCTGCCAGGTCCAGGACTTGAACTGTTGTTGGCCAAGTGGGAGTCCAGCGCCTTTAGCCACTACGCCACCTGCCGGCCCCCAAAATCATGCACATTGAGAGAGACAGAGATGGACTCGATGCAGCAATCGTCCAGCCTCCATTGATGTTTGCTGGGGGCGGGGGGGGATGCCACAACGCCTATGTCTCTTCTTCTTTCCATGTCTTTTTCTCTTGCATACAAATGCTATCCATGTTGACTAGATTTACACCTCAGTATTTTACTTTTGAAAGAACCGTTCGTAAGTTATATTTTCTTTTCTGTTCTCTTTCTTCCTTCCTTCCTTCCTTCCTTCTTTCCTTTTTTTTTTTTTTTCTCTTTAATTTTTGCCATAGGGTGCTTGCACTCACTCAAGAGAGACAGAAAGAGACAGAAAGGGAAAACGAGAAATCACTCCCTGGGTGTGTGTGGGGGGTTGATTACACTGCAGCCCCATTCTCTTCTTGGGATTTTGGGCATGCACACGTGCCTGGTTTTCAAGTCCCTGGGTCTGAAACTCCAACTACATAGTCAGTGACACGGGATCCAATGCCTTAACCACCACACCACCTGCTCTCCAGAACATTTTAATTTCCAATTGTTGTTTGTTAGTATTAAATTATAATTGATTTTTGTCTGTTGAACTTGTGTCCTGTCACTTGGCTAAACTCAGTTACGAAGTTGTGTGACATTTTTTGCTTTGTTTTGTTTTGTGTACAGATTCTTTGAAATTGTCTTTGTATATCTAGAAAACACATACAATTTTACTTCTGTCTGAATTTTATGCCTTTTATTTCTTTTTCTCTTCTTATTGCACAGTGCGTATTTCCAATAAGAAGCTTAGTAAGAGTAGTGACTGTACATACATTCTCATTTTTTCCTAATGTTAGGGGGAAAACATTCACTCTTTTACCATTAACTATTTTATTGGTTGTAGGTTTTTTTGTACATGTCCTTTAACAAGCTGAAGATACTCTCTTTTATACCTAGTTTGCTGAGAGTTGTTGATATTGAATTATGGCAGATGTTTTTCTTTGCTTTAGTTGCTATGTTCATGTGTTTTTTCTTCTTTAGACAGTCTATATGGTAAATTACATGAATTAATTTTCAACTATTGAACTAACCTTGCATTCTCAAGGTAACTTACTTGGCTGTAGTGCATTATTCTTACTGATGGACTCTATTTTCTAATTTCTGAGGATTTCAGCATATGTCTCTAGGAGGGACAGTGGTGGTTTTATTCCGTGATGTATTTGTATGGTTTGGGTATCAGGGTGACATTGCCCTAATGTAATGATTTGGGAGGTATTGTATCCTCTGTGGTTTTTCTGAAAAGGATTATGTAGAATTGGTGTCACATTTTTTAATCTTAAATGTTTTGTTGAATTTGCTAGTGGAAGCACATGGACCTGAAGGCTACTTTTTCATAATATTCTTAACTACAGGTTCAGTTTTATTTTTTAAGAATTATTTTATTTAATTTTTATTTATTTATTTATTTTAATTTGACCAGAGAGAGAGACAGAGTGAGGGAGAGAGAGAGAGAGAAAGAGAGAGGGCAAGTGAGAAAGCAAGGCGCCAGGTCTGGGACTCAAACCACAGTAGGCCATGTGGGAGTCCAGCACCCTTAACCACCATGCCACCTGCTGGCCCCATGTTCAGATTTTTAAATAGGCATATTTGAGACATCTATTTCATCTTTAGTGAGTGTGGGACATTTGTAATTTTTAAGAAATTGGTCCATTACACACAAGTTTTTGTATTTGTAGATATGTCCAGAGCATTCCCATTTTCCCATTTTATTCTTATCATGTCAGTGGTCTCTAATGATTTCAAAAAATTCTTCATATTAGTAATTTATGTTTTTTCTTTGTCTTGTCACAGGTTTACTCAATCTTTTTTTTTTTTTCTTTTGGAGAGGTTTTTGCTATAGGGCACTTGCGCTTGCCAGACAGAGACAGAGAGACAGAAAGTGAGAAATCACCCCCCAGGGGGGATGGTCATGCCGCAATCCCTTCTCCTCTGTTCTCCTCCCAGGATCTTGGGCCCCCAAAATCATGCACATTGAGAGAGACAGAGATGGACTCGATGCAGCAATCGTCCAGCCTCCATTGATGTTTGCTGGGGGCGGGGGGGGATGCCACAACGCCTATGTCTCTTCTTCTTTCCATGCATTTTTCTCTTGCATACAAATGCTATCCATGTTGACTAGATTTACACCTCAGTATTTTACTTTTGAAAGAACCGTTCGTAAGTTATATTTTCTTTTCTGTTCTCTTTCTTCCTTCCTTCCTTCCTTCCTTCCTTCCTTCCTTCCTTCTTTCCTTTTTTTTTTTTTTTCTCTTTAATTTTTGCCATAGGGTGCTTGCACTCACTCAAGAGAGACAGAAAGAGACAGAAAGGGAAAACGAGAAATCACTCCCTGGGTGTGTGTGGGGGGTTGATTACACTGCAGCCCCATTCTCTTCTTGGGATTTTGGGCATGCACACGTGCCTGGTTTTCAAGTCCCTGGGTCTGAAACTCCAACTACATAGTCAGTGACACGGGATCCAATGCCTTAACCACCACACCACCTGCTCTCCAGAACATTTTAATTTCCAATTGTTGTTTGTTAGTATTAAATTATAATTGATTTTTGTCTGTTGAACTTGTGTCCTGTCACTTGGCTAAACTCAGTTACGAAGTTGTGTGACATTTTTTGCTTTGTTTTGTTTTGTGTACAGATTCTTTGAAATTGTCTTTGTATATCTAGAAAACACATACAATTTTACTTCTGTCTGAATTTTATGCCTTTTATTTCTTTTTCTCTTCTTATTGCACAGTGCGTATTTCCAATAAGAAGCTTAGTAAGAGTAGTGACTGTACATACATTCTCATTTTTTCCTAATGTTAGGGGGAAAACATTCACTCTTTTACCATTAACTATTTTATTGGTTGTAGGTTTTTTTGTACATGTCCTTTAACAAGCTGAAGATACTCTCTTTTATACCTAGTTTGCTGAGAGTTGTTGATATTGAATTATGGCAGATGTTTTTCTTTGCTTTAGTTGCTATGTTCATGTGTTTTTTCTTCTTTAGACAGTCTATATGGTAAATTACATGAATTAATTTTCAACTATTGAACTAACCTTGCATTCTCAAGGTAACTTACTTGGCTGTAGTGCATTATTCTTACTGATGGACTCTATTTTCTAATTTCTGAGGATTTCAGCATATGTCTCTAGGAGGGACAGTGGTGGTTTTATTCCGTGATGTATTTGTATGGTTTGGGTATCAGGGTGACATTGCCCTAATGTAATGATTTGGGAGGTATTGTATCCTCTGTGGTTTTTCTGAAAAGGATTATGTAGAATTGGTGTCACATTTTTTAATCTTAAATGTTTTGTTGAATTTGCTAGTGGAAGCACATGGACCTGAAGGCTACTTTTTCATAATATTCTTAACTACAGGTTCAGTTTTATTTTTTAAGAATTATTTTATTTAATTTTTATTTATTTATTTATTTTAATTTGACCAGAGAGAGAGACAGAGTGAGGGAGAGAGAGAGAGAGAAAGAGAGAGGGCAAGTGAGAAAGCAAGGCGCCAGGTCTGGGACTCAAACCACAGTAGGCCATGTGGGAGTCCAGCACCCTTAACCACCATGCCACCTGCTGGCCCCATGTTCAGATTTTTAAATAGGCATATTTGAGACATCTATTTCATCTTTAGTGAGTGTGGGACATTTGTAATTTTTAAGAAATTGGTCCATTACACACAAGTTTTTGTATTTGTAGATATGTCCAGAGCATTCCCATTTTCCCATTTTATTCTTATCATGTCAGTGGTCTCTAATGATTTCAAAAAATTCTTCATATTAGTAATTTATGTTTTTTCTTTGTCTTGTCACAGGTTTACTCAATCTTTTTTTTTTTTTCTTTTGGAGAGGTTTTTGCTATAGGGCACTTGCGCTTGCCAGACAGAGACAGAGAGACAGAAAGTGAGAAATCACCCCCCAGGGGGGATGGTCATGCCGCAATCCCTTCTCCTCTGTTCTCCTCCCAGGATCTTGGGCACACATGCACACGCGCCCGACGTGAGTTTTAAGTCACCGGGTCTGGAACACGAACCGCGGTCGACTACATGGGAGTCCAGCGACAGCCATTACACTAACTGCTGGTCCCAGGTTTACTTGATTTTGTTGATCTGTTAAAAAAATGCTTTTCTTGTTATTATTTTCTCTGTTGCTTTTTTTCTGTTTTCTCTATTCATGATTTCTTCTCGCTTTTATTATTGCCTGCGTCTAAATGATTGAAATTTGTTTTGCTCTAATTTTTCAATTTGATTTAGGTAGAGGCTTAAATGATTTATTTGAGTGCTTTCTTTTCTAGTATAAAACATCTGATACTTTTTTTTCCCCTTCTATGTGCTTTTTTATTATCATCTCACTAAATAAGATTTCATTCCCTTCTATGTACTTTTTTATTATCATCTCACTAAATAAGATTTCTCTAAAAAATTATGTTCAAGTCCTTCAGAGTTTCCTTTCTGTCATGGATTATGTAGAAGTATATTATTCAATATCCAGTATTGTAGATTTTAGGGTTATCTTTCTGTTACTGATTTCTAGTCTAATTTCTGTGCAGAGAGCATACTTGACATGCCTTCAATTCTTTCATAGTTGGTAAGGTTTGCCGTGTAACCGGGGAGATAGTCTGTGTGCACTGGAAAACAAGTGTTTCCTGGTAAAGGTGCATCAATTCCAAAAATATCATTTAGATCCAGTTGGTTGATGTTATTGTTCAGTTTTGAGGTTCTTACTGATTTTTTTGTTGTACTAGTTTTATTGATTATCAGGAAAGAAATTTCGTCTAAAAAATCATTTGATAATTTTTGTCAGTTTTTGCTTCATGTATTTCCAAGTTCCATTATTAGGTGCATCAAGATTTAGAGTTGTTGTTATTATTATTTTGGTGAACTGACCTTTTTACTTTTGTTTGATATTTCTACTTTGGTGTTAGCCCAGCCTTCTCAGTGTTTTCTGATTAATATTTGCATGGTTTATTGTTTCTATCATTTTACTTTTAACTACCTCTACCACTTATTTCTTGAAGATAGTAAATAACTAAACCATCTCTGTCTTTTAGTTGGAGTGTCTAGGCCACATACATTAGATCATTTATATAAATGAAAACGAATGATGTTGGTCTTCAGTTTCTGTTATTAATTCTGGGTTTAGATCAACCATTTAATTTTTTGTTGTTATTGCCTATTTTACATTCTTGTTTTTCTTCGAGTTACTTCAAATTTTTAGTATCCATTTTAATCGATCTGTTATGAATTTCAGTGCATGCCTTGGGTATTTTTAATTTTATTTTAATTTCATTCTAGGAGTTAAAATATATAAACTTTTCAGTCTCTTTAGAATTAGTATTTTACCTATGATGTAAATCATAACATACCAAACAGGGATCCTCCTTGTTCATGAGTTATATGCACATTTTTAAAGAACTCAAGAAGAGACGACTAGTCTGTTGGCTTAGATGTTTACCATTTCTGTTTCTCCTTATGCTCTCACTTTCCTTCCCATATCATTTCCATTCTGTCTGGAGAACTTATGTTAGCAATTATATTAGGACCGTCCTTCCTACTGGCGATAGATTTTCTTTGTCTGCCTTCGTTTGAAGATGCCTTTGTTTTCCTTTCATACCTGAAGGATATATGAGGAGTTTTCCAAAAGTTCATGGAACAAGAAAACAAGGCATGGATTTCAACATTTTTGCACTAAAATACACGTGTACTTTAATTCCATTTTCCCGTAATTTTAAAAAATTTCCTTGTGTTCACTGCATACAGGCTTATAGTCCTTTTCTTTTAGTATTTTAAAAATCTTCTCCTGCTTCCTTCTAAAGATTGTAGCTTCTGCAGTTGTTCATTTCATTCAAATATATATGATTTTTATTTGGTGACTCTCGAGATTTTTTCCTAATCTTTAGTTTTATTAGTTTTAAAGTTTTCTTTCTTTTGGAGAAAGAGAGAGACTCCCAATACTCCCTCTGGGGTCCTCACAGTGCAGTCCACCCCTAGTGTCAGTTAGACCCAATCATGGGCATGTGTGTATGTGGTGTACCCTGGGTTTACGTCCCAGGACCTCTTCCTGTGGGTCCAGTTGCATTACTGTTGTGCCAATACCTGGCCCTGTGTCATCCTGTTTTAAGCAGTTTGATTATGAATGTCCCAGAGTGTGGGATTGGAATTATTATTGCTCATTTCTTAAAAAGGGTTTGCTAACCCAGTTGACATGAATATTAGACCTCGTGGCAGTGCTGCAATCTGTTCTGTCAGTCGATTCTCATTTTGTTGCTTAGATGGGATAATTTCTATTGATATATTCAAGTTCTTGAACCCACCCACAAGATTTTTAAATTTCAGTTACTGTATTTGCAAATCTAAAATTTGCTTTCAGTTCCTCTGTTTCCTTGCTGTGACTTCACGTGTTTTCATTCATTTCAGTACTGCTGGCTCACTCTTCTTGATGCATTCTTTTAACAGTGGCTTTAAAATCTTTGTCAGACGATTTCAGTATCTGGGCCATCTTGTCATGGCAACTATAGGCTGTCTTTTCCCATGTGAGTTGAGATTTTCCTGCTTCTTAGTATGTCTAGACATTTTGCGTAATATGCTACGATGCTCTAGCTCTTACTTAAACCTTCCTGGCAATATTGATTTTTTAATTGCTCAGGTAGTTGCCCAACTGGGCTCTTGCTTGAGTTTCTGCCATGCCCTTGGCTGTCATCCCACTAGTAGTTCCGCCTCTGCCAGATCTCTCCCACGTGGGTGCCACTCCCTGGCTAGCCCGGGACCGGGGCGGTGGTCTGTCTCATGGTTCAGCTCTCAAAGCCTGTGATAAGGTCAGATCCATGCATGTGCAGTTTGGGGAGACAGCAGGAGTTCATTAACACCTTCAGGGAGTTGCTCCTCCACAATCTGCCCAGTGCTTTCAACCTCCCTGGTCCTTTCCTTTGGGTGCTCCATTCAGAAAACTAAGGCTTTCTTTGCCCTGCTTTGCTGTGCATTTCCCATGACTGTGCCTACTTACAAGGCAAAGAAGCAGAACACAGAGAGAGACAGAGCAGTGGGGTCTGTCTTGCACACACTGGGACCACCGCTCCTCTGATCGGAATGGAGTCTTTCCTCCTCAAGGTTTGCAGCTCCTGGCGTTTCCGTGCTGCCCTGTTTCTTTTGCCCCCTCTCCCACCACAGTGCTGCTGGGAGCTGGGCTCCCAAGAGCAGAAGTGGATCTACTTTGGAGAATCCCCAGGCTTACTGAGTGTTGGAGGCCCTTTCCTTCCCCATGAGCCAGCACTGGACGGGTTCTCCTACAGCTCTCACTGTCTGAAATGTTGCCCACTGCCAGGCTTCAGGCTGCATTTAGCCCAAGACTGGGGGGAAAACGTTAAACTGAGCACTAGTTTGGTGGTACTTTGAATTCTGGTCTTTCGTCTCCATATTTCCACTCCTGTTTATTTCTCAGGGTCCTCGAAGAACTGGTCTATGTATCCTGGCCAGATTTCTAGCTGCACGGAGTGGGAGACCCAGGAAAGTATGTTTATCCTATGCAAACCGACCTTCTTTTTATTTTAAAATGCATGTGCCTCATCTGTCCAAACCATGGAATTTTAGTCAGAGCTAAAAAGAGGTGGCTATCCAGCCATGAAAGGACACAGATGAGCCGTGTATGTGTGTTACTAAGTGAAAGAAGCCACGGCATATGAAAGGGCAAAACTGTGACGACAGTGAGAAGGTGAGTGTTTGCGAAGGGTTGAGGGGGAGGGATAAATAGAACACAGAGGCTTTTAGGGAAATGAGAACACACTATGAGTTACCATCATGGCGGGCACATGTTACTATACATTTGTCAAAGCCCATAGCACTGAGAGAGACCCCTCCCCCATAAGCTATGGGCTTTGGGACGATAGTGATGAGTCAGTGTGGGTTCATCAGTTGTTACAGATAAAGGGGTCTTTGCAGAGTTCATGGAAAAGTGTATTATGCAGAAGCTATGCATGGATTTCAGAAATTAACTCTACTCTAATCCTATTTTCCTGTGAACTTTTCTGAGTCCCCTCCCATACCATTCTGGGAGACAGGACGCTGTATGTGTGTATGTGTCTTTGTACCTCCCTTTCAGTTTCGCTGCAAACTCAAAACTACTTAACAACAATAACCAAAAATGTCTATTTTTTAAAAAATACATGTGACCCAAATCTCATATTAACATAATTGGAGGATCTGGTAAATATAGTTGAAGATGTCAGGCGATTCAAAAACAGCAAAAAAATAACATGATCAAGATTGCACTTTGGAAGCGCATGCAGAGAACCTCATACATTCCCTGGATTCGTTATTCCTCAGGGTCTGGCTTGTAATTAGCTTCTTCCATACATTTTCTGGGCTTGTCCCTTCTTAGAATCATCAGGGATTCAGTAAATAGTATTGAAGCTGCTGGGATTTTATGATGGATTTAAAGTGCGTTCAGTGCCTTTCCTATGAATTTGTTCCGTGACCTCTCGGTATATCACTGAGGTTTTCAAGAGCTGGGCCATAAGATGACTCCCCTCTCAGTGACGACGGCTGGTCCTTGGGCGGGGCCTCGCGTTAACCTGAGAATGACAACAGCTGTATCATTCCTTCCGGACCACAAGTGTCTTGGGAAAGAAGGATCCCAGGCACTGCTGCTGGCTGCGTGGGCGTTGTGATTAGTCACCGTGTGTGGCGTTTGAAGAAGCAACATGTTCGGTGGCGCGTTCAGTGGTTTCGCCGTTTCTGCCATTGCCAGTGATCTCCGAATTGAAATGATCTAGAGAAAGAGATGTCATGTGTGTTGAGGGTTCCCCCCCTTTTTCTCTAAATTACAGTTGTCATTTTTCATATCATTGCCATTTTTGTGGTTGTTTCGGCATTGGGGGACAGTGGCTTACAGAAGAGGCGGGTCTTTAATTCCCAGCTTTGAAGGCTAGAGTCGGGGACCTGTCTAAATATAGCGCCATTGTCCCAGGAGTAGGTGGAAGGAGGGATCTGCGTGACCATAGATGGGAGGGCCTGTCCTCCTGGCCCTCTGCACGCCCTCCCTTGGGCCTGCCTCTCAATTCTGCTAATCTCCGGATCACATTCGCCCCTTGGAGCGTGCGTGGGTGGGAGTCTCTGAATGTGGAGCTTCTAAATTTATTTATCATTTGATATGGGTATTTATGTTCTCGTATTTGCGGTGCTGGCACTCCAGGGCAGCTGCTGTGTTTTAGTACAGAGATACGATTGTCGCTGAGGACTCCTCAGGGGCCAGCTGTTGCTTTGCTGTGTCTCTTTGTCACATCTCCTGTCGGTACAGAGATCGGTAAATACATGAAACGGATCACTCCGGGATGTTGACAAATGCGTCCTGTCCCCTCTCACTTCCTGCCTCACTGGCAGCTTTGGAGTGCTGCCAGGAGTTCAGAAGTTCTCTGTGGGTCCTGGCTCCCCGCGAGCCTACCTGTCAGCCCAGGTGTGATCGTTTATTGAAATGATCTTCTCTGCCAGGCTCCGTGCGCCTGTGCTCACCCAGAGTTCTCATGCTGGATTCCAGTAGCCAGGAAGGGCTGGCGTGGTCACCTCCGCATGACAGCACGGACTGCAGTGCAGAAAGAATGCGCCCCTGTGTCTAGCCGACAGCCTGTGTCTGCCCGGCCATCCCTTTTGCCACCCACCTGTCAATTGTTTGCAGTTATGTATCCACAGGGCACCAAGGGAACGGGCCAGGCCATAGAACCTTTTTTTTTTTCTTTTTTTTTTTAATTTAGAGACAATTGATCCATTGGGGAGAGGAGTGGGAATCCACATACAAAATAATAATATTATTATTTTATCTTGAGAGATAAATTTAAAAAGACTGTTCACTTGTTATATTTTTTTAAAAAAATGAAAAGTTTGTTTATTTAATAAGACAGAGAGAGAGAAAGAGAGAGAGAGACAAGTACCCTCAACAGCTCTTCAAGCCATGATCCTCCCTGACCTCCCCAGCCAGCTAGGATCCAGGGGCATGTGCTGTCTCCCTCCACACCGTGGTGGCTGGGCTTCATTATTATTATTATTATTTTTGAGAGATTTTCGCTATAGGGCACGTGCACTCGCCAGACAGAGAGAGACAGAGACAGAAAGCGAGAAATCACCCCCCAGGGGGGATGATCACGCCGCAATCCCTTCTCCATTCTCCTCTTGGGATCTTGGGCACGTACGCACACGCGCCTGGCATGAGTTTTAAGCCACTGGGTCTGGGACGTGAACTGCGGTCAACTATGTGGGAGTCCAGCGACATAACTATTAGGCTAACTGCTGGTTCCCCATTTTTTTTGGGGGGGAGAGGTTTTTGCTATAGGGCGCGTGCGCTCGCCAGACAGACAGAGAGAGACAGAGAGACAGAAAGCGAGAAATCACCCCCCAGGGGGGATGGCCATGCCACATCCCTTCTCCATTCTCCTCTCGGGATCTTGGGCACGCACATGCACCCGGCGTGACTTTTAAGCCACGGGTCCGGAACTCAAATCGTGGTCGACTATGTGGGAGTCCAGTGACATAGCCATTATGCTAACTGCTGGTCCCTTTGGGCTTCGTTATTATTTTGAAATTTAAAAGTGTGGCCATGATTCCTATTTGGAAAAAAGTTAAAAAAAAAAAAAAAGAGAGAGAGAGAAAAAAATTATTGCCAGAGGGCATGTGCACCTGCCAGAGAGAAGGGGGTGGCGTGCCCATCATGGGGCATGGTCATCTCAGTCCCCTCTCTTCCATATCTCCCTTCTGTTGGGATTTTGGGCGTGCACACACAGTACCTGGCGTGTTTCTCAAGCCATGAGAACAGGAATTCAAACTGGGATTGACCACAAGGGATACGACTCCTTTAACCACTAGGCCATGGGACCGGCTCTGTCACACGACTTTGAACAGAGCCAGGGAGCATCTTACCCCAGGCTGGAAATGTACTGAGTGTGTGTGTTGGTCTTTCCACTGGGCCTGTGGGGACGCGTGACATGCATCTCCGAATTCCTGTCTCACTGCCTGAGCCACATCTTTGTGTTAGAGCTTCATGATGATGTTCCTGTTTCTTCAAAACAGCTCTTCCCCGAATGTCCACTGCCATTGCTTTTATTTTGAGAAACCCAAAGGCGTTTCATAGGGAAAAGAATGGGGCTCCAGCCATGGAAGAGTAAATAGAAAGAAAAATAAGGGCTCCTTTGCTAAAGCAGACAAGCCCACAACCCCCAGCTGGACAGATCAGGGGACAACAAGCAGCAGTGGGGGACAGGGGAGACCTGTTTCTTCAGGCTTTGGAAGCATTCCCAGCAGAGAGAGGAAGCAGGACTCGCTCACCCTCCAGGTGATTCTGTGTTTTCCCTCTGTCGCGTGCGGGGTGCTGGGGCTCACGGGACGCTGGCCCTGTTATGGAGGTCAGTTTTTGCCCTGGCCTGCAGGACAGTCGAATGGTTACCTGGGTGAGGATGGTGAGAGAAGGGACCCACACATGCACAGGCTCACAGAACTCCCCATCCTCTGAGGTCCTTGCTCCTTCGTATCTGGAGTGGAGCAAACCTTGCGCTGTACCCGCCCTCTGTCTCTGCCCAGTCTTGCCTGCGTCAGTTCTGGCTGCTAGCAAAGAAGAGTTTCTTTTAGAGGGTGCGTGTGCTCGCAAGACAGAGAGAGAGAGAGAGAAATCTCCCCCCAGTGGGGATGGCCACGCTGCAATCCCTTCTCCTCCATTCGCCTCTCGGGATCTTGGGCACGCACGCACACGCGCCTGGCGTGAATTCAAGCCACCAGGTCTGGGACTCGAACCGTGGTCGACTACGTGGGAGTCCAGCGACATAGCCATTACACTAACTGCTGGTCCCTAGCGAAGAGTTTAAGTGCACAGCCAGGTTACTGCCACCAGAACTCAATAACCGGTGTTTTCCCTTCCGACAGAACCAGGTATATAAAAACGCGGACCTAAATGTTAAGTCAAATTATTTGCATCCAAGAATTCCTTTTTCTAAAAGTGTCTTGGGGGGCCAACATGGGGGGATAGTGGTTAAGGCACTGGACTCCCACATGGCCAACCGCAGTTCGAGTCCCAGACTTAGGGGCTTGAAAATCATGCCAGGTGCATGTGCACGCATGCCCAAAAATCCCAGGAGGAGAATGAAGGAGAAGGCATTGTGGTATGGCCATCCTCTATGGGGGGTGATTTCCCACTTTCCTTCTCAGTCTGTCTCTCTCCTTTATGGCAAATGCATGTGCCCTATGGCAAAAACCTTTTAAAAAAATGATCTTGGCAGTCTTTTAAACTACTGATCTACCTTGTATTTTAAAACAGGACTGATTTGCCAAAACTAAGACTTACCCTCACATTTTCCAGAGTAAATCTGTTCTGTGAGGCACATTGCCCTGCGCTTGGAGTCCCACATGGAACTTCCGTGCATGCGTATGTGAAGTGGGGTTCTGAGCCTGCGCACAGACATGTTAGTGTCTTTCAACTGGGCAGTAGAGGTTGAGCTCCCCAAGGAAATCCACAGCATGCCTGTCCTCTTCTTCAGTGTCCAGTACCAGACTTATGCTCCGTGTGGTCTGTGTCTCTCCTTCCACAGAAAAATAATAGTTTTGACTATTTAAAAGCTAAATTCTTACAGTGGAATATAATTAGGAGCCCTCTGTGACAAGGATGCAAACAGATAAAGAGGCCATCAGGTAGGCTTGGCTTCTGTCCTAGTGGTCAAGGGAGCTGGATCCTACATGACCAACCACAGTGCGAATCCCAGCCCTGGTGACTTGAAAAACACACTGAGTGCATGTGTGTGCATGCCTGAAATCCTGGCAGGAGGGGGAGATGGAGGGGAAGGGATTGCGGATTGACCACATCCCATTGGGAGTGCTTTCTCTGTCCCCTCCCCCCATTTATTTGTCTCAGGTGAGTGCATGTGCCTTCTGACAATAAAAAATAAGTAAAAAGGAAATAAAGGGGCCATCAATATGGTTGAACAGTGAGTGCAACAGGAGGGGATGTGTTGAGGTTCTCACAGTGCATGCTCTCAGCAGGCCTTGGCTGGCTATCAGATGAGGAGACAGGAAGGGACGATGATGGGTGCTGCTTGTCTGGGACACAGTAAGGCAGATGGAGTGTGTTGGGGGAAGGTCGCAAAACAGGTGAGTCTGAAGTCCTGATGTGTGTGTGTGGGGGGGGGATGGGGGCAGTGAAGGAGGGAGGCACCCATGGCGAGGCATGTGGGCAGGTGGTGGCTCCACATCTGACAAGAGCGAGGTGGTATTTCATGCCATGACATCACTTGACATAAGGAGCAGGTCAAGTTAAGGGAAGAGAAGAGGGCCAAGGACAGGTGCGTTGGGGAGATGGCACCCCAGCACAGTGGAGGCCTCTTGTTACTGGTGGAATTGGTGTCACTAGGGAAAAGTGCTGGGTGCATGAATTGGGACAGTTTGGCGACACTTTTAAAATCAAATACCTAAAATAGGTTTTATGAGGTGCAGGAATTCCAGAGCCACTGAAGTGTTGAAGTATTTTGGGAATTGTATTTGATTATTCAACTGTTTAGGCAAGTGAACTATTTACAAATAGGTAAAATTAGTCTCTTCGATGAGCCAGACCATTCATTTTCGGAATCCTGATTTCCAGTGCCAAGTGGATCTGGCCACTATAAATACGCTGTGAGTACAGCTGCCCGGGCCCCCAGCAGGCAAGCGCCACTGATCAAGGGGCGTCTCTCAGTCTAGATGCCAAAGCAGGTGTCAGCAGGTGTGGCAGCCCATGGCCCTCCTGACCTGGCGGCCACAGCACTTTCTGGAGCAGCACTGCAGAGGTGGGTTTTTTTTTTTTTGGTGAACACAGAATTTTAGAGTGCTGTGTTGTCCTGGATGCCTTTGTAGCAAGCTAGCCTATGCATTAAAAAATCCATGAAGCCTACTGCTTAGTATTTCCAGTTGGTTTTTCAACTGGTTATCATTGGGCCTTTATTCCTAAAAAAAGAGCATGTTGTTCTGTTGTCACTGTCACATCGTCCTCCTTGAATGTACTGTCCTTAGATGAAAGCTCGGACACAGAGAGAGAGAGGCGTCTAGGCCACTGTGCTATTACCTAATGGGGCTTCTTATTCCTGCCTGGCAGCCATGGCAGGACTGTACCCCTAGAATCGTGGTTCCAGGTCCTGACTCTGGCTCGCCTTGGCCTTTAGCTCAGATCCATGGAGACTCCCAAGTACCGCTCTGGTGTCAGATCAGAGAGGTCCTTGGAGCAGCGCCAGCTCTGCCTGCCCCTCTCATGCCGCCCTTGTCTCTGTGGGTGTTTGGACGTCTGAGCCCAGTGTCTGGATGGAACTGGGAGATGCGGGTTAATCTAGTTCCCGAGTGTGTGTGTGCTCTTAAGGATCTGAATTTTCCTTTTAAAGTTCCAGTTTTAAGTGATTTTCTTCTTATATAGCCCATGATAGAATGCTAGACAGGAGAAAAACATCCTGATATGTTAATATTAAGGTTATAATTCCTACAGTTTGATGTGTTTTGCAGTTCTGGCTTCCCTGGAGGTAGAGCAGCAGAGTATCTGGGGATGAGGGTGCTGTGTTGGAACTGGACCACCTGGGACTGTGCCCGCCTGTGTGAACTACAAAACCATGCCAGCCTACTGCAGCCCAAGTTCAATCCCACCCTCTGTAAAATGGGGATAAAACCAGCCCTACTGGAAAAAGTCATGGCTTGCATGGGACGTAAACACAGGGACCAACAGCAGTGCAGAGCCGGGAGCTTGTGATAGTGGAAACGGTCACCTGCCCTGTTGGGGCAGATGATTGCTCTCTTAATGAAATGTGAGATGCTTAAAAAATACACATTTGGGGTGGTGCGATGATGAGTGGTAGCACAGCTGGGCCCACCTGGGGAAGGGCCTGGGTTCATGTCCAGGGACGCCGAGCACGCCAAGCATGCACATGTGCCACGATCAGCAGCGAAACTGGGGCGGACTGTGGTGTGAGGACCCTGTCGGGGCTGCCTCTCAGTCTCTCTGTTTCAGCTCTGTGGAAGAGACAATAAATGAACTTTAAAATATGTATTTACACGGGTTAAGTCCTTTGGAGGAGGGCTACACCCAGAGTTTATTGGCTATGTTTTTAGTTTCAGTTTCTCTAAAGTCAGCTAAGAACTTGTCAGTTTTGATAAAGCTGAGTGCAGACTCCTCATGGTGTTGACTGCATTTCCCCTTAGTCTTTTTCAGTTGTCTGTCACCCAAGTAAAATTATTTTACTTATTTATGGTTTTTAAAAAATCACTTTTGTTTGTGTTAAACATGGAATGTGGGTTTCATAAAAATATTTCTCTTTCTCTTTATACCCGTTACCATCTCTAAAATTTTATGAGAGGACTTCGAAAAGGTTTGTGGGAAATGGAGTTTATATTAGTGCAAAACATATGCAGTTTTTTTTTTTTTTTTTCAGTAATGCTCATTTTCCATGGACTTTCTGAAGAGCCCTTATGTTTAAATGGCATAATTAAAACAGTCACACTACTGGCGTAAGCAGTTGGGAATACCCAGCTGTTCAGTGAGAATATCCCCACACTGGTGGGTGCCCAGAGAGCTGGCTTACTGGTGAGCAGCCTGTTGGCTGGAAGGATGAGCCAATGTGCCTAGCAGAAAGAACTGGAAAAAGTGTGGAATGATTTGGTACCTGGAGAGAGGGAGACAGAAAAGGTGGAGGGGCCAACCCTGGAGAGCCCTGGATGCCTGACAAGGGCTTTCTGCCCTGGTCCTGCAGCCAGGAATCCACCAAGTTTTGCTGGAAAGGGTCTGACAGCCAACCCTTTCTGCTCTGCAGCTGCAGGTCCGTGAAGACTGCTGACCTCTGCTGCTATATAGAGCAAGCAGCCAGAGATGTAAACGAATGGTCTGGCTGCCTTCCAGTGAAACTTTATTTATGGACCTGGGAATTTGAATTTCATGCGTCATGAAATACTCCTTTTTTTCTCAACCATTTCTAAATTGTAAAAAATTAAAATAAAAATAAATGTGGCCATATAAAACTATGGTGGGCTGGGCACCAGGCAGTGCCACTGCAGTAATGCAACTGGATCTGCATGGGCAAGGGCCTGGGTTCATGTCCCAGAACCCCTATGCATGCTAGATATGCATGTGTGCCCAGGACGAGGCCGAGCCTGGGGATGGATGCAGTGTGATGACCCTGTCGGGGTCCTGTCTCCCTTCTGTGTGTCTCTTTCCCGCTCTGTCAAATGGGAGAAATTAATCAGTAAACTTTAAAACAAAAGTTTGTCCACCCTTGAAATACACTGTGCCCCGCTCTAGAGCACGTAGTTGAACCAGAAAAATGAAAATCAACCTATCGTCTTCTGCCTGGTTGTACTGTGTGTGTTCTTTGACATCTTAATTTTAGATTCATCTCTATTTTTCTAAATACAACTTACTTAAAATAAATTTACTGGGCTATCCCCATAGCCACGTGGTTAAGGAAGCTGTATCCCAAACAGCCAACCGTGGTCTGAATCCTGGCTCACACTGCTTGGAAAATAGGCACATGTGTGCATGCTGTAGATCCTGACAGGTTGGAGAAATGTAGGTGAAGGGATTGTGGCATGTCCATGCCCATAGCGGGGGTCAGGGCGCTACTTTCTCCATCTCTTTTTCTTTTTCTGTCTCTGGAAAGCACACATGCACTCTGGTAATTAAAAAAATGAAAAAAGAAAAACAATTATTTATTTCTTCCATGGGTGAGAGAGTGGGGAAGAAAAAGGGAAAAAGATAGACTGCATCCCCAGCGGGATTTTGATGCTATAATCCAGCCTCAGCCTCAGTCAGCCCTGGATTATGGGCAGGTGCATGTCCACCAGACCCAGTTGAACCTAGAACTCTGTCATGTGGGGCAGCCTCGCAGAGCATTGCGTTTTACCACTCTCCGACTTCATATTTCTTCTTTAAATTTGTTTATTTTTAAAATAGACTGAAAAGAGACTGCCTGAACACCAGTAGGATTTTTGTGCCACAATTCACCCAAACCTCAGCCAGCCAGAATCATGGGTACACATACATACATGCCTGGTGTGTCCAAGGAAACCCATAATCATTGTGCGTAACTGGGACTTTATAGCCACTGCAGAGCAGGTCTCCATTCCCCTCCTCCAGCCTCCGGTAGCCACCATTCCACTCTGCTTCCATGAGAGTCTGATTGTTCTGGATACTCAGGTAAGTGGAATCATGCAAAATCACTGTCCGTGACCAGCCTATCTCACTTAGCGTAAGGGCCTCAAGCTTCCTTTGTCATCACAAATGGCAGGATTTTCTTCCTTGTTAAGTTGGAATAATATTGCATTGTATGAGGGTACTTCAAAAGTTTGTGGGAAAGAGAATTAAAGTAAAAGTTTATTTTGGTGTGAAAACTTTTGAAATCCACACATATATTTTTCATAATAATGTATTTTCCATGATATTTTTGAAGATCCTGCTTCAAAAATTTATACATATATCATACACATAATCATATATTAGGCTGTTGGGAAAATCATGACATATTTTTCTATGTTTTCCTGTGCAGAAATGCATCATGACTTTCCTGACGACAACATATCCCATGTTATTTATCCATTTCTCCCTAAGTGGACATTTATGTTGTTTCCACACCTTGGCTATTGTGAATAATGTAATAGTGAAATGGGAATGCACATTCTTTGGAGAAATATCTATTCCAGTCCCTTAAATACCTGAATTTAAGAATTACAGAAAGTAGGCTAAGGTTAATTAAATGATCAGACCTGTGCTAAAGAGCTGCTTTCCAGGTCAGCTGGTGGCATGGTGGTTGAAATGCCAGATTCTATATGGCTGACTCCATGGTTTGAGTCCTGGACCCAGTGGCTTGAAAAACACACTGGGGACATGTGTGTGCATACCCAAAATCCTGAGAAGAAGAGAATGGAGGAGAAGGAATTGCAGAGTGCCATCTCCCTGGTGGAGGTGATTTCTTACTTTCCCTCACACTGTCTCTCTGGTGAGCCCACACACCCTGTGAAAAAATCTTAAAATGTAATAATAATAAGAAAATATAACAGCAACAGATGAGTAAGAGTTCCGTGTCATGTGTTGGGATCGAACATGTGTACTTGCAGATTTCTAAACGTTGATATTCTTGGGCTAGTCTGAGTAAGACACATTTTGGGGATATAGTAAATATCGAGAAAATTGCCATCAAATCAGTATTGAGGAAAAACCCGGTCAGGTCTCTCAGTTCTCCCTTCATGTAACTTTAGTTTCTGTAGTTATTTTTTCCTTTAAGACCTCTATTTTCTCTAGAAATATTTTCCTATTAAACGCCAGTGTGAAGATAGGGTCTGGCAACGGTTATGAAATTTAGGTTAGTATGTTACGTCCTGAGGAATATTTGTACTTGCATTATCTCATTAGCCAATGAAAGCTTCGTCTCCTTTAAAGTGATTTCAGATTTCAGTGTAAGCAAGCCAGATGTTTTGCCTTCTGCCAAAATTCTCCCGTGCCGCCTCACCCCCTCTCCACATGAAACTCTTGAGAACAGTGCCTGGCGCGTAGTAGGTACATGCTCCGTCTGTGAATGAATGGGCATATTGAGGAGTCCAGGATGCTAGCCAAGCGTTTGCATCTTCGGAGGAAACCTTGTGTGGAGGTTTTTCTTGACCGGAAGCACAGCGATTTCAGCACCGCGGAGCCAGTCCCTGGTCTGCATTTTGGTGTTGGGACTGTGTAAAGAAGCCCTTCGAGAGTAAACGCCTCTCTTCCTCTCTTAAAGGGGAGCATTTTCTTTTGCTCCAGGCACACCCCGTGTGCTCAGACAGTTGTGCAGATTCAGCTGCTGTGCAGTGTTTGACCGACAGCGCGGGTGCTTTCAGCGGACGTATAAATAGACTTCGGAGGTTCAGACGTCCACTGGGACTTGTGGGGGCCTCCATGTGTTTCTGATTTGCTGCCTTGATTAGGTTCAGCTGCAGGGGAAGAGAGGTCACAGGTCAGGGCGTCCCGCCGTGTGTCAGATCCCCACCCGGCCAGCTCAGGATTCTCTCTGGGGCCTCTTCCTGCCGCATCTTCCATCAGGGAGACAGAGCACCCGTTGTCTCCTGACCGAAGATTCTTTCATGAGGGACATTGGTGACTGCGAACACCAATTTTCTAGCTGAAACTAAACAAACCCATATAAAGGCTCTCTGAAAAACCCATCGTACAGTGTAAATATGCCGCCTCCCTCCACAAGTTCATGTGCCGGCCCTGACTGCACTGGCTACACTGGAACGGCATTAAGTGAAAACTCACTTCCACCTGTGTCCCTGGGTGGGGCCTGGCGGTGGCAGTGAGTGCTTTGTGACGATCACATCATGGAGGCAACAGTCCCAGCAGTAGATGGAGGTCTCTTGAGAACCAGCGTGCTCTAACTCACACAAAAAAGGGCGAGTTCTCGCGAGGGCTGGCTGTTACCAAAGAGATCAGGCAGGAGCACTCTCTGCGTGTGCCCGCCACCCTCTGTGCTTCCTTCTGCCATGCTGTAGGCCTAGGACCTTGGCTTTCCCGCCGCCAGAATCGTGAGTTTGCAGATCCACTTCTGTCCCCTTTATAAAATCACCCGAGCTCTGCCGTTATGCTTAGCAGCACGAAAAGGACTGAGACAACCTATAAAAAGGAATTTGTCACTTTTCTGACTCTGACCTCCACAAAATACAGGGAGCCATTGAGTCCGCTGTCTTCTGGTTCAATAAAGCCTTGTCTGTTTGCCCGGAAACAACCACAGAAGAGAGAAACCACGGATGGAGCAGACTGTGCTCTTCCCCATCACCGGCACTGACGCCCCCCCCAGGTCTACACATGCCTCTTGTCTCCCGGCTGACTATAGGCAAGGACCACATGTGGTGGTGGCATCTTGTCCTTTATGTCACCTACAAGCACAGCAGGACAACCCCTGGCCTCACCGCAGTGCTACAGTCTCTTTCTGCCTTCCCTGGGGCCTCTGCCACATGATGTGACTTACAGTCCAAGTGCTATTGAGAGGAAACCTCCTTCTGAGTGCACATTTGGAGATGCCGGAGCCTGCAGGGGCAGCAGGCGTGGCAGCTGGGCGCACTGTCTTCCATCTGCCCTCCCTACCCTTCCCTCCTCTGCCTTCCCTGGAATTGCACTCCCTGCTAAAGGCCTACACACCCACTGCGCTGGCTCTGCTTTCTGAGGACCCTGGATTAGGACACCACGCTCTCAATTCTCCATCAGTAAAAGGGGATCGTGATACATCTGCTTTATAGGGCTGTGACGGTCTAGTGATTTACACAGATACAAACCACCTTACACAGCATGAACACTAAAATTAAAAGGGAAAGTGAGAAATCACCCCGCAGGGCGAATGGCCATACCACAGTCCCTTCTCCATTCTCCCCCTGGGATTTTGGGCACACACACACACACACACACACGCACATGCCTAGCATGTTTTTTTAAACTGCCAGGTCTGGAACTCGAACCACAGTCAGCCATGTGGGAGTCTAGCACCTTAACCACCATACCACCTGCTGGGCTCAGGGGCTCTTCTATAAAGTTTCTTTCTTTTTTTTCTGAGAGATAGAGATAGGCACCTCAGCAGGGTTTCCTCACCATGATCCACCCCAGTTTCAGCCTGCCTGGATCAAGGGTATCCATGCAGGTGCCCCACATGCGTAGGGGGTGTCCCAGGACATGAACCTAGGACCTTTCCCACATGGGTCCAATCGGACTGTCACTGAGCTACCAGGTGGCCTTTGGATTGATAATCTTGTCATTAAGGGAAGGTGTGGTAGGAGAGACTTTTTGAGGTGTGAGTTTTCCACGTTCTCTGTTTTCTGCATTGATAGTAGGGCAGTGAGTAGCCGAGCTGGTGAGCGCGGAAGAAAGTGTTTGGCAGTGCTGAGTCCTCCCGCCGTGAAGAATGACCATGACGTAGGATGTATTCACTGCTTTTTCCTTTTAGAGACATTGCTGGGGACATCGATGCTGTTGTCTTCCCGTCCTGCCTCTGTAACGCCCATTTGGAGTAAATTCCCTGGTTACATGTTATTTGCCTTCATGGAAGGCTGAGGAGAATATCTCCTTCCTGAGGAGGAGCAGGGATGGTGTCCCAGGTGGCACATGGAACCAAGGGCCTCAGATGTACATGCTTTGCTTATGGCAGCTGGGAAGAAGGCTGCAGGTCCTCATCTTCTACCTTAGTGCCAGGGCAGGGGTCTCTAACATGGGGTGTGGGCCCAGGTGTGTGCCTCATAACTCACTGGGCCTGGGAAGAAAGCACTCATCTGTATGTTTGTCTTCCTCCTGAAGTTCTGTTTTGTGTAATTTCTATAATGTTCACAATGTACTAGACATGTGTGTATTATTTATACAGAAGCCAATATGCAAAATTGGAAATAGAGGGGCTAGCAGGAGGCGTGATGGTAAAGACACTGAACTCCCACATGGCCGACCACGGTTCAAGTCCTGGACCTGGAGGCTTGCATTTTTAAATTTCTCTCTCTCTCTCTCTGTCTCTCTGTCTCTCTCTGGTGCTCACATGTGCTCTGAAGCAAATTAAAAATAATAATATTGGGGCCAGCAAGTGGCATTGTGATTAAAGGCACTGGACTCCCACATGGCCGACCACGGTTCAAGTCTCGGACCTGGTGGCTTGCTTTCTCACTTCCTCTCTCTCTCTCTCTGTCTCTCTCTGATCAAACTGGAAAATAATAATGATAATAATAATAAATAAAGTTAAAACAAAATAATTCTTTAAAAAAATAATAATATTAAATAAGTAATTCTAAAAAATAAAACAACAACGGACTGGAGACAGAGGTGTAAAACCCTTCTGGATAGGGCCTTGCTGTAGAGACTGTTTCTTTTCGGGGCCTGCCACCAACACGTGTGGTTGTGCTCAGATCCGGCCCCGTGGCTGTGTGGTCTCCGTCTCTGTCTTGTTTGTGTGCCTCAGAAGGGCCTGTCCCCACCTCAGGCCATAGTGCTTCCTTGGACAGAAAATAGTTCATGCAGCATCCTACAGCAGTGTGTTAGGGCTGGCGTCATGAAACGAATAGAAATAACAATGGCTTCAAATTCTTGTTTATTAAAAAAACATACTTAATCCAATAAAATCATCAGTTTTGATTGTGGCTCTCCTCCTAATGTAGACCTGCGGGTGCCCCCCCTGAGTGCATGTGGGTGGCGAGAGGGGATTTTTAAATTCAAGAGGGTGACTCACTCCTTTTGGGTTTGTCACGACCCTTCTGGGAATTTCAACTGTGATATGTAAAATCTTACATGCTTCACATTTGCAACCATGTGTTACTCGGTTTAGCTGTGTAATAAACCACTGGTGGAAATGGAGAAGTAAAGGGCCCTAGGGTTGACACGGGAGTCCACATGGAGAATTAAAATGGAACTCACTGAGCAAATTTGCCCTCTGATGGGCCTTCCGAGGTGACAGAGTTGCAGGATCTGAGTAAAAAGGTTACGTCGTTTGGTTTAGTTGTCCATAGCGCTCAAAAAACAAGTCAAAAAGTGCCTCAGGTGCTGCTGCTGCTTGTGACTTAGTCTCCTCACTTCATCTGTGGGGAGTGGGGACTGTCCTTACACACCATGCTATTTGTGCCCAAGTCCTGGAAGCAGAAGCCAAAACAGCCATTTACCGCTTTGTCATTTCAAGTAAGAGCCAGTTGCTCTTTAAGAGAAAAGAAATGCTAAGAGCAGCATTTGCCTATAATACATTGTTAAATTTTAAATTATACATTACTGTGTATTAGATTTCCATACAGAAAATGAAGGTTGCTTCTGATAAAGCTGGAATTTTCATAGCGTGTATCATGAATTACTTAAAACATCAGGACCAACAGTTGGCGTAATGACTGTTTCGCGGGACTCCCATGTAGTCGACCACGGTTCAAGTCCTGGACCTGGTGGCTAAACTCAATGCTGGGTGCTCGTGTGTGTGCGCCCAAGATCCCGAGAGGAGAATGGAGGAGAAGGGATTGTGGCATGGCCATCCCCTGGCAGGGGAGGGTGATTTCTCGTTTTCTGTCTCTCTCTTTCTGGCACGCGCATGCACCCTACAGCAAAAACCTCTCCAAAATAAATAAATAAATAAATAAAAATGTGCCTTTGTGTCTAGTGAATATAATGAAGTGTTCTGTTACCCCAAGGGGGCTTGTAAGGGTATATGTTACCGAGAAAGGGATTGAAAGTCAAAACAAACAAAAAGCTAGGGAAACGTGGAAGTGAACCATGTTGGTCCTGCTGCTGCTTTTTTTTTTTTTTTTTAGAAATCACCCCCCAGGGGGGATGGCCACACTGCAATCCCTTCTCCTCCATTCTCCTCTTGTCCTCTCGGGATCTTGGGCACGCACACATATGCACCCGGTATGAGTTTAAGCCATAGGGTCCGGGACTCGAACTGTGGTGGACTACATGGGAGTCCAGTGACATAGCCATTACGCTAACAGCTGGTCCCGGTCCTCCTTCTTCTTAGAAGCTCAGAGATGTGTTATCATATGTCCCAGAAATTGTAGAGTGGCTCTTCCTGCAGGATGTGTCAGTGGACAAGAGGCCGTGTTAGTTTGGTGGACACGTACAGTGTGCGTGTAGACATGTAAGGCGCATTAGTGGAAGTGTAGGGTATGGGGTGAATGTGTAGAGTGGGTGCGTGAACGTGTAGCTGGTGCTCATGGATGTGTAGTGGACACATATACATATAGGGGGCGCTCATGGGCATAGAGACTGTGGTGGTGGCTACATGTTTTCTCATATGGTAACAATTCTGTTGATTCACAAGGCCTTTTAACTGGTCCCAGAAACCTGGGAGGCGGAGCAGGAAATTCACAAAACCGACAAGCCACCACAGCAGAGAGGGCTGTGGGCAGGAGCTGCGCCCTCCCACCTGCTCTGTCCTCCCTCTGGGCACCTCAGGCATCTGATCCGTGCAAAGGCTCAAAGGGTCGGGCTCCTCTGGGTGGGTCTGGCTGAGCCATGTCCTCTCCTTCCCACTGTCCTCTATGCCTGTAGTTTGCACCTTTGGACTGAGACAAGTTCTGTCCCCAGAACTACAAACACCTGCCTCACTCCCAGCTGCAGAAAGGGGAACAGTGCCATCTGGCCAGCCTGGCAGGCCTCTGCCCTGTTCCTCTTAGAGGTTTGCCTGTAGACTGGGTCTGGCAGCTGGGCATTGGACCCCAGTCCGGGTCCTCTGAGCTCCCCTCTGCCGCAGAGATGCTTGATCCCAATCCCTCGTTCTCTGCTCTTTGAAGGGGCACAGGGACCCACATGCCACACCAGCCTATGAAAAAGGAAAGGCTAAGAAAGGTCCCCGGTGCTCTGCTCTGCAGGTTTTCTGGAGCAGGACCCTGGAAGGGCTGATGCAGGTGGTCAGGCCTCAAGCCACTGTCACAGGCCTCTGCCAGAGGATTTGAACTAGGAATAGGGCAGGATTGGCCTGCAAAGGCCCAAAAGGCCTCTGGACCTGCTGGGACTAGAAGGAGGCTAGGACTGGACAACTCAGGCCTCTTGGATTTCCACAATTCAAAAGTAGCATTTACATATGGAGTATTTAATCTATATGTGTGTATATATATGATGTATAGATGAAATCTAATTTCTCACACATGTACGTATGTTTGAGAGAGTGCGGAACCTTCCACGACCCTGTCCCAACACATATGTTATTTCATGCTAATCCCACTTGTCCCCCACCCGAAGTTTATTTCTTTCTTCCATGAGAGAGGACCCAGAGAAAGAAAAAGAGAAAGAGAGCAGCCCAGCAAGGTCCTCATTCTTTGGACCCACCCCAGCTCCAGCCAGTCCCAGATCGTGAGCACAAGGTGGTCCTGGGACACGAACCCGGACCCTTCCCTTGTGGGCGAGCCATGCAGAACATGTGGCATGGCTGCACCACCGGCTGGCCCTGGGGAATGTTTCTATGGTACCAGTTTAAGTCTAGTGAGAAATACCTGGTTCACTTTGTATCAAACGTTAGGGATGTTTTTAAGTTCTGTTTTGTTTTGTGATTATGTAAAACATCCGCTGTTGCAGAATGTCCTCCTTCTCATGTCGTGGGCTGTATGTGGACCCAGCTTTCCCGCCAGCCTCCAAAGATGTGCTGGAGCTGCAGCAAACATTCCAGTGGGTGGCCTTGTGCATGGGCCTTCCTTCTCTGCAGTTTTGACCCAGGGATTCTGAGAGTCAGGGGATGTGGTTTGTCACAAACCCTCGGTTTGTCATGGGATGGAGCTCAGACAGACCTGGGTCGTGATCCTGGCTCCATCCCTCCCTAGTTATGTGATCTTTTCAGTTACCTAATCTAAGTCTCTTTCGTCTTCTATAAAAATGGTCTTAGCCCCTCCCTCGGAGGCTGTCATGAAGACTGAAGACACTGGCCACGTTAAGTGCCAGCCGGACTCCTAGTTCACATTCCCTCGGTGTTATCTCTGCCTCGGCGAGACAGGCCGATACTCCTGCTGTCAACTGCTTTTGTACATCGTTATAGAATGTTTGGCAGTTGCCAAAAAGGTCTTCAGTGACCTTACGATTGTGGATTGTGTCGCTCTCAGCCACACAGGCCAACCAAACCCGTCTAGCCAGTTCTCCCTGGAGGCCTTGCCAGTGTGCCCGCAGTCAGGCTGGCTGGTGCAGAAACCCATGAGCCGGACACTCTGGGAGAGCTTCAGCCTCCTGGTCGGCCAGTTTCTACTAAAACACTCAGGCAGGCTCCACAATTTGCTGTTCACGTGGCGATCTCCACCTGCTGTGTGAATAGACACATAGACCAGGTCACCAAGGACAAAAAGCTTTTTTAAACATTCTTGTCCCCGAAGTCATAGCTGCCATTACGAACATTTTTTCCTGCCTTGTCCCTGTCATTGGCTTACTTGACCCTTCATCTTTAACCTCAGCCTCCTGCATGACTGGTCCATAACCATGCAGAAATCTTGACTGTGTGACAAAGTTAAAGTTCCTTCCGTTTAGGGAGGTGGCCTGAACGTTCATTGTGGAATGTGCCTTCCGCAGCAGCTCAGGGCCTGGAGCAGGCCAGCACCTGAGTCTGGATATGGAGGGACCTCAGTGGTCATTTCTGCCCCCTCATTGGTATCCCAGGTAGTTGTAGTTAGGTGACATAACAAAGACAGCGTAGCCTATCGGACAGTTGGAGCGGGCGGTTGCTAAGGTGCAGCAGTCAGTTTGTGCCAGGATTGCAAAAGTGGGCAGCTGACACGTCCAGCTGAGCTTCCTCACGTCCTCCCAGCTGTCCCTCCACCTCTGCTGCCCTGTCTCTGCAGAGCGCCTCCACTTCTACCTTCCGCCCACAGATTCTGGAGGTCGTGTTAGACTTAGACTGTCACCTCTTACATGCCATTACGTCCCCTGGGCCTGCTTTTATTGCCTTTGTTCTTATTTCGGGCCTTGCCTCCTCCTTCCTGGACTTCTGAAATACTCTTCCAGTTACCTTGGCTCAAGCTCCTTACCTTTTCATCTGTCCCCCACATTACAGCCAAAGATAATTTTTTAAAAAGAATTATTTAATTAATTTTATTTATTCACTCATTTATTTTAATTTGACCAGAGAGAAACACACACACACACACACAGAGAGAAAGAAAGTGAGAAAGCAAGCCACCAGGTTCGAGACTCGAACTGTGTTTGGCCGTGTGGGAATGTCCAGCACCTTAACCACCATGCCACCTGCTGGTCCAGCCAAAGATAATTTTTGATCACTACCTGCTGATCTTTTATGCCCCTGCTTCCAAGAATTCACTGGTTCCTTCTTTCTACAACTGTGCTGCCCCAGTGCAGCAGTGGCCAGGAGTGTGCAAGCGTGTGGGGTCATGGGCTCCACTGCACATGTCACAGCTCTGCACTGTGCACATGTGTAGGAACCCTGTATGGAGCATGCTTTTCCCCTTCCTCCCAGGAGAGCACGGCCACCCTCAGGGTTTGGGGGAACTGCAGACGAATGGGTGGCAGCTCTATAAACCCCAGCACCATCACTTTGCTATTAAGCATGTTGCTAGGGACACCCCAGTGTCTCTGTTGTCATGTGAGTTCTAAGTGCCAGGGTGCAGAAGATGGCCTTGCTACTGACTTGCCCACATGGTGGAGCTGACTCTTCCAGATGCAACCCCAGGACCTCCTCTGCTCCCTGAAGCCTATGCTCAAGCTCCTGGGCAGACCTGTCTTGGTGCCCTGTGCCCTGGGTCACCTTCTCCCAGGGCTCCAGACGTACTCTGCACCTCAGCTCTGTGGCACACTGAGCCCATCAGGGAGGGGTGGCTTCCTCATCCTGTGCCCCTGCATTCACCACTTCTCAGCTCCTGAATAAACATTGGCTAGTGGCTAACATAACATAATGCATATATGTCGGGGCTACGGCTCAAATGCATCCCTCCAAAATGTGTGTGTTACCATCTGGTGAGCCTTTGCACCAGTGTGGAGAGGGTGGAGACTGATCTGATTATGGTGTTAAAAGGTGAGCCCTTAGGAGGTGGCTAGGTATTAGGGTGGGGACCCAGGATTGAGTCCTGGGGGTTTTATAAGGAGAGGGACTGAGATGGACAGAAACTCTCTGCTCTGCTCTGGTCTACCTCTGCCATGTTGCTCGCCAGTGAGAAGACCCTCACTGATCTTGGACTTTTAGACCATAAGCTGAATAAACCTACATTCTTTATTTCTTTCACAATTTCTTCTCCTCTACTCTCATTTGAAATTTGCGGCATGTGCACAACATGCCCAGCGTTTTCATCAAGACACTTGGTCCAGGACTCAAACAGCAGTCATCCATGTGTGATCTCGCTGCCTTAACCGCCACGCCACTGCTGGCCCACGTCTGTCTGTCTGTCTGTCTCTCTCCTCTATTTCTTTTGTGATTTTTTGCTGTAGGGCAAATAGCCTCACTAGAGAGAAAATGAGAAATTACTCCCCGTGGGAGATGGCCATGCCATAACCCCTCCCTCCTCTGTTCTCTGGGGATTCGGAGCACACACACACACACACATGTGTTTTAAGCCACTGAGTCCAGGACTCAAACCGCTTACGACAACATGGGAGTCCAGCAATGTAACCATTAGGCCATCTGCTGGTCCCCACTTCTGTTTTTTATTAATGACCCAGACCCATCTATTTCTGTTACTAGCAACAAAATAGAACAGTCTGAATGTACATTATTCATGTAAATCCATTCGCTTTTCCCGTGGACTCCTGTATGGCAGTGAGAGAGGAGCACGTGCCTCAGTACCCGCTGGTCCACAGCGACTCAGCTGTGCTTGTCCTGGCATCTCCAGCCCAGCCTGCCAGGGTGTGCTTGTGCCCTCTGTTCCTCCTAATCGAGCCTCTTGCCCCAATTGTCTCAGCCTTGTGCACCAGACTCCCCTGGGACTTGTTTAGCTTCTATTCTTCTGGGTATCTTCATTCCTTCTTAAAATCATGCCTCTGTTTCCTACAACATAATGAATAAGTACAATTAGTAAGAAACTTAACTGTGCTCTAGGGCTAAATTCCTTGACTAAGAAAGGTGCTACTCATTCACTTGGAGGAGTAACCCAAGAAGAGGGATCACAGACAAGAACTTTTGTTTAATTGCCAGAGGCCATGTGTACTTGCAAGAAAGACAGAGAGGGGGGAAAATACCTCCCCCTCCCCCAAAGGGGCATGGTCACTCTGCAATCTCTTCTCCATTTCTCCATCCTGTAGGGATTTGGAGCACACATCCACAAGTGCTCAGTGTATTTTTTGAGCTGCTGATGCTAGGATTCAAGCTGTGGTTGGCCATGTGGGATCTGGCTCCCTTAACCACTAGACTTCAGGGCCAGCCTGATGGGAAATATTTTTGAGTTAAACAGTAGAGTGGGGTGGTAAAACTTCTCCTTAGAGCCTGTCATCATTTAGCCAGTTGGCATCCTTCATCATTGCTTCCTTAATTGTTAGGGTTGATGGCGAGTGTGGCCCTGCTGCCTCGTCAAACTCTTGGGAGGAACACACCTGAGGCCAAATGCACGCCACACAGTCTGCATACAGAGGATATCATTGGGTGATTGCAAGTTGATTCCACCCCGAGCCGAGGTCCCGTTGCAGCCATCCTCCACACTTGTTGTACTGTGGATTCTAAATTCTAAATAAAGACTCAGGCCCACGTTGGTGTGGCCATTGCCTCAGCATGGTATTCTAAAATTGGATGCTGCCTAGGAGTCATTGTTGCAACAGTCAGTCACTGTTGCTTGCTCAAAGGCCCCAACAGTGGGCCTTTTTGTCACATAAAGGCTTGCTTGTGGCACTGAGAGTTAGTTTATGGAAGATCCTGGAAAAATAGGGCCGGAGGAACGGGGAGGGGGAAGCTCCTGCAGGGGACTTCATGGCCAGACTTTTTGTGCCTGGGCTGAGCCCTGTAGTTGCACGCAAGTATGTATAGATAGAGAATGCAGATTTGTTATTTGTCAGATAAAGCACCCTCAGTTGCACGCAAGTATGTATAGATAGAGGATGCAGATTTGTTCTTTGTCAGATAAAGCACCCTGGGCGATGTGACGTGGCTACCATTAAAGGACAGAAGTCGTGGGCACTGCTGGGAACGCCCCTGTCTCTGTGCTAGGGCCTGGCTTTGCAGCTGCCACTGCAGTGCACCTTGCAATCCCGGGGGCTCTGCTGAGCCCTGAGCTTTTCAGAACACATTCCAGAAACCTTTTGAACCACAGGTCTGTTAGGCCAAGAGCAAAAATAAACACTAGACATTCAGCAGAGAGATGGCTAGATGTTGGCTCTGGGGTCCGGGCCACCACCCAGTAGACACACCCTAATGAACTAGCCAGGATGTAGGGGAAGGAATAGGGTCTAGCTTTGAGTCATGGCTGGTGAGCTGAGGGACCACACTGGGTGAGGTCACCTCTGAGGTCTGCACTATTCCTATGTCAGTACTAAGACGATTCTGCCCTTCTTGACATGTGTCTTTGGCATGTGACCAGGTGGTGCACTGTGTGCCCCGATTCGTTATGAGAACCCTCTCTATCCACCCTAACACCCATGCCTTTCCTGTCTTTGCCAATAGGAAATAGATCTCAGTGGAAGGATTTTCCCTAGGTAGGCCACTGGTCATTCCTAAAATATGCTCAGTCTTCTTGTTTATTCTCTCCCATGGGTGAGCCATACCTGGCCAGACTCTAGACCATGTCACTCCAGCCTTTCAAAAACAAAGCGTTCAGTATGTGGATGGGCACATGATGAGAGTGTAAGGCAACTGGTCTACCGTGAATAGCTGTGGTCCTCGATGACGCAGTTTCATAGTATGTCTTTAGTTTGGTGACTGGTAACGTTGTAAAGAAGAGATGCAGGAAAGGCTAACGCTCAGTTGTTGGACTCTTTTCCCAGAAGATGAAGTCTACAGAGATTGGTGGAATGTTACTATGCCTAGGAGTACCTCACACAATCTTACATTTTCTCATTTTATCCTCACAACAGCTGTATGAGGTAGCTAGGATTATTCTTCTTCATCACACCATGCAGTCTTCACATGGGTCCTGTGCTTTAGTGTCTCATTAGTAGTTTTAAGAATGTATGTTTGGGGCTAGGTAGTGGGGCGATGGTTAAGGTGGCTGGATCCCATTGACCGACTGTGCAGTTCAAAGTCCTGGACCTGGCAGCTTGAAAAACACACCAGAGGCATGCCCAAAATCCTGAAGTGAGAAACGAAGGAGAAGAGATTGCCACATGATCATGCCCCATGGGGAAGGGAAGTGCTTTCTGACTCTCTTTCTCTGGTGACCACACACTCCCTCTGTAGCAAATCAAAAAAAGAAGTGGAAGAAGAAGAAATATGTGGCTAACTTGAACTGTGCTCCAAGTGCTTTTCAATTGAGTGGACAGAGATACACAGAGATCAATGTCCTTATGGGATTTAACCTTTTAAATACAGTTGGAGCTTCTAAATATTACCTAAGGACTGGGAAGCCAATAAATCAACCAAGTTTATCAGGTTCTGTGCTCTGGTGTGAGCATGACTGTGCGGAGATGTAAAACAAATCAAGTGGAGCCTCCCAGAGGCTGGTGTTTGGCTTTCTTCATCACGACGTCAGATGGCGGTGTTTGTGTTTAGGAAAGGGCCCACAGTCATGGATTTCACTCCACCTTGACTGATGCCTCACAAGAACTACATAACTACCTTCTGAGAATTATGGACAGTCAGGAGTTCTAGCACTTGATCTAGAAAAGTGGTGGAGAGATATGGAAGACCACCTGATTATACCTTAAAGGAAATGGAAAAACGAAGAACAAAAGCAGATAGATACAGGGGCATATGTGAGTATTATTAGGATTTTGTTCCCAGCTAGGCCAGTTAGTTTGTTTTGATTTGGTTTAGTTCGAGTTCAAGATTAGATGTTGCAGATAATTTTTTGTCTATTTGTTATAAGTGACTAGTGTATTTTCATTTTTATGCAAGTTTGCATTGAGTGCCCAATTTAACACAAATAATTTTTAATTGGACAGTAGAAATATATATGCCTCCCATACTGTGCATTTTTACAAAAAAAAAAGGATTATTCATAGCTTCACATCATCTATTAAAATTATTCAGCATCAGCCATAACATCAAAAGGGAAAAACGATGAGCCGATGAGCTGACATGGAATGATTTCTGGTAGTCCTTGGCAAATGAAAGGAGCACGTGGAAATTGTTTATGGTATATTTTGTACAAGAAAAGAAAGAAAACATGAACCAACACACATTTGATTTTTTGCTTGTTTTGGAAATAAACAAAACTTAGGGTGATGGGGGTACATGGGAATGAAATGACTAACATAAAAATAGGAGATCTGCTTTGTTGAATATGCCTTGCTATATTGTTTTGATAATACAATTGTAGTTGGTGATAGTGTTGTGATTTAATTCTAAAAAGATTTTGAAGATTGTATAGGATGGTACAAACTAGTAAACTAAACTGATGTTATTGGCAACTGAAGCTATAACTGGACGAATGTGCTATGCATGGTATTCATTTTCCGCGCGCACGTGTGTGTCCCCAGCATTTGCAGCTTTTTAACAGTTAACACTAACAATAATTTTCACCTGGCCCAGTAGTATAGTGTTGAAGGGATCCAGTTCCCATGTGCAGACCATAATTCTAATACCAGCCTCGGCAGTTTGAAAGACATACTAGGTGTGCGTGTGTGTGCCAAAAATTTTGACAGGAGGGAAAATGGAGGAGAAGGGATTGCTATGTGACTTCTCTGCTGGGGAGTGCTGTTTTCTCATTCTCTCTGCCTCTCTCTCTCTCTCTCTCTCTCTCTCTGTCTGGCAACTGCATGTATCCTCTGGATATTTGGAGGAATGACTAATTTCGAGTCTGAAGAGGGTGAACCTGGGGAATCTTCTTCCAGAAATCAAGAGACAAAATGGGCTATGTTAAAAAAGATCCAGAAGTTGGCTTGAAGGGTTTCTACTGGCAAGAATAGCCATAGTAATAGATTATTATAATGTATTGAACTAAAAATTCATGAGTCTGTAGTATTACTCAAATAAATAGAAAGAGGAAATGTCAGCATAATAAAATCAGAAGAACTTTTAAAGAATTTTCACTATTTTGCATCTCTAGGTAAGAATTGTGATCAAATATTCAAATATCTGAGTAAAAGACTGGTGTACAATTGGTTTGCCCATCCTCAATTGCAAATACACACATCTCACAGATTACCTACTATTTACTCAGAGAAACAAACATCACATTTCAATAGGGTAGTTGAAGGCCAGCTCCTACCATAGTGCTCAGCCTTGACAACCCCAGCCGTGAGACAGCCAGACATTTGGTGCCTCCTTACATTAATGCAGTGAGAAATCACTGGCCTTCCTCTGTCGTGTTGGTGCCAGAAAAGCTTTTAATGTGAGTCAAATGATGAATCAACAATTGGACAAATTGAGAATATTCTTCAAAACAACTTCCATAGATTCAATGTTATGATCCTACAACAATGTGTTAATGCAAGAGACTCCAAATAGCCAAAACAATCTTGAAAAAGAACAAAGTTGGAGGACTTCCTTATTTCAAAACTTACTACAGAGCTATGTTGATCAGAAGGGTGTGGCACAGACATAAGGGTAGACTCAGGACAATGGAACAGACTTGAGATCCACAAAACACTCACATTTATGGCCAGTTGATTTTTTGACAAGGGTGCCAAGTCCATTGAATGAGGAAAGAATAGCCATTCAACAGATAGTGCCAGGACAGCTAAATAGAAACACACAGAGGAACCAAGGTGGAGCCAGTATTTACTTTATACACAAAAAATTAACTTTAAGTGGCTCATAGACTGAAATGTAATAGCTAAAACTACAGAACTCCTAGAAGAAAACAAAGGAATAAACCTTTGTGACCTTGGATTTAGGTAAGGCCTTTTTAGAAGTGACACTGAAAGCATACCTGGCAAAAGAAAATAGGAATAAATTGGACATTTAAGATTAAATTTGAGGTACCAGCAGGTGGCGAAATGGTTATGTCTCTGGACTCCTACATGAGCAACTGTGGTTCGAGTCCAGACCCAGAGACTTGAAACTCACACTGGGTGTGTGTGCGTGCATGCCCAAAATTCTGAGAGGATAATGCAGGAGAAGGGATTGCAGCATGGCCATCCCCCCAGGAGAATGATTTCTTGTTTTCTGTCTCTCTCTAGCTCTCTGGTGAGCATATGTGCCTTATGTTAAAAATCTCTCTCTCTAAAAAAAATTAAATTTGAAAATCTTTGTGTCTCAAAGAACACCATCAAAAAAGTGAAAAGAAGGGCCAGCAAGTGGTGTGGTGGTGGGTGCTGGACTCCCATGACTGGAGTCACAGTCCCAGCAGCTTGAAAACCATGCCAGGTGTGTGTGCATGCATGCCCAGAAATCCCAGGAGGAGAAGGGAGAAGGGATTGCAGCATAGTCATCCCTCCTGGGGAGTGATTTCTCACTTTTCCTGTCAGTGTTTCTCTTCATCTCTCTCTGACAGGCTCATGTGCCCTATGGCAAAAACCATTAAAAAAAAAAAGATGAAAAGAAAATCCATACCACAGGGTAAAGTATTTGCAAATCATATATCTGATAGGACTTGTATCCAGAATATAAAAATAACTCTTAAAGGTGAAAAAAAAAATCCACACCACGGGATAAACTATTTGCAAGTCCTATGTCTGATATGACTTGTATCCAGAATAAAAAGAACTCTTACAACTCAACTGTAAAAAGCTAAATAACCCACCTGAAAAATGGTCAAAGGATTGTGTAGACATCTCTTCAAAAGGCCAATAAGAACATAAAAAGATGTTCAACATCATTAGCTATTTGGAAAAAAAAAAAAATCAAAATCACAATGACATACTACTTTAAACCTAGCAGAGTGGCTCTAATTAAAAAAAAATAAAAAAAGACATTAGCAAGTGTTGGCAGGAGGCTGATAGATCAGAACCCTTATGCATTGGTATGAGAATGCAAAATGGTGTCTGCATTTTGAAAACCAGTTTGGCAGCTCCTCAAAATGTCAAAAGTGGGTTGACCAGGGCACAAAATTTTACTCCTAGGGGAATATGGAAGGCACATCTCCACACAAAAATTGTACACAATTTTAAAGGCAGTATTATTTATCTTATACAAAAAGTGGAAGCAGCCAAGTTAGCACCAAATGTTGAAAAGACGAATAAAATGCGGTATATTCACTGTCCGGGATAGCATTCAGCAGTGAAAGGAATGAAGCGCTGATGCTTGTTACGATGTGGACAACCCTTCCAAACGTTATGCATGTGGATACTTGTTACGACACGGACAACCCTTCCAAACGTTATGCATGTGGATGACGCCAGTCACAACCAGCCGTGTGTGTGATTGCATTCACGTGAAATGTTCAGAGCAGGCATATCCATGGAGACAGAAAGTAAATCTGTTGTTGACCAGTGCTGAGGACATTGAA
>NW_006198962.1:263542-276643 GCF_000334495.1 Tupaia belangeri chinensis
GACTGCTAATGGGTGTGGGATTGCTTTTAGGGATGATCAAATTCTAAAATCGATTGTGGTTCTATCACACAGCTCTGTAGATATTTGAAAGGCCATTGCATTTTATACTGTAAATGGGCAAATTATGTGTGTGTCAATTTTATCTCAATTAATCTGTTTAAAAATTCAATGTCAGGACCAGCAGATAGTGTAGCAGTTACGTCACTTGACTCCCATTTGGCTGACTGACGTTAGAGTCCCAGACCCGATGGCTTGAAAAATCACGCCAGGCACGTGTGTGTGTGTACGTGCCTAAGATCCCAGGAAGAGAATGGAGGAGTAGGAATTGTGGCTTGGCCATTTCCCTGCGGGGGTGATTGTTCACTTCCCCTCTCCCTGTCTCTGTCTCTCTCTTTGGCAAGCACAAGTGTCCTAAGGCAAAATCTTCTACAAAAAAAATTCAGTGTCATAAAAAGAATACAAAGAAGAGTGTTCTAGTTTAAAAAAAAAAAAAACAAACAAACAAACAAAAAAAAAAAACCCTAACAATGTAATGTGTCATATGCACCTTGATTGTATCCTTGATTTAAAAAGATTGCTCTAGAAATAATTTTGGCATGATTGAGGAAAGGTCTTCCTGAGGAACAAAAGTAAAATGAAAGGAAGGTGTGGATAGAGACAAAGGTGGTTACAGAGAAATGGCAATGTGTTTTGCTTGGAGAAAAGAAGTTGCGAGATTTGTTACATTAAGAAAAACATAATGAGGAAGAATGGCATTGGAATCTTTTCTTCTGTAATCAGGTGATCTATTGACTAAGAATTAAAGATACTTTCACTTTTGGATTCCTTGCTCTGCCCTCATTGAAAACGTGACTCATTGTGTAAAAATGGATTCATGTTCATCTCTGCAGGAGGTTAGGCTGGTGAGAAGGAAGAGACAGGATTTCCGTGCTACAAGTTAAGCTGTAGAATTCCTGGTTTCATTGTTCTCACCTCCTTCCCTTCTCTCCCCTTCCATTCCCTTCCCTTCCTTTTCCTTCCTTCCCTTCCCTCCCAAGGATTTGGTTTCAGGTAGCAGTTTCTCCCTGTCTCCAGTTGAGTCTTTCCCTGGATGGAGCTTCCTTATGGCTTGCATTCTCATTTACCAGATCTCACAAATAGCTTTAGCATGTACATCTTTTCTCTGGGTCTGTTGCAGAGCAGTCTGTGGGAGGAAAGAGATGCACAAATCGGCTCCCAAGTTCTATCAGCAGGACTTACTGGGTAGGTGTAAAAGCAATCTTGAGTAAATCAACATTCCCTGTTTCAGAAAGAGGCATATACAGTGTTCAGATCAACGCAGAATATCCTGGTGTACTTCATGACTCTTAGCACTAGGGTATCACCACAGTCAGCTTGGGCAAAACAAATACTTGTCCAGGTAATGAAGGCTGTAAAAGTCCCACTAATTAAATTCCTACTTGAGATATTTTTGTAGTTTTGGAAGGAACTGAATCGTTTTTTCCTTAAAAATCTTGCCTGAACACTAGGTAACATTTGTGTCTATGACCATTATTCTAAGGCTTTTTATTTATTCTTTTTTTTTTACAACTAAAAATGTTCCTTCTATTTCTTATTTTTTAACTGGTGGGTTGTCTGTACAAAAATGCATGATGGCTTTCCCAACAGCCCAATAGATAAGTAAAAATAGCTTGAACCATTTATATATAACTATTTACAGAGACTGGGTTGTGTGTGTGTGTATATATATATATGTATATATATACATATATATATATACACACACACACACACACACACATATATATATATATGCACACACACACACACACACACACTGATATAGACTGAAGCAAAATCATTTTATGTAGCTAGAACATAATTTTTGAGGAATTCTTTGTCCCCTGTTGGTAAAACAGCAGTTTATCCCATGTGTAGCCATTCATCAAATACAAACTTTTGGACTGCCGTACCTCCACTTTCAATATCAGGTGAATGTGAAGACAACGGAAAGAGCTGACAGATCCCTTGGCAGTTACTCTGAGAGAGCCTCTGCTTGACCAGATCTTCTGAAGTGTTTGGTGGGTGTCCCTGTGAGGCACTGTGGGCTGCACAGCACCGAGCATGCCTCTCTGCTCAGCTTCCTTTCCAGTTTGGTGGCATTTCCCCCATAAAATCATCTCTCTTATTTATCTTATAAGAGGAAACTGAGCAATTTTGCTTTCTGTGTAAGTTTTGAGACTCATAACTATGTCATAAGCAGGCGTCACCACAGGAAGTAGGGTCTCTGTTTGTTGAAGTCTTGTCAGCTGATGTGCTCCAGGGTGGTAGAGTCTGAGTTACAATGTTGTGCACAAGGCCTGTTTGAGAAAGGAACTCAAGGGCTAGCCCTGTAACCTAGTGGATAAGGGAGCCAGATCGCACATGGCCAACTGCTGTTCAAATCCTGGTCCTGGTGGCTTGAAAAATAGACTGGCCAGGTGGGAGCATGTACCCGAAACCCAGACAGAATGGAGAAATGGAGAAGGGATTGCAGTGTAACCAGGCCTCATTGGAGGATAATTTATTCCTCTCTCTGTCTCTCTCTCTGGTGAGTGTACATGCCCTCTGGCAATTAAAAACAAAACTTAGGAAATAGCCTTTTGGGATCTTATTCCAATAGTAATTCAGTCTGCCTTAGAATAAATTTGATAGGGTCAACTATGGCAAGAATCAGCCTGGTAGTTATGTACTGGAGTAACGCATAGTGTCTAGAGATTTCCCTTGAACAGGTCAGCGAGAGAGCCCTGGGGATGCCTTCATTTTGTAGGAGATTAGGGGGAAGCCCCATCCAGTGCTGATTCATGATGCTTTGTAGGCACCCTGGCACTGTCTGCCTTCACCCACTTCAAAAAAGAAAAAGCCACCATCTCTCCCATCAACTGACTAGCTCTGTCTCAAAATTTAAATTAAAAAAAAAAAAATCCTATTCCTTTTGCAACTCTCCCAGGGGAGGTGTAGTCTTATCTGTCATTTATACCTGCTAGTAAGGCCCGGGGAGATCCTGTACCTGGGACCTGGTTTGATAGTTGAGAGGGAGGAGAGAACATGATCCCCCCAGCCATAGGTAACATGAAGAGACGACACCGTCGAGGAGACAGGAGGGGACAACACAGACTGCAAGCTCGCAGGGTTTCTTAGAGCCACTTCCACTTGGGAGTCATTTGGAAAACTCAACTCCACCCATGACCTCTGGTCTTTCAGGGCCAAGGCCCGTGATTTGGCATAGTAGACGGAAAGAGGAGGAAGATGGTGCTCCAGCCTCAGGGATGGAGGGGCACAGTCCCTGCAAGATCCAGACATCCCCTGGACCCAGAGGGCACCAGAAACGCTTGGTACTTGCAGAGATGCTAAGTCTGAGTCGGCTGCGATGAGTTACTGGGGCATGCCGGACCCTCACGCCTAGGATCCCAGGGTGTCCCCTCTGAGCAATTTTGGGAGCACACCTCAATGTTTTTTTAAAGTCGTCATTGTAGTCATTTATTCTGATGCAGTTTGAAAATAATGATTGAAAATGTAAATAAGTCATGTGCACAAAACCTGTTTGTTCTTGCCAAGCTCTGGAAGAAGTCAGCCAGCACCGAAATCGGCCTGTCCGTAGTGGGAGCCCTAGTCAAGGATGTCATGCACCAACACCCACAGTAACTATGCCCTCGTGGACCTTTTACTGCTCAGCCATCCGGATTTAGTGCCTTTTATTAGGGTGATATAGAGTTATTGGGCATGGTCCGAGGGCACACCCCTGTGCCACGCAGTGCTGACTACAGGTATCACTCTGTCCCCACCCCTCAGGGTGTCACCTCAGGGTGACAGCCTGAGCAGCAGGGTGCTGGAGCTGGGGCCAAGGTCGGGGCTGGCTGTATTCCAGGAGGAGGTTCCCTCAAGGAGACTTGGGGAGGGTTCCCATGACTCAAGGTGACAGGAAAGGACTAGCAGGAGGCTAGGGAGAGGGGAGGGAAGGCGTAGCTGTTCCTGACTAGGAGTTGTGACACTTACAGTGGTCTCCTGAGCTGTCGGGGACAAAGAGATGGGGCCCTGCTGATATAGCTGCTGCTGGAGAGACATGCCATAGGCGGTTCACCTGGCTGGCCCAAATCACACAGTAAGGAGCTACCTCTCTAATATCGTTTAGTTCAGGTAGGAGGTTGGGATATTCAACTTGCTTTTCTGCATTAAGACTTGGCTATTGAATTTCTTCTTTCTCTCCTTTTGAATCCATGAGGTGATAAAAAGAAGTGTGAAATGTTTTCTAAATGCTATGAGACATTTTTAGTCCTTCTTGCTTAAAAATAAATGACACATGCATACTGCTTGGTATAATTCATAGATAGCTTATTTTGCATTTGCAGAGATCTTTACCATCTTGAAAACTCAAGTCATTGGATAATGTGCTATTTATGCTACCATAGTTTCCTTGCAAAAGAGTAAGTCACTGCACAGGCAGGATTTATCTCTTATCTCCTCTCTTCTTTTTTTAATAATTTAATCATGTCAAGAATAATTATTTTCAAATATCAGTGGAGCTGCGTGGTGGCACAGCAGTAACACCATGTCACTGGACTCACGTGGGAGAGGTCCCAGATTCGCTTCCTGCAGCCTTCTGAGCATGGCTGGTATGCTCGCATGTGCCCACGATCCCAGCTGGCTGAGCATGGGCTGGATTACAGAATGGGGACTGTGTTGAGGATGCCTGTCTCTCTTCATCTCTGTCTATCTCCATCTCTGTCTCTGCTTTTCTCTCATGGAAGAATTAAATGGTTTTTAAAATGAAAATGGAATATTTTAAAGTAAAAATAATTGAAAATGTTCACATTTGAAAAGTGCCCATTGCCTATTTCACATCACTTAATCCTAAACTTCCTTTCTGTGTAAACAATTCAATGTATATCTTATAACTTCTACTAGACTATTAGCTTCTTGACATCTGGGGCCAGAGATTGTGGGATCATTTATAGCACAGATGCCCTTGGAAACACCCTGTAAATGGTAACATCCTACCTGTATACAGATGCATGAACTTGTATTCAGAATCTTGTTCTCTGTATGTCATTTCTTCAGCGGGTGTAATTTATTTGTTTGGCAGATGTGTTATTTATTTATTTTTGAGATTTGCCGTGGAGTGTGTCTACTCACCACAGTGTGGCAGACAGAGAGGGAAAGTGAGAAATCACCCCCTGAAGAGGGTAGAGAAATCACCCCTCCTAGAGAGGATAGCTATGCCACAGTCTCTTCTTCCCCGTTCTCCTCTCCGGATTTTGGGCATGCATGTATGTGCACTTGGCCTATATTTCAGGCCTCTAAGTCTGGAATTCAAACCACACAGTCGGCCATGTGGCACCCAGCACCTCACCACCCTGCCACCTGCTGGCTTGGTGGCTGTGTATTGAGCTCACGTCTGGGCAGCGTCTCTGGTAGTCGTGAGTTGTACAGATGCTGGCACTCCCGGGGAGGGAGGGGACCGGCACCGGGGTGTGAGCGCGTTGGAGGAAGTGTTGGGCACCATGAAGCTGGAGTTGTAAGTTAGAGGTTGCAGAAATTACTTCTTCATTTGGTATGGGTGGTTGAAGGTGAGGAAGGGGTGAGGATTAAAGTGTTTGGGATGGCTTCTAGGAGGGGTCACATTTTTATGGGACTTTGAAGGCATTCTGAGGAGAGGAACAGTATCAGTAAGACCCAGGGAAGTGAACAAGCCATCTCAGGACTGAGTCGGGGAAGGCAGAGAGAGGACACTGGCTTTAAAGGCCCAGCATTCTCCAGGTGATGAGGAAGTTGGAGCCCTGAGCACAAGGCTACTCTCTGGACAACTTTCCCATTTGGTGTGGAAAGAAGACACAGCAGTGAGCAGGGAAAGGAGGAACAGAAGAAAGGACAGAGATAGAAAACCACAGAGCCCTGAGCAGGGGCAAGTTCAGCCCCCTCAGGGAGCGGCTGCTCGTGTGGAGTCCTGGCATGTTGTGCAAGGGGTGGGGAACAGGGAGACGCTGGGAGGGTAGGATGAGACCCCTCAGGAGGGTGTGGCGCAGGCCATGGGGGCCATGCAGTAGCTGCAGTGGCCCATGTGATACAGGTTGACAGCCATGAGTGGGAGCTTGGGGGGTCCTGCCGCGGTCACCAGCAAGCCTTCAACAGTGCCCTATGGCCAGGGAGAAAGTGGGGGGCGGTTTGGAATGTGGCTGCACAGGAGCGGAAGTGAGTGTAAAGGCTGGTCCCATGGCCCCTGGATTGAGCGTGAGGGAGGAAGCACTTCCACTTTGCCAAGTTGCAGGATTTGTAGGAGGCAGGCCTGGGAGGAGCACATAGAGGAATCCGTTAGGAGAACATGGTGTTTCCAAAGTAAAGGTTTTGGACATGGGAGTGACTATTGCTGTAGCTCTTACAGCAGCCTGGCAAACGTGACCGGGTGATTTGAACACGTTAAGAAACCACAGATGCGTGAAAAGGCGGAATTACTGGTGATGTCTCAGTGGCCGATGGACATAGGGAGGAGGAGATGAAGGAAATGCTCAGGGCACGGGGCCCGTGGAGCACCAGTCCAGAAATCTGTGCGAGGACTTCTAGAACACCTCGGTGAGCAGCCTTTCCTTGTGTTTCTTTTTGTACCAGGATACAGCTTACCGTCTCTAGTATCACTGACAGGTTTTGCGCCTGGGTGTGACCCCAGAGCAGAGGCCATCAGGGCAGGAGGCCAGCACACACAGAAGTGCAGAGCAGCCCAGAGAGGGCTGGCTCTGGGGTGTAGTGGTTGGGGGAACCGGATTCCTCATGGCCACCTGGGTTTTGAATCCTGGCTCGAGCGACTCGAAAAACACCGGGCTCATGCACGTGCCCAAGTCCCAACGGAATGAAGAATTGGAGGAGAGGGGATTATAGTGTGACCTTGCCCATTGGGAGGTACTTTCTCCGTCTCCCTCTCCCTCTCTGTCTGTCTCTGGCAAATACATGACCCTTATAGCAATTTTTTTTTTTTAAGCAAGCAAGCAAGCATGCAGTCTGAAGAGTAGGACACAGATGGGACTATCACAAAATAAGTATTTTGCACATAACACTTTTTCTTGGTTTGGCTGCTGCTTTTTTCTTTTTTAGAGAGATTTTTGCTATAGAGCATGTATGTTTGTCGAAGAGACAGAGTGACAGAAAGTGACCCGGGGATGGGGTGATGATGGCCACACTGCAGTCCTTTCTCCTCCATTCTCCTCTTGGGATTTTGGACATGCACACACATGTGCCCAGTGTGAGTTTTAAGTCACTAGGTCTGGGACTCGAACAGCAATTAACTACATGGGAGTCCAGCAACGTAGCCATTAGGCCATCCCTAGCTTATTCTTTTTTTAACATTAAACTCTTCACAGGAATTTGGAAGCCAGTGTAGAAGTACCGTGTTCCCTCAGCAGTTTTCCACTGGTCTCATCGTACAGGGCCAAAGCCAAGAAGCTGGCACTGGTATGAGTGCATGCGTGGCCATGTGTGTGTCATCACACCTGTAGGCACAGACTGATCTGACATTTCGGAGACTCGCTCTACCTAACCATGCCCTCCAACGCTAGCTCTTGACAGTATCTAAGTTGTTCGCCACTGCTAGGATTTTTGTCATTTTAAAGCTTTTGTATAAGTGAAATTATACGATGTATAACTTTTTTTTTTTTTTGGAGAGGTTTTCGCTATAGGGCGCGTGCGCTCACCAGACAGACAGAGAGAGACAGAGAGACAAAAAGCGAGAAATCACCCCCCAGGGAGGATGGTCATGCCGCAATCCCCTCTCCTCCATTCTCCTCTCGGGATCTTGGGCACACACGCACACGTGCCCAGCGTGAGTTTTAAGCCACCGGGTCCGGGACACGAACCGCGGTCGACTACGTGGGAGTTCAGTGACATAGCCATTACACTAACTGTTGGTCCCTCGATGTATAACTTTTTGAGACTTTTTTTTTTTATTCATTATACTGTCCTTGAAATCCGCTCACTTTATTGCATTTCTGTATTTAAAAAAAAAAAAATTATGTATTTCTGCCAAGACACAGGAAGAAAGAAAGGCACCTGAGCAGGGTCTTCATCACACTCCACCCCGGCTCTCGTTTTAGCCAGGATCGGAGCATGTGCGCTCCTGCCTGGCATGCACGGGAGCCCTCAGGACGTGGACTGGGGACCGTCCCACATGGGCCCAGCATCACGCAGTGTTGTGTCATTGCTGTTCCCCTGCAGCTGGCCCAACCTTAGCTTCTTTTTAATCATAAGGATGATATGGAGTTAAAGCAAGTTTATAAAGAAAAAGTCATCATACATTTTCTCTCTTGAACCACTGATTTTAGTCATCCTTTCTGTCTCTCATCCATGTATACATGTTTCGTTAGTTTTTGGTTTTGTTTTTGCTTACAGCGGGCAAATACGCTAACCAGAAAGGAGAGAGAAAAAGCACTCCCAGAGGGACGTGGTCGTGTCACGTCCTTTTCACTCCATTTCTTCATTCTGTTGGGATTTAGGGCACGCATGTATACCTGACCTTGATTTTCAGGCTATCAGAGCCAGGAGTCAAAGGTCATAGTTGGCCATGTGGGATCTGGTTGTCTGACTGGCTTGCTTTCTTGTTTTTGTTTTTGTCAGAACACACTGGAGAGAGAAGGAAAAAGTGATGAAGCACCCCCTGTGGGTCATGCCACAGTCCCTTCTCCTCCATTCTCTTTTCAGAATTTTGGGCATACCTGTACATGTGCCCTGGCATGTTTCTCAAGCTGCTCGGTCCAGGTCTTGACCCACACAGTCAACCATGTGAAATTCAGCCGCCTTAACTATCACATGTCCGGTTGGTCCAGGGATTGGCTTTTTTTTTCTTAAGAGGTTTTGATTTTAGGGCATGTACACTTGCTAGAGAGAGAGAGACGGAGACAGAGACAGTGAGAGGGAAAGTGAGAAATCCTCTCCCGGGAGATGGACACACGGCAATCCCTTCTCCTCCATTCTCCTCCTAGGATCTTGGGCACGCACACACATGTGCCTGGTGTGATTTTCAAGTCACTAGGTCTGGGAGGGCGGATGACGCGTTTCCCAACGCCGTGTCAGCCAGGTTGCTCTGGTAGGGGCCGGGTGGGGCAGCTCTGTTCTCACCTCTCAGAATAGAGCCGGCGGGGTGTCAGGTCAGTCTCAGTGACAGCAGTGTCTGTAAAACTGGAGGGGTTTTCTGGCAGTGTTCAAATCCCAGTTAACATTTTGTTGACTTGTGGGTCTTAGGACCTGAAGATCATGAAATTAAATAGCAGCAGAAAGGTGATGTGCTCAGTCTCTGGACTCAGAGATCATGGAGTCATCTTATGGGCGAGGAATTGGGGATGCAGAAGGACCAGTGCCCAGGACAGGGCCACCCACATTCCAGTTCTTCCTGACAACTTTACAGCTTGCAGCCTGGAGGCCAACCGAGCCAGGCCAGCCTGTCGTGGCCCACGTGGAGGGATTATTCCCTAAGAGCCCACAGGATTTCCAAACACGGCGAGCCCTGTGGGAACTTGGTGAGTGAGGATGGAGAGTCTCCAGAGTACTTGTTAACCTTTGAAAAAGTGTGTGGAATGAGGAACTGTTTGTACATGGCTCTGCGTGGCTGACAGACCATATAGCATGTTTTCTTCTCTCCTTATGAGACTTCGTGTGTCAAATATACCAACATCCATTTCATAAAACCGCTCTCCTCACTTTCATGCTTTGTTATTTAAAAAAAAAAAAAAAAAAAAAGAGGAAGTTGGGGCCAGCAGATGGCATGGTGGTTATGCCACTAGACTCCCATTTGGCTGACACTGTCTGAGTCCTGGACTTGGTGGCTTGAAAATCACACCATGTACATGTGCGTGCCCGAGATCCCAGGAGGAAAATAGAGGAAAAGGGATTGCAGTGTGGCCATCCTCCCTGGGTGGTGATTTCTCACTCTTCCTCTCACTGTCTCTGTCTCTCTCTCTCTGGTGAGCCCTTGTGCTCTCAGGCAAAAACTTCTTTAAAAATATATAGGAAATTAGCTTATTCCTCTGTGTCTTGAAGAGGAGCCATTCTTAAAATGCGTACCATGGCCCAGCCTTGGTGCCGCAGGTGGTGGGGTGTAGTTGTATGCTGCTGCTGAAGCCACATGGGAAGGCCTGGGGTGCGGATTCTGGGTCGACCTGAACACACCAGGTGCCCATTCTGGCTGGCCGGAAGTCTGGGGGCGGATGGTGGCGTGTGAGACCTGTTATAAGTTCCCACCTCCCCATCTTTCTCTACGGAAATGATAAACTAAAAGTGAAGTGCTCAGTGACTGTGGGAGCACAGCTGTGTGACCGCACCTTCTGAGTGGCATCAGCACCGTGGGAGCACGCCGAGCCTCGGAAGGCACTGCCCCACCGCGTTCTGAGTGCCTGGGAGGTGCTGTTCTCATTGACCTCTGGTTTACATGGATTTTTTAAACTGCTGGATCTCAAAGTCACTTCATCCTGTGGTCCTCTCTGGCCATGACCAGCGGTCAGCTTGATGATGGGCCCAGCCACCTCGGTCAGGGTGGGCTTCAGTGGAATTTCTTTTTTCTTCCTCCTCACTCTCTGGGACTTGGTGAGATTCCATGGAGGGGTACAGCCCTGGCAGATGTACAGGTGTCAGCAAAGCCACCTGTGACACCAGCCATTACTTCCTGGACTGGAATTTCAGACTTGGGCAGAGAACTCACAGCTTTCAGGCAGAAGATGAACCTCAAAGCTTCAAGAACTAAAATGTTTCTGTGCCTTCTTGGGGACCCTGTTAGGATATAGAATGCCCTGTACATAGGGCTCACTGTAACGCCTGTTCACATGCGTCTGCACTTGCACTGCTAACAGGTTTGAAGGCCAGCAGGTGGCATGGAGGTTAAGGCTGCAGTGGGCATTGCCAACTGCAAGGTTCAAGCCCCAGATCCAACGACTTGAAAAACGTGACAAACATATGTGTACATGTCCAAATTCCCGAGAGGAGAATGGAGGAGAGGGGACTGTGGTGTGGTCAATTCCTTCTTTTGGGGGGTGATTTCTCACTTTTTTTCTCCTTCTTTCTGGTGAGTGCATGTTCCCTATAGCAAAAAAAAAATTAAATGAAAAAAGTGGGCAAAAAGATGTAATTAATATAAGTACACCTTATGCATATTAGGATCAGCAAAGCCTCCATGTTAAGTTATCTGTTACATTTTAGTTAAGCTTGTTTTTCAACATTACTGCCATTTACATTTATTTATTTATTTAAGAATTTTTTATTTTGGGACCAGCAGAAGGCGTAATGGTTACGTTGCTGGACTCCCATGTGGTCGACCATGGTTTGAGTACCGGACTCAGAGGCTTAAAACTCACCCTGGGCACGTGTGTGTGCATGCCCAAAATTCCGAGAGGAGACTGGAGAAAAGGGGATTGCAGCGTAACCATCTCCCCTGGTTGGGGTATTTTCTTGCTTTCTGCCTCTCTGTCCCTCTGCAAGTGCACACGCCCTGTAGCAAAAATCTTTCTTAAAAAATTATTTATTTTAATTTAATTAATTAATATTATTATTATTTACCTGCTGTAGGGCATGTGCACTCACCAGAAAGAGAGAGAGAGAAAGTGAGAAAGAAAGCCACCAGGTCTGGGACTCAAACCATGGTCGGCCATGTGAGAGTCCAGTACCTTAAGCAACATGCCACCTATTGGCCCTGCTATTTGCATTTAAAAACCATTTTTGTAAAGTTTCAATGTTACCTTCTGTTGAACACAGGAAACAAAAATGCTTGTATGAGGCTATAGAGGGGCAAACTGCTTTATTTGTCTCAAGTCTGTTTTTCTTAATGGACTAGAATTAAGTTGGAGGCTTTAATTTTTGAGAGTTGTTAGTTATGTTACTTTGCAGAGCTCTGATGCAAAGCAAACGGGACAACCTGGGACCAGATGGCAGCTCTTAGGGGTGGGACTCCTCGGAGTGCTGGAGCCTGGCAGGAGCACTTTGGAACAGGGGTTGTCAGAAAGAACCGAGAAGGAAGGGAATATTCCCCTGGGTCGGCCTGAGCCAGCCAGATGCAGACAGGAGCCACAGCAGGCAGGAAGAGAAGGATTCTGCAGGACCTTAGTAAGCCTGCTGCCACCCTGAGTCTCTCCAGAGGAAGGTGGGGGCGCAGCCCAGAGGGTGGGAGGGCAGAGATGAGAGAGTTTAGGTCAGTTGCAAAGCTGACCACCCTCTGCATGCATGGCAGACCCATCTTGTTTGTTGTGCTCATCCTGTACCTGCTGCTGTGACCACACTGTCATGTGTACTATGGCTCTCACCTGGCCGGGCGGGTTTGGTCCCTTTGCAGGGGACGACTCCAAGCTGCAGAGGGCAGCTGGTTCACAGCAGACCCAGCATTTCAGCCTAGGTTGCTCCCCCTTGCACCCAAGCTCTTTCCCACAGCACCAGCCTGCTGGGGTCCAGCCTCGGTGGGGGTGGGTTGACTCGACGGAGGCTGCGCAGGTGAACAGAAACAAAAATTAGACTAAGACCTCAATGCCTTTAGCATGTTCTCAGCCGGCCACAGCCAGAGCAGAACTCCGGGCTGCAGCGCTGGCAGCTACTAAACACACATATTTATTGAGGGATCTTATAGGAGTAGGAGGGGTGAGTGGGAAATAAAAGATTTACTCTATGAAACAGGGAATTCAAAGCACAGGAACAATAATCATAAAACATGATGTCTGTCTTGTTTGAACAGATGAAGCCAAACACAGTTCTCAGAACGAAGGAGTCTATTTGTCTGATGCATTTTCTTCTTCAGTCTTAATTACCAGACAAGGTCTTTTGAAGAGCGGGCTTGCAAGATGTTTGATAGCTTCAGTACCGGGCCAGGGCAATAACATTGCTGGTTGCAAAGACCTAGATAGAGATCTTGTCTTGTTAGGTAAAGACACAGTTAATATATGGACTATCCATACATTACAACAATAGAGGGTGAGTCTATGATCTTATATGGGAAAGGAAGATGATCTTGTAGCTTAGGAAACAACACAGGATATTTTATTAGCGGTTTTTCATAGTCAACAGCACATAGATGAGAAACTCTTTATAGTTAAAAGCTACCTGTTGCTTTAGATAAGAACTCCCAGCTAA
>NW_006198962.1:276804-315654 GCF_000334495.1 Tupaia belangeri chinensis
CCTAGCAGAGCTAACTTTGGCCTGTAGCTTTAACAAGGGGTATTTACATAAAACTAGCCTTAAACTAACTTAGTCTACATATGCTTCTAATGCTAATTTGGTTTATACTAATTTGACCTAACAAATGTTAATTTTGGCTTAAAATAGACAGGTGGGAGAGTCTCATACTTCCTGGCCCTCTTCTTAGAGAACCACATTCCTACAAGATCACTAATTGGCTTTATTGTAATAGTTGAGGGTGATATCTTACTCTTGCAGGGTACCATAATAACAATAAAACTCATGGCAGAGAAATTAACTACAGACCAGTAAAACGACACAAGGAGAGTTAGTAAACCACTGGCCTTGTCTTGCCGTTTCTTCCCAGCCCAGGCCATGGGAGACAGCCTCTTTACCAGCTTGTGTTGTCTGCATGGCCCCGTCACCAGCCCCGGATGCTGGGTTTGAGTCTGGCCTGTGTTAACACCAAGCAACGCGTGTAACTAAAGAAGAGGATTCTAATGTTCCTGATGCAAAGTAATGACAGATGGCTGACATGATGGCTATGCCGATTACCCCGACTTAATCATCACACATCCTGTCCCATGCTGAAAGCCACAGCAGACCGCACAAATATGCACGCTTACTGTATGTCGATACAAAACAAATGTCAGTTGCCGTTCATGAGCTGTTTCATACAGAGGGACAAATCCCCCAAGTTCTCCCAAAACCTTGGTCACAGAGGGGAGAGCAGCTCTTCCTGCCAAGCCCCGGCCCAGACACCTGCTGCCCACCCCCCACGTCTGCTCCTTCCCATATCCAGGGATCTACTGACTCTTCAAGGGCTCTCCTGTGAGGCTTTCCTGCATCTCTCATGGGAGAATTGTCTCTTCCTTTGTATGTCTCGAAAGATCTTGCACTTCTCAAGCTAGAGCCTGCTGTACTGTAATTTCTCTGCACCTGAGTCCTCCATTAGGGACTTGGGGATTTGTCTCTGAACTTGTCCAACCACCCATGACTGGCAACTTCCACTTCCTTTTTTTTATTGACATGTAGTACGTGGGCATGTTTGTGGGTATGACTTAGATTTTAAGTCACCTGTAAATAGGAATGGGACTTCCTTACTTTCATGTCTTCACTGAGGGTTCTGAGCCTCAGTTTCCTCATCTGTCAGGTGGGGTAGTGGCCCTGGCTGGGTGTGTGGATGTGTTTGCATCTGTCGTAGTAGCCTCCTTCCCTCAGGGGGACCCTGGGTGCCACCAAGCCTGTGCTTACATAAGACCACAAACTTACTTGGAAACACAATGTAGTTTCTATTAAAGGAAATGTCAGAGTTTCTGCTTAGTTTTTCTTGAGATGCTTAGGAGCTAAATGGCCTTCGTGTTCAACCAAAGCAAGCTCTCTGCCTCTGGGGAGAGCTGAGGTAGAAACGGGCTGGGCATCAGCTGGCGGGGGCCGTGTGGATGGGGAAGGTGTGGGGAGAAGGGGCGGAGAGATGGTGTGATGCCATGCAGGGGCTAAAAGGTAGGGCCTCAGTGTTTGACCACATCCATGACCCAGCTCCTACTTTGGCTTTGTGCCTGTGTGTTCTTCCTCTTGAAGAGTGTCCTCAGTCCAGGATCTGTCTCAGTGTGGGCATACAGCATTTTCTTTTCTGATAGGTTTTTGCTATAGAGCTCATGTGCTCGCCAGACAGAGAGACAGAGAGGAAGAAAGTGAGAAATCCCCCCCCAGGGGGGATGGCCACGCCACAATCCCTTCTCCTCCATTCTCCTCTCGGGATCTTGGGCACGCAGGCACACGCGCCCGGCGTGAGTTTAAGCCACCAGGTCCGGGACTCAAACCGCGGTCGACGACATGGGAGTCCAGTGACATAGCCATTACTCTAACTGCTGGTCCTGGGCATACAGCATTTTCAAGAATGTCCCCAGGCTAAGACCTATCCCTGAGTGTGGGCAGATGGCCTTCTCAAACTCAGGGACACCTGACTCTGTGCCAAGCGTTCAGCTTTAGGTTGAGGCGACGTCATCACTCTGGAAACCCCAGGCTCTCGTCGGAGTTCTGGAGGTGAAATTCTGCAGTAGAAACTCCCACAGCTTTGCTGTGTGGTGGCGAGGGCGGGTGTGGGCTCATGGCAGGGCCCCAGATAGACACCCATGGAGGTGAGAGAGTATGTGAGGAGGCAGAGACCTCTTCAGACCATGTCCTGTCACCTGTCACAGGTGGCAGACCTGACACCTGGGGCCTCAGGCCACCAGGAGCCACAAGGATACAGCAAGGAACACCTGCCCACCAGATGTGGGGTCTGGCTCTGAGACGTGGAGGAGCTAACCTGGGGAAATGTGTTGTGGCATAAAGGATGGTGAGTTATTTTGTGGGTTCAAACAAATTGGGTTACTTGACTTAAAGAGGGGTAGAGATTGGGATGACAGATCAGTGGCTGAGAAAAGTGTGGTGCTAGGGTGTGAGACATTATGTAAAAATAACCAGGAGCTTTTTGGAGTCTGTAAATATCCCTTGGGATACCAGAGAGAGGGGACAGGGTTTTTACAGTGGAACAGCCCCAAAGATAGAGTCCAGTCTCTTCCTCCCTCCTTTCCTTTATTTTTTCCTATCTTAATTTCTTCTTCCCTCCCCCTACTCTCTTTCTTTCCAATCTGAGGCCCAGGAAGCTATGGCCTCCCACAAGGTCCCACGTCCATACCCCATTTAATCAGTAAATCCAGATGATGGAGCCACTGCGTACCCCTGGTCCACCCCAGCACGTGTTTCCCAGCACTCCCTCCGTAGTGCTCCTGGTGTGTGGCTTGGGGCCTGGGCCGAGCCCACCGTTCTCAGCCTGGCTTTGCCCTGTGGGTGGACGGTTAGCTGTCGGTCTGCAGGTGAGCTGACAGCAGGACCGGGAGAGGCCTCTCAGCTGCCCCAGCAAAGCCGTGCAGCCACTCAGCTCAGGTTTCCCCAGACCAGGATCTGCTGGGAGGCCCAGTCCCTATTTTGAGAAACTGTTCAACGAGGTTATCAAGTGTCATATTTTTGATGGAGAATTAAAGGCACCCAGCACCTAGTTCCCAGCCCGGAAAATGTGCATATGAGAATGTGAGACCAGGTCTCTGCATGCATTTTCAGGTCTTTCCTCCTCTCTGCTGTTTTTCCTGAAAGTTTCTTTATTTAGAATGGCATTATTCTGTATCAAAGTGCTGTTTTCCCTTTATTTTAGCCCCTAGAAGTTCTGTTTATTCAGAGGCAGAAATAAGATGGTGAGGTGATTAAATTTGAGGTAGTAAATACATTGTCTGTTCTTATAGCAAATATGCACGAGTTTGTTTGCAGGACTGGAATGAATAGCAGACACACAGACCCAGAATTAGACATTCACTGCAAGACCCCAGACACCAAGCGGGGAGTCCTGGGGTGCTCGTTCCTCTGCACCCTAGGGTCACGTGAGCCCGGGGTGAAGGGGCTCACTTTCCTGGGAAATTCTCAGAGCCCACTTGTGTTCCCATCAGTTATGGGCTGTGTGCAGTGCTGCCTCGTCAGATTTCACTGCTTTTCAGCTATTTACAAAAGTGAGTAGAAGCAGGGCGGGCTTATCAGTCCGCAGCCGCGATGCATTTCAGAGTACGTGGCATTCTGTCTGACGGCTCGCCCCACACTTCTTATCTTAGGGTTCCCACTCCGTTGGGCTCTATTTTCACACTTGGCTAAAAGGAACTTAATATGGTTCTGCTCCTTTCTTTCCCACTGAAGGAAAAAGAACAAACCGTATTGTGTGGCTTGTGAAAGTAAATCACTGTCCCGAATATATTCTTGCCTTCTGCTTGGCATTTCGGCCCTCCCCGACAGGGGCTTTGCTGCCTTCTCTGCTCTTGCTGCTTCTGTCAGTGATTCGAAAGGAGAAGCGTAGGTTTCGCCACTTTCTTTTGAGCCAGAATCAGTGCTAACTCAGGCTCAGATGGCGACGTGAGAGGAAGGGGTTTTCTATCCCTATAAATAACTAGATGTTGGGTCAGCCCTGTAGCCTAGTAGTTAAGGGAGCCAGATCCCGCAGGGCCAACCTCCACTCAAACCCCAGCCCCGCCTTGAAGAACATGCCAGTACGTGCGTGTGCCCATATCCTGACACAGTAGGGAGATGGGAGAGAAGGGTTTACGGCATGGCCACACCTACGGGGGATGCTTTCTCCCTCCCTCTTTAAAACTGTCTCTGGCGAGGGAAAACACTCATTTGCAAGTAAAAATAATAATAATGCACTATAACCCCAGAAGCTGATGAAACCATTCATTTTAATGAAAGCTTATAAAAGTTTGTCCTGCTGTGTTCAAGAACGTAATTGCTATTGTGTTCCTCGAGTACCTCTGGTGGACCATGTTCCTTTCTGCAGGAAGGTGGTGCACCATTTACTCCGCGTCGTTTCCATAATCATCTGGTATTGACTCCTTCCTCAGTGACTCCCATGCAACTTTCCCGGGACTTTCGTAGCTTCTCATGGACAAACAGGCCAGGGAGAAATTGAATAAATGTACAGGAGAAAGTATAAAATCCCTGGCTGATACTTCTTTTTTTCTTTTTTCTTTTTTGGAGAGGTTTATGCTATAGGGCGCGTGCACTTGCCAGAAAGACAGAGAGAAACAGAGAGATGGAAAGCGAGAAATCACACACCCCCCCCGGGGGATGGCCATGCCGCAATCCCTTCTCCTCCATTCTCCTCTCGGGATCTTGGGCACACACGCACACACATCCGGTTTTAACCCGCCGGGTCCAGGACACGAACCACAGTTGACTACGTGGGAGTCCAGCAACATAGCCATTATGCTAACTGCTGGTCCCCTGGTTGATACTTCTTAAGGAAATAAGAATTCTTCATGCTTCCGAAAGCTCACTTTAGGGGCACAGGGAGGGGCCAGGCCTCCCCATGGCTCCGCCATCCAAGTCCCCCACGTGCCTCCGTCTCTGATCCTGCCAGAACCCACGGCCCAATTAATCCGGGAGAATTCTGAACCATCCTCTGCCCTCATGCTCTTCTACAAAAGGCAAAAAGAAACAAGATCGATTTTTCATTCTAATTGTTTTTTTTTAACTGTTCTCATCTTACTTTCCTCTTTCTTGGGGGGATTAGTTGCTTCCATTTCTAAGGAAGACGATGATAAAAATGAAGGAGACACTGAGCAGCCATTTTGAATGCATCGATCTCGGCAGATTATGGGGGGGAGACTTTAAAAGTTCATGGAAAAATGGAATTGAAGTACAAGTTTCTTTGGCAGCAGTAATGTCGGAGCCTATTCATACTTGTTTCAGAATACACATTCTCTGTGAACTTTTTAGAGAACCCTTGTCATATTTCTGCTGATTCTCTTACTCAGGAAAACATCCCAGCAGGTCCCATAGCCTTTTGTTTTGTATTATCTACCCAAATGGTCCCATTTGTCAGGTGTTAAGAGGCTCAGCCTGGCTTAAATCAAAACTTCAGGCCCACATCGAGCTGGGACTCTGCTTTCCCATCCCAGCCGCCGCTCAGGCCTGACCACTGCACTGACATTCCCCTCTCCTCCCCTGGGGCACTGCTTCCTGGGCAGGCCTGGCCTCCACTGGCTGTCCGTGGTCCCCTGTGCCAGACAGCAGGCCTTCTGGTGCTGTGGGCACAACAGGGTAGCACTCGCCCAGTCCATTTGGGAGTGTGTGGAGGCTCGTGTCCTCAGCTCCTGCCCTGCGCACCCACAACCTCTTGCAGCTCTGCCCCACTCTGTGTGGCCCTCTTATTCAGGCTCCTTAGGTGTTTTGGAGTTGCTGGGCCTTATAGCAGCCCCCCACCTCTGCTGCCACCTCCTGACCCTCTTTGTTCCCCCACCGACATGGCAGCTCTGGCCAGCCACCCTCCAACACTCCTCAGGCAGGACACGAACATCGGGTGCAGGCCCTGCACCTGCTCAGCCTGGGGATCCAGGCCAGGGCTCCTGTGCAGGCCCAGGCCTACAGTTCTGTGGCTGCACATCTGCTGGCCCCCAACACTCCTGATCCTCTTGCTCTTGGGGTGGAGGGAGAAGCACCTCGTCCATGAGTGAGGGGAGGGACACCGCTGCGTCCTTGGACAGACCAGCTGGCCCTGGAGACTCTACCTCCTTGTTGATCTAGAGCCTTCTCTTTAGCATGGAGAGAGGGGCTGGGAAGCAGACTGGGCTCTCGCTAGTCTTTTGGGGTGTTTCAGGCGTCTGGGGTATGGGATCCTGGTCTCAGCTCCGAAGCTTCGGCAAGTGGACATGAGCAGAATTGTTCTGTGCCATCCCATGTTGCCATGGTTGCAGTCACCGAGGCGCAGCTTCCAGCACTGTGGTATGGGTGTTAGGGGGAAGAAATTGCTCTATCTTTACCTGATGCTACAGAGAGGGTGGTTATTGTCTCCACTCAGTATGTGGATGAGGAAATGGGGTTGCAGGAGGTTAAGTATGTTAGGCTAGGTCACTGGCCAGCTGCTGGTGCTGAGATCTGAACCTCTCTCGCACTCATTTCCCCACGGTCCTCTCTCCAAGTTGCTCTCCGCCCCCACGATGCTGTACCTTCTCAGTCAGGCCATGGCTCTGTCCATCATGCCTCCCTCCACTCCCTCACTGAAGGCTGGTCAGGGTTGAACAGATGGGGACAGAATGGCAGGGCTGTCTGCTCTGTATGTAGCAATGCCCAGTTCAGGTGACCACAGTCTAGGTGAGATGGGGCCTAGTAAGGAGATTCAGGGTCCGAGACCCATCAGGCAGAGCAGTTTGGACTTAACCTGGTAGGCGTGAGGACCACCGAGGTACTGGGTAGATGTCCCTGGGGGAATATCCATTTCCACCTTGTGGAGACTGGGCTCAGGAAGGGGCGTGGCAAGTGACACAGGAGATTCCCTAGGAGTTTGGGAGAATGAAGACAGCAGCCCGACCAGGGATGAAGCAGGGCAATGGAAAAAGGAAGGCAGAATTGGAATCCACTGGGCTTGGTTGTTGGACCTGGGTGGGGGCAGAGGGGTGGGAGGAGGAGGTGGAGGAAGAAGGGGAGGAAGAGGAGATTATAGCGAGGTAGAGACCTTGGCAAATAATGAAGCTGCTGTCCAGATGGAGTGGCAGGCCAGGTGGTGTCACCCAGAGAGTCCTTGTGGGCATTGTCAGACCTGGAAATTGATAGGGAGGTAGGGTTGGGGTGTGGATGTGGGGTGCCTGCAGTGAGGAAGCTTTGGGAAGGCAGGTGTCTCCCTCGGGGCTATTGGAGGAGCACTCCTTGCTTCCCCAGGGCTGTGCTGAACTGGCCATGCCCCTGGTGGGAGAGAGAGGTTAACCAGAGATCTGGGCACTGCCAGCCAGGACCACAGTTAAATTCAAGTGACAGTGCAGCACACAGCAAAGACCACCGGGGCTAGGTGTGTGTGTGTGCGTGCATGCATGTGTGTGTGTTTCTGTCTGTCTGTCTGTCTGTCTTGGGGCGGGGGGGGGGATGTCTGGAAAAGTAGCCAGATTCTTCCATCCCCAAACTGGAACCCTCAGGCCCTTGGCTCGGAGGGGACCACAGGGCACGTCAGGCTGTTCTCTGTGTGTCAGCATGTGTGGGTCTGCTTAGTAGCATAGTGTGTAGTCCTGGGACCCTGCTACTCACTAGAAGGAAAATGTGACTTCCAAGCTTGCAAACCCATGCTGCCACCAAAAGGCCAGCTGGCAGAAAGCAGAGGGCTTCTGGGTGCAGAGTTTTGGGGGGAAGGAAAAAAAAACTCCATCAGGGAAAGAAGGTACCAAATTATGCCTGGGAGATGGCTGAAAGAATTTTCTGGTGCCAGCAGGTGCATGGTAGTTAGGGCACTGGACTCCCACATGACTGACTGCAGTTGTGACCCAGACCTGGTGGCTTTCTGTCTCACTTTCCCTCTCTCTTTCTGTTTCTCTCTGGTGAGTTCATGTGCCCTATAAAATTAAAATAATAATAAAAGTAATAGGTAAAATTTAATAAATAATTATTAAAATAATAATTTCAAGAGATGATTTAGGTGCACCAGGTTGGTGAGCTCAGTTACAGAGGACTTGTCATTCCCTGAACAGTAAGATCTCTTCCCCAGGGGACACCTGTGTTGTCCACACTGGCAAGCTCCAGGAATGTGGTGAATGCACCTGGGGAGAAGAGAGGGGTGTGACCGGCGTCCTCCCTGAAGATGAGTTCTACTCCTCTTAGCTCTGCTTTCTTCTTTGCAATTTCCGGCTTTTGAAGGTTTGTGACTTAGAGTAAGTGAACCCAGACGCGTGGCTCTCCGTCTTTCTGCACGGTGACTGGTGATCTCATTGCAGGGGATGCAGGCTGCAGCCGCACCTCCGCGTGTGCAGCGTGGGGCTCCCTGGGGAGGCGCAGCATCCGGTAGCGCCTTTATGAATAAGTCACTAGCTGGTCAGATCAGAGGCCTCTGCGGCTCTCACTCTCCGCCTCTGGGCGTAGTGTCCAGGAAGCTCAAGGAGCTGTTCCTGCCCGGTCGCTCCTGGTCTGCAGTGGCTGTGTGTAAAAGCGCCCCTGCTCTCCTTTCAGGGGGCAAGGCCAGCCCTCTTCAAGGCGAGGGCAGGAGCAGCCTGGGATGTATGCAAACTTTGCCTGGTGGTTTGGGAATCAGTAAGTTTTCGCCTCTGGTCTCTTCCATCTCATTTGTTAAGAACGTGCGTACGTCAGTAAATCAGCACTGCCTGTTTCGGGAAGGAGATACCCTTTTTCTGTAATGTTCAACAATGCAGTAGCTCTTGTTTTTGCCTGTGACCTGGAACAGGAGTTGTGCCAGGTATTTGCAGAGAGTTAGTGATCCACCCCTGCGGCTTTCTTAACTTGCTGGGAGTTGGCTCGTGGCGGAGGGACTCGGCGCGCTGGCGTTCCTCTGTGAATATTTGCTGGACGTGCTCTGAGATGCCAGCGTGCCCGTGAGGACAGGCGCCTGAGTTCCGAGTGCTGGCACTCTTACGGATATCCTCTGTTATTCTCTCTTGGAGAATCCTATCTAAATAGTTAATCTTTTTTGTGTGGAATTATTGAAAGCTTCCCCCACCCTCAGGTCAAGACTGTGAGATTCTGTTGCGAGTGGGAATTCTTGGTCAGTTTTGAATGCATTTGCTACATGAATGAACTTTTATCAGACTTCTTGAGGAGCTAGCTTTTACTCTACCTTGTGGAAGTAGGAAATTTGCTGCTTTAAAAGAAAAAAATAATAAAAAAACTCCACAGAGTAAATATGCTAATAATAACAAACATCTAGTAAAATGCTAATAAAATATAAATTCTAATAATAATAAACATGTTTATCATAACAATAAAAACAATTGCAATTAGCTGCTGGTCGTTGACTGCTGCCTGTGTCCCAGAGCCATGTCAGAATGTCTTTACAGCGTTGTCTCTTTTAATTTCCATGTAAACTTCACCTGATAACGTGCTGGAATCTCTCTGTTCAGCTCTCGGAAAAACTGAGGATTACAGATTACCATAGCTTGTCCCAGTAAAGCCACCTACTAGGTGACCCACAGCCTGGCAATATCTAAGCAAGACTGAACCTTATGCCTTTCTGAATCCTGAGCTTATAAGCAGGACCTGGTGGATGGTGCACAGCCAGAAGTGGGTGTCCTGGGGCAGACTTCCAAAAGACAGTGCCTCTGTGTGCTCTAAAATGCAGCATTTTTATGGGTAAAGCTTTCTCCTTTTGGCTTACTGGACCAGTGTGGTGTTCATTCTCTTCATGCCAAATTCTCCTGTGAGCTGCAGTTTGTATAGGGCCTCTTAGTTTGGTTGTTTCATAGGCACATAGTTTAGTTTTACTTATCTGGATCTTCTGTTCCATTCAGTGTTTCTCTGGCCTTAAGTTTGTTTTAAAGGGCAAAGGCAGTAGGAAAGCTTTGGGTGGATTGATTTCTCATCTCCTCTCTCTCTTTTTTTCTTTGAGAAAGAGATTTTTGCGATAGGGTGCATATGCTCACTGGAGAGACAGAGAGACAGAAAGTGAAAAATCACTCCCCAGAGAGGATGGCCATGCCGCAGTACCTTCTCCATTTTGGGGCATGCACACACACATGCCTGGCATGAGGTTCAAACTACCAGGTCCGGGACTCAAACCACAGTTGACTATGTGGGAGTCAAGTGATAAAACCATTACACCATCTGTTGGCCCCTCTTCTTCTCTCTTAAAAGATAGTCTGGTCTTAGAAGGGGTATTGCCCTTACCTTGGGAGAGGCTGAGCTCTGAGAGAAGGTGTATAGGGATTCTTAACCAAGGGTTCCTGGTTGCTCAGGATGATTTGCAGAAATCATGTCTATGAAGGAATCAGTGCATCTCACCTGGGAGGAAGGTCCATACTTCACAGATGCTCAGAAGAGTCCCCAACCCTAAAGGCATTTAGGAAACCTCAGGCATGACTCGATTGCCTGTTCTAGCTCAGCCCTGCTTTCATGTCAGCACTGGACAGGCCCTCCCACCCCACTGCCTCCACCTCCTCCTGTGCTCATGAGGTGGTCAGACACAGCTCCCATCTGACCCCTGGAACCTTGAGCACTGACTGAAGTTACTGGGGCTCCATATCTGCCTACAGACAAGGCTCACCCCTCCCCCACATCAGAGCAGAGGGCGCTTCATCCAGGGCTGCTCCCGAACCCCCCCAGTCACAGCTGCCATGGCAGGGCACCCATGTTCTGTACACAGAACAGAGTTGGACATCCCAGCAGCAGCCTCCCAGGTACATTTTTTTTTAATCTTTTTTTTTTTTTTTTTGAGAGGTTTTTGCTATAGGGCCTGTGCGCTCGCCAGAAAGACAGAGAGAGACAGAGAGACAGAAAGCAAGAAATCACTCCCCGAGGGGATGGCCACACCGCAATCCCTTCTCCTCCATTCTCCTCTCAAGATCTTGGGCACACACGCACACGCGCCCAGCATGAGTTTAAGCCACCAGGTCCGGGACTCGAACCGTGGTTGGCTATGTGGTAGTTCAGCGACATAGCCGTTACACTAACTGCCAGTCCCTTTTCATCTTTTTTTTTTTGAGAAGTGCTTACAGTATGTGGTGCATGAGGGCCAGAGTGAAGTCCCAGCCTTGACAGCTGTGAGATCGTGAGAAAGTTACATGACCTGTCTGCGAGATGGGAGCGTAAACTCATCGCAGGAAGATGTTGTGAGCCATGGACGATTGCCAAGTGTTTGGCATGGCATCAGGCTCAGAAGTATTCAGAAAATGGGAACCCTCAGAAATAAAAACTGATGTTGGCCTCACGACGTGAGGAATAGGCACTGGACATGAGAGTGCCTTATCAGCCTCTTTGGCAACTAGTCCTGCCTGCCTTCCATAGTGCTCGGCTGTCTTCTGAATGTTTGGGTTTCTGGACCTCTTTCTGCTTTTTCTTTTTCTTTTTCTTTTTTGAGAGAGAGACTTTTGCTATAGGGCTCATGCGCTTGAGAGAGAGAGAAAGAAAGTGAGACATTACCCTCCAGAGGGGATGGCCACACTGCAATCCCTTTTCTTCCATTTTCCTCTTGGGATTTTGGGCATGCATGGGCATGCACCTGGTGTGAGTTTCAAGCCACCAGGTCCAGGATGTGAACTCCAGTCAACCACATGGGAGTCCAGCACCTTAACCCCTGTGCCACCTGCTGGCCCTGTTTCTGCCTTTTTGTTTTTAAAGTTTATTTCTTCTATGAGTGAGTGAGAGAGACAGAGAATCAATACCCCTCCCAGCATCTCCATGCCTCAGTCCACCCCAGCCTCAGCCATCCACGATCACAGGCATTTGTCGTGCCTGGCAGCCAGAGCATCGTGCACTGCCGAGCCACCCTCTGGTCCTCTGCTGTCCTTCCATTGCTGTCACAGTCAGGCACTGGCCAAATCCTAGTCGACTCGCTCCCTCACCTAAGTGGCCACCGACTTCCCCTCTGGACTCAGCCCTGAACCTGATGTAGTGAACAAGAAAGTCAGCACCCCCGTTCTCTGGGAGTTTAGGTCAAAAGCTGGCAACGAACAGCCAACGGAAACACAGAGGCAGCTTGTCTGTGACTTTCAGACTCTGCTGAGACAAGGCATGCATCCCGCTGCTGCAGAGCCGCGGGAGAGCACAGAGACTCTCTCTGCCTACAGCGTCAACAGGCCCGTGTAGCCAGCGCTGCCTGCAGGGTTGCATCATAGCAGGGAGAAGCTGGTCGTGCCTGTTTCTCCTGGAAATTCTCTTTAAGCAGAAGCTTTTGATAGGTAGCCAGCCTGGGAAGTGGGCATAAATTGGGCAGGCATGTCCTGCTGGTGAGCCGCACTGTGCACCTTCGATTTTGTTACCTGCTGTTCTTGGACAGTAAGAAATGTTAAACTTCTGTGTCCGCAGAGCTTGGTTCTTATGGGAGAGACAGAACACACTGGAGCAGTCTGTCCTTTGGACTGTGGGTCTTGGGAAGTACAGAAATGCGTGGACGTTTCCTCTTTTCTGTCCTCAGGCCTTGTCTTCCCTGGGCCTGTCCAGCCTGGCTGGGTGCTGGCTGTCACCTGTCAAGTTCTAAATCAGCTGCCTGGATGCAAGCCTGAGATTTGCAGTCTCTGAGCCACATGGTCCACGTGGTCTCACATCCTCGGACTTGCAGAGAGCAGATTTTGAACACTCTGGTGAACATTGGAGAGTGCACAGAATAAACCCCAGCTGGGAGCTCCCCAGCCAGTGTGAGAATTATCAGCCGTCACCCAGAGACTCAGGATGTGTGTGATGGTTTGAAGCTAAAACTGTTTGGAATTGTGACTGAAGATCTTAGAAATGTCAGAAATGCATTTCATTTTATTAATAGTTTCTGCCGGGGCACACCCAGCTTCTTTAACCTGGAGGGAGTGTGGGAGGGTGAGCTGGGTGATCTTTCCCCGGCTGCTCTGCTTCATGCTGAAGAGCTGAGGAGGGGAAACAGATCACCACGGCTGCCAGAGGCCATGCCCTGGGTGTGCCGGGAGAACTAGGTGAGAGCCCAGGTCCTATGGCTTCCTTAGACTTGTGCGGAAACCCTGTCCTTTGTGAGTGGCGCATGCACTCTCGAGCCTCAGCTGGACTCCACTGCTCAACTCTCATTCCGAAGAACTCACAGTTCTAAAGAACGGTGCTCAGCACTCCGGAAGGGCATCACTGCTTCATCATGTCAGTGGCCTTTCCCACCGAGTGAAGCCAGCTTTGTCACCGGTTCTTCTCCAGGCTGAGCTGCTCGTGGGTAGAGAAGCCAGGCCTTTCCTGCCGTGTTTCTGGGCTGCCAGAAAGGCAGGGGTTGGGGTGGGCGCAGGATTGTGGTGTAACACTGTACTTCTACGTATCGACAAGTCACTGATGGACGTGTGGTTAGTTCGTTGGCGGTCACCAAATACGTCGCAGTGAGCGTCTGAGCCTCCTGCAGTAAGGTCCCGTAGGTTTATTTCTTCCAGAGAAATTTCTAAACACAGAATTCCTATTTCTAATGTCTCATGCCAAAGTTCTTCCAAGAAGACTGCCTGGCCGCGGAGTGTAAGGTGTGTTCAGGGCTGGTGTCATCTCTTTGTGGACCTCTAACTAGGATGAGGCCAGAGTCGGGGGTGGGGGCAGGGGTGAGTCCTCAGGACTCAGCCAGATCGGGATTCCATCTCAGCCCAGCCGCCAAATCACTGTGGGCCTTCGTGGGAGTCAGGACTCTGAGACTCAGTTTCCTCAGTCTCAGTGTTGAGGACTGAATGAGAACTCCGGGAGGTTGTTATCAGCCCTAGAAGATGCTAAAGTGCTGAGCGAATGAATACTAGCTCTCATTGTGATGAAACCCCCCAGGCTTATAGGAAATGAGATCCAATGTAGAGATGACCACACACACATATACACACATATAACTTTTCTACATATAAAATAAAATGCCGATATAAAATAAGTCAGTTGCCGTCCCTGACTATCTGGAGGGAAGAATTTGTCACAGTGGTCCGTCCAAGTGGGCGGCTCCTTGTCAGTGTTCAGAAATCTACAAGGTGAACTGGGTGTGCACCGCACAGTCCACAAGAAGGCACAAGCAGTGACAGGGTTGTGTGCTCAGACAATCATGCCTGTGGCTTCCCAGCCACACGTCCACAGCAGCTGTGAGGCGGGGCTGACCTGATGGGCTTCCTGGCTAATTCAGCTCATCCTGATAGGGCCCCGACTCCTCCTGAGTGCTATGACCCACGGATCCGGATCTCCCAGACTGGCCTGAGCCCAGACCTGAGCGCTGCAGATCGTTGTGGATCTACTTGCTTGGTTGTGTTGTGTGTGTCCTTCCCCTGGTCGTGTGACCTCTGCCTCTCCTGTTTGTGAAAAACAAAACTGTGCTGCTCCCAGGCAGCAAACATAGTTTTAGGGCAGTTCTTCCCAGGAATCCTTCTTTTCAAAACTGCTTTCTACTTTTTTGAACCTGCTTAGTTTTTACTGATTAGGAGCGTATTGTAGCTATTAGCATGGAAGGGCGATGCACTGATTTCGGGGAGGCTGTGCACCCTGGACGGCGTTTCTGCAGAGACTCAGGCATACTTACAATTTGGGGAAGGTGTGGAACTGCCCTCTCATTCAGTGCTTCTGTGTTCTGTTTCCTAAGGAGAAAGATGAAGGCTCGCGCTCCTCCGCCCCCAGGAAACCCCCTCCCCCTGAATGCTCACTGTGAACAGAAGCCTCTTCGCGACACGGCCCTAGGCCCACAGCAGAACCTGGTGCACATGAAGGAGGCGCTGCGGAACAGCACCGTGGACGTCACTGTGGTTCTGCCCAGTGGGCTGGAGAAGAAGAGCGTGGTCAACGGGAGGTAAGTGTCTGGGGCTGCGGGAGGAGTTGCCGTGCTCCCATTCATGGGAAAAAGCAGTGAAGGTTACATCCTCCTGTGATGGTCTGACCCAGGGCCTCTTGGACATAAACCTAGGCCTCGGTCAACCTCACCTATCTCACCTCCAATGGGCTCATACTACCTGGCCAGCCAGGGCTCACCCTCTTCTTCAGGGCTCAGAAAGAAGGGCAAGTTCGGGGCCCCATACACCCCTCCCAGGTGACTGACACCCTCAGGGTCAACTAGTGGCCAGTCTGCTGCCAACCTTCTGGTCCCTAAGGTGCACAGCCGAGGGGGCAGCCTCCTCACTTAATCATGCAGGGGTCTCTCACAAGCTGACCTGCACAGGTAAACATTCTCTGTAGCCAGCTTTTCAAAATGCAAACAGTGAAGCTTAGATGAAGGCATACAATTTGACCTGTGCTTTTCAAATTTAAGGGAGGTGATTTCCAGGCCTTCCATTCCCACACTTTCTCTCCTTAGAGCGGACCTGCCTGCGAACGTGTCTGTGTTCGAGTGTCCCATGCCACATCACAGACGCTCTGGCTGGAGCATTGCTCAAGTCTCCTTAGTCGGAAGAATTTTCTTAAACACAGAATTTGAAATTTTATGCTTGATCCTTATCAAAACGTGTCACAGCTGATCAATTGTGTATTGATCCCGTTTTGAGCATCCCAAATATCTGAAATCCAAAATGCTCCAAAATTGGAATCTTTTTGAGTGCCAATAAGAATTCACAAGTGGAAAATTCCACACCTAATGGCACTTGAAGGGTTGTAGTGCCATTTAATATTGTCTAAACTTGGGGCCAGGAGGCGGTATGGTGGTTAAAGGCGCTAGACTCCCACATGGTTGACCGTGGCTAGAGTCCTGGACCTGACAGTTTGTTCTGTCTCTCTCTGGTCAAAATAGAAAAATAATACTAATAAGCAAATAACTCTTTAAAAAACAATAGTTATATTGTCTAAACTTATCTTCTGCTACCTGTGTATGAAATATAAATGAATTCTGCGTTTAGACTTGGGTCCTGTCCACAAGATAACTCAGCAAATATTCTAAAATTCCCAATCAAGAGGACCAGCAGATGGCTTAATAGTTACGTTGCTGGACTCCCATGTAATTGATTGCAGTTCAAGCCCTGGACCCGGCGGCTTAAAACTCACAGTGGGGAGGGGGGGCGGGGGTTGCTCACTTTCTGTCTCTTGGGCTCATGCATGCATGTGCGCCATCCAGCCAGAGAGCTCAAGCATAGTCAGAGGCCTACCTTGGGTCAGTGTGGGAGGTGCCGAACTTGGAGCCTCGGCCCCCAACAGCCAGACTCTCTGTCCAGACCTCTAGACTCAGCTCCCAGGACTCAGATGAGACAGACAAGAGTTTCCATAGACCTCTTCATTTTTAGTAGTAGTTGTCATCCTAAGTGCACTTTTCCATGGACCTTTATAGCTTAAAAAGTGTGTCTGTTATTCTAGTTTTAAAAACCACTTGAGTAAATGTGTGAAAGTTCATCTTTGAATGCATTACAATTTATTCATAATTCTTATATTTTTGGTCTAATTTCTGGTTATATATTTATTAAAAAAATGGCATCATGGGTCACATTTTAACCCTGTAACACATGGATATAGTTTTTCAAATGAATGGGTAGAGAGAGAATCCCTGCCTGTGAAGTAAAAATATTATTGTTACTCGGTTATGAGAGAGATGTACATTTTTAAAAATGTTTTAAATTGCTGAGTGTGCATGTGCCTACCAGGGAGAGAGAAAGAGTTAGAAAACAAAAGAGAGAAAGCACCACACAATGAGGTATGGCCACGTCACAATCCCTTCTCTGATTCTCCATCCTGTTGGGATTTAGGGCCCACACAGACCTCTGCTTGGTGTCTTTTTTCAAGCCACTCGGGCTGGGATTTGAACCGTGGTTGGCTATGTGGGATGTGGCTCCCTTAACCACTCGATTATAAGGCCAGCCTAAGGCATTTTTGACAGGATTTCCCTGTGTCTCAGTCCTCCTAGTTTAGCTTGGACCACAGCCACACGCTACTGTACCTCGTCTGTTTAGGTTGGGCTCAGAATCGAGCCCAGCCTCCCATGCAGTGTCAGCCACCATGCAGAGATGCTTTCTTGCTTGTGCCACTGTGGCTGATCCCATAAAAATGTTATTTTGTAAAATGTTTTCAAACTGAATACATTCTTCTGATTGTATCTTTAGTTTCTTTGTACTCCCTTGTAAAGTAGAAGCTACCACCATGCTATATAGTACTGCAGCCAGATTTACCCTTAGAGGCTGAACATTAATTTCCTAAGTGTTACATTATCTCCTTTCTCCAGAGTTTTCCATAGGATCTGGAATCAGACTGGCAGCCCACAAGCTGTCTTCACTGGGTGGCTGATCTAATAGCCATCATGGGGGCAGCAGCTTCTCTCTGGGTGCTGGTCTTATGTGGTATGCTCTTTGATAATACAAGAGGTCAGAGTCTTGACCATTGCTTAAAATAAAAGGAGACTTTCAATAGGTTGTAGGAGAAAATGGAATTCAAATACAAGTTTAATTTCGTGCAAAAAAAAAAAATCTCCAGAGACATGCATATTGTTTTATAAAAAGATTTTTAGTTTTTTTTTTGCTATAGGGTGTATGGGCTCACCAGAGAGCAATAGAGAGAAGGAAAGTGAGAAATCACTCCGCAAGGGGGATGGTCACACTGCAACCCCCTTCTCTGTTCTGCTCCCAGGATTTTGGGCATCACAAACAACACGCCTGGCAGATTTTCAAGCTGCCAGGTTTGGGACTTGGACCATGATCGGCCATGTGGGAGTCCAGTGCCTTAATCTCTATGGCTGCTGCTGGGCCCTGCTTATTATCTTCTCAATAATACATATTTTGCATGAGGTTTTGAACATGCCTTGTAGATCTGATCATTTTTGTCAAAGCAGTTTCTTTCTGTTTTGAACAAGTGGATTTAGTGGAATACATCTTCCATACCTTTTCATGAGCAAGCAGTACAGACCACTCAGGACATGAAGTACTATTTTAGGTCTAGGTAGGTCATGAGAAAACTGGTGCTTACATATATTAATTTCCCTCAAACATAGGGAAATATATTTTATATCACCTTGGTGACGCAGGTGGCTGTGTGCTGAACTGTGAAGCTAGAAGCCACGTGGTGACTGTGGTTTGAATCTCTGCCCTGGTCAGCCTGAAATATGCCAGGCTCAAGTGCAAGTGCCTAGGATAAGCAAGCAGCTTAGAATTCATAGTGAATCCCTGAAACTATGTTATTTCTGACATTATAGATGCTCAAAAGGGAAATGCTTTAAGAATTGGAGTCTTAGACCCCATCCTGCTAAGCCCAGTGTTTTGTGCACATGTGTGCTTTCAAGTGTGTGTGTATTTGTGTATGTGTGTATATGTGGACACATGCACATGTTTTAAGCTTCCCTTAACTTTAGAAATATAAATAAAAGTCTAACTGCGTTTTCAGAATTCAAAATGTGAGAATGGTGTTCTGGGCTCATGTGTTTGCCTGGGAGAGAGGCAGAGGGAGGAAAAGTGATAAATCACCCCCGGGGGACAGCCACACCACACTCCCTGCTCCTCCAGTCTTCTCTTGGGATGTAGGGCGTACACACATGTGCCCAGTGTGATTTTTAAGCCACTGGATCTAGGACTCGAACCACGGATAACCATGTGGGAGTCCAGTATCTTAACCATTGTGTCACCTGCTGGCCCCCTGAGGTATTCTTAAGGAAAATGCTAAGGGTGCTTTTAGGAACAGGGTAGCCAGCGCCCCACACACTGCTGACAGAAAGCCATCAACCCCTTCACTTTAACTGGAATGTGAGTAGAGAGGAGATCTGTGAAGAGTTCATACTGCCAGCCAGAAAGGATCTTCATAACAGGATGTGAAGCATTTCGAGTGGTAGGGCTCTGCCAGTTTAAAGTGGTCAGTTGGCCCTGGCCACATGGGTACGATACCCAAGGACTAGGTGAGGGAAACCATTCTCTTTGCAGAGTAGAGGAAATCTCCCCTGTATTCAGTCCTATGACTCTGCCTCTGTGGGCTATTGCACTCCCTTTACAACAGGTTCACATCTGTGCAGGGACTCCTAGGTCTTGGTCTTTAGAAAACAGCACAGGGCTCACAGCAGCAGGGAACGAGCCTGGAAGTGCCCTTCAGGGGGAAAGATGGACCCTCAGCCTGGTCTGTCCCACACAGCTCTCATGCTGGCAGCTCCTGAAGGGCCTATAGCCCTGCCTCACTCCCACTCTGAGGTCCTGGCCAGCAGCCAGAAAAGGAGGAGTTATTGGGTTGTCAGAAACGTCATATGACATACTATGCAAAAATGCATCATGACTTTTCCAGCAACCCAGTAGAAAGGGCGGTTTGAATGCCACGTGTGGTCAGTTGACTGGAGTAGGCATTCTCTCACGGGCCACCTCTCCAGACCACTCCAAGACGTTCTGCCTCACTGAAGCTTTGTTCATCTCAGAAGCAAGAGAAGTTGGAACAGACAAACAACAAAAACCCAAAACCCAAATCTTTGTGATTTGCAGAATGAGCTCATAGGCATCTAGTTACTAGTCTGTCTGCTTTGTGAGAAAATTTCTGGTGAGGAAGTAACAGGTTCTGGCTGTAAATTAGAAACTGCTTGCTTATCTGAGGGAAAAGTGGACTTCCCCCCCCCCTTTTAATTAGCCAGAGGGTGTATGATCCAACCAAGAGAGAAAAGGGAGAAAGCACCTCTTAATGGGGCGTAGTCACACTGCAATCCCTGCTCCTCCATTTCTGTGTCCTGTCAGGATTTGGGACACACATCACACATGCCTGGCATGTTTTTCAAGCCGTAAGGGCCAGGATTCAAAGCATGTGGTCAGCCATGTGGGCTTTGGCTCCCTTACCCACTAGGCCGTAGGGATGGCCCACAGCTATTTGTTTTATTTTGTTTTGACATTTTTGCTACAGGGTTTGTGTGCTTGCCAGAGAGAGACAGAGAGACAGAGAGACAGTGAGTAAGAAAGTGAGAAATCTTGCCTAAGAGGGGGTGGCCAAGCTGTAATCCCTTCTCCTCCATCCTCTTCCTGAGATTCTGAGCATGCACTCGCACATGCCAGCATGATGTTCAAGCCTCCAGGTCCAGGACTCAATCCACGGTTGACTGTGTCCAAGTTCAGCACTTTAACCACCACACCACCTGCTGACTCCTACGATCAGACAGAAGGGGAGCCTCACTTAATGGGATCTTCTCTTATTCATTGATCAGCACACATATTGAATAAGGTGCCGGTGTGAGGCACCGGGAAGAAGACAGCTCCGTCTGCCGAGCAGGTAAATAGTGTCTGTAGGGTGACTGGATCACATGAGAAACTGCTGGTTAACTTTATTGAACCTACACTGAGAGGGAGGTGAATGGGCCTGGCCACTTGGCATGACCTTTCCCTAAACAGTCTCCTGTGGGCCACCTATAACTCCACAGGTCTCAGACAAGATGGCATGGGCCACTGGGGACATGAGGTTCTATTACAACTACAGGCAGGTCACGAGAAAATGGGTGCTTGTGAGTACTACTTTCCTGCAAACATGGGGAAGCGTGGTATTATATGAAGAGCAGCACGCAGGCCCAGCTGCGGGCGTGCAGGGGGCTCTGTGCTAACCCAGAGTTCTGGAAGCCATGTGGTTTGAATCTCTGGCCTGGTCAGCCTGAAACACGCCAGGCTTGCGTGCATGGGACTAGGATCCAATAAGCCGTAGGACTACTGGGAGGGGATTAGGGTGTGACCAGGCCCTACAGAAGGTGCTTATTTCTCTCTCTGTCTCTCACTCATGTGCATGCACATCCTCTATCATGAATAAAGGAAAAAAGTCTTCTAAAAAAAAAGCAGCACACAAAGTTTATAAGGGGCCCAGGTGACCGAAGGGTAATCGGTTGATGCGCAGGTCTCCAGGGGGTACTTGTTGACTTTCTGCCCAGTGAGAATCACATAGAACACCTAATTTGCTTATAACCTGGACACAGAAGGTTCTAGATTCTGAAACAAGGTGACCGCCAAGATGTGGGCCAATAGATGAAGAGGCCAGTGCGTTAAGAAGGAATGTGAGTGGGACCAGCAGTTAGCGTAATGGCTATGTCGCTGGACTCCCATGTAGTCGACTGCAGTTCGCATCCCTGACCCAGTGGCTTAAACCTCACACACGTGTGCGTGCGTGCCCAAGATCCCAAGAGGAGAATGGAGGAGAAGGGATTGCAGTGTGGCCATTCTCCCCTGGGGGGTGATTTCTCTCTTTCTGTCTCTCTGTCTGTCTCTGTCTGTCTGGCAAGCGCACGCACCCTATAGCAAAAATAAAAAAACTCTCCAAAAAAAAATTTAAAAAATAAATAAAAGAACGAATGTGAGTTACTGTGGTCAGCAAAGGGCTTACTGCAGAGCTGAACCTAATGAAGATGCACTTCTTGTGTGTGAGATCACCTGTCCACACCTGTGCACACCTGTGCACACCTGTCCAGGTCACTCGTCCCATGGCATCGCCTCTGGGTAGGATAACTGTCAGACCTTCCCAGGTCCCCAGCCTCTGTCCATCATCTCTTTCTGTGTCAAGCAGCATTGTCTTTTAAACAGTTTTAAAATACAAATACTTCAGGGACCAGCAGTTGGTGTAATGGCTATGTCGCTGGACCCCCATGTAGTCAACTGCAGTTCAAATCCTGGACCCGGTGGCTTAAAACTCACGCCAGGCACGTGTGCATGTGTGCCCAAGATCCCAAGAGGAGAATGGAGGAGAAGGGATTGTGGTGTGGCCATCCTCCCTGGGGGGGGGGGAGGTGATTTCTCACTTTCTGTCTCTCTGTCTGGCGAGCACACACACCCTATAGAAAAAAAAAGAAAAAAACTCTCAAAAAAAAATACAAATACTTCAGAGAAAGCGTGTGCTCCTTAGTTAGCAACACTCCCACACCTCTCCCTAGAGCACCCCATCAGACTCTTTACAGACTGGCCACAGCTCCTGGCCCCACGAGGCGTTTGCCTTTGGCGGTGTGCGTTGCCAGCTCTCTGGGGTTCAGCACCAGCATCCATCCGGCGTGTGGCCCTCATGTCAGCCGTAGTGCCTTGACTGATGTGACTTCTAACATGTCCCACGAGGCAAGGATGCTGGGCATTCAGCTGCTGCCTCAAGCCTTGGTTGACAGGTCCCAGACCCAGACCTCTGGAAGACCAGATCCTTGCCAGAGACCCCAGGCTCAAACCTGGAGCCACTCTGGACTCCAGACTTCCCTGCCCCTGAGCTTCCTCAGGCCGCCGGTCTTGTGATGCCTGCTTGGCCTCTGCCCGCGCTCTTCTGTGCTGGGCCTCATGCCTGGGCGGCCTGCTGGCGTCTGGCTGTCCCTTGGCTGCTGGGGAAGCTGTCGGACTGGACTTTCTCCCAAGGCCGGCTCTGCTGTGATACACTGCAGCTTGCCTCACCTCCAGCTTAGGGCCACACGCTGGCCTTGGTCCCACATGAGAAACTAGGCCATGACGCTCAGTTTAAGATTCGACAGTGCATACACATTAAATTTTTGTTTTCATTGCGCCTGGAAATAGCTTCCTTAAAGTACAATAATCTGTGAGCTCAGCACTGGATGGCACTTACACACCAAATGTGCGTGTCTTGAATACTTAGTCTGGTCCCTGGACCTGCAGAGCTGGCATCACCTGGAAATGCGTTAGAAATGCAGATTCCCAGCCCCGCCCCAGACCTGCTGGATCAAAATCCCTGGGGTGGGGCCCAGCAACTGTGCTTCGACAAGCCCTGGAGTTTCAGGTTGCATGTTAAACCTGGAGACTCCATGGTCCCTGCTACAGACTGTGCAAGCTGTCAGGACGCCTGGGTGAGCACAGGGTCTGGGGCGTGAGCCCAGGTCCTCACTGGGGTGGCAGTATGAAAAGGGAGCCACAGGAATGCTTCATGTAAGCAGTACAAGAATGACCCCCTCCCCCCACAGCCTCTTCATTACAGACGAACAGTATTTGTCACTCCATTTCCACGCTGAACCAGGACTGAGCATCTGCTAGAACAGCCAGGCTGTTCCCTCCATTAGAGAAGGGTGGTCCATTCCTCAGCTCTGGCGTGATGGCAGCCGGACGTGGCCGCTCTGGGTTGCGTGACCAGTGGTGATTCCCCAGCAGCCTGTGCTCTCCCCACTGGTTTCTGAGTGGCCTCTCTGCACAGGCACAGGAGTGTTGGCTTGCGCCGCATGACTCGGTCTTCCTGCCTGTTAGGATTTCAAACAGAACCATGTATGAAAGGAGATCAGCTTTTTTCTTATTGAAGCCATTGACTCATACAGAAAAAAGAATGTTTTTGCAGTCTACACATATTTGGAAAGTAATATTTTTCAAAGAGAGAAATGTAAATATTCTATTCACTTTTTTTCGGGAGAGGTTTTTGCTATAGGGTGCATGCACTTGCCAGAGAGACAGAGAGAGACAAAGAGACGGAAAGAGAAAAATCACCCCCAGGGAGGATGGCCACGCCACAATCCCTTCTCCTCCATTCTCCTCTCGGGATCTTGGGCATGCATGCACACATGCCCGGTGTGAGTTTAAGGTACCGGGTCTGGGACTCGAACTGCTGTTGACTAACTGTGAGTCCAGCGACATAGCCATTACGCTAACTGCTGGTCCCCTTCTCTTCACTTTTTAAGTTAGAAAACAGAGATCATAACAAATACCAAAAGATACATGTCACCTCTACATTATGAGCTCGTAAAAGACACTTGGGGAGCAGAGAGGTGAAGAAGCTGGAAGGAAAAAGGAGCATGAGGAAGAATGGGAGAGAAAACCGACGGGTCTGCTCTCTTGACCGTCTCCACCTCTGCGCACATGCTTCTCCCCTTTATTTCTGTCCTCCTTCTGTTGACCCTGGGATTTAATGTAAATACAGATAGGTGGTCCTAGGCAGAGACAAGAAAAGAGAGAGAGATTGAGCTATTTTCTCAAAGTCCCTGAAGTTCTTAAAAATGGTGTTCAGGGGGACCAGCAGTTAGTGTAATGGCTGTCGCTGGACTCCCACGTAGTCGACCGCGGTTCGTGTCCCAGACCCGGTGGCTTAAAACTCACGCCGGGTGCGTGTGCGTGCGTGCCCAAGATCCCGAGAGGAGAATGGAGGAGAAGGGATTGCGGCGTGACCATCCCCCCTGGGGGGTGATTTCTCGCTTTCTGTCTCTATGTCTCTCTCTGTCTGTCTGGCGAGCGCACGCGCCCTATAGCGAAAACCTCTCCAAAAAAAAAAAAAAAATGGTGTTCAGGGCCAGTCAGGTTGTCTGGTGGTTAAGGCATCTGGATGCCACATGGCCAACTTCACAGCTGATGTTCTGCACCCAGCAGCTTAAAAACACACTGGATGCATGTGCATGCCTGCCCAAAATGCTGAGAAGAGAGTAGAGGAAAGGGGATTGTAGCATGGTCACCCCCAAGGGGGTGCTTTCTCACTTTCTCTCTCTCTCTCTCTCTCCCTCTCTGGCAAGTGCATGTATCAAACTAAAAAAAAAAAAAAAATAGCGTGCATCTGGATCTGGGGCCATCACTGAGACAGATAGTCACTATCAGGAGTCGACTTCCTTATCATACCTGACTTTTCATTTGACATTCTGAAGGTGTCTGATTGTCTTGATTTCATTTGTAAGGTTGGGAATGTTACTTTGAAAGGATCAGATATCTTGATATTTGCTGAGAGCAGGATGGCCTCCAGCCAAACACAGCCAGGTGATCCTCTGCCCTGGGCCTGGCCATCCTCTGCCCTGGGCCAGGCCATCCTCTGCCCTGGGCCGGGCCATCCTCTGCCCTGGACCCTGCCATCCTCTGCCCTGGGCTGGGCCACTCCCTGCCCTGGGCCGGGCCATCCCCTGCCAAGAGCCAGGCCATCCTTGCCCTGTGCCAGGCCATCCTCTGCCCTGGGCTGGGCCATTCTCTGCCCTGGGCCAGGCCGTCCTCTGCCCTGGGCTGGGCCATCCTCTGCCCTGGGCTGGGTCATTCTCTGCCAAGAGCCAGGCCATCCTCTGCCCTGAGCTGGGCCATTCTCTGCCCTGGGACAGGCCATCCTCTGCCCTGGGCTGGGCCATCCTCTGCCCTGGGCCTGGCCATTCCCTGCCCTGGGCTGGGAGATTCTCTGCCCTGAGCTAGGCCAATGTCCTCCTACGTAGAATCAGCGTAGTAAAGACAGAACAGGAGAACTCATGGATGTCACAAATGCTGCTGTTGTGACTCGCACATGCCTGGCCCTGCACAGATCGTCTTACAAATGTTCATTCCCATGAGACTGTAGCGACCCTGTGAGGCTGGCGCTGTCATTATGTCCTTGCTGATAAGGAAACCCAGGCCAGGTGCGTGGCAGCACAGTCACTGGCCCAGGTCAGAGAAGCTGGAAATAGCAAGTGGTAGCCAGATTCTGCCCCAGTCATGCCTCCTGAGTGCCTTCACCAAACCACTCTGCTGCCACCGGAGGAGACATGCAGCCCTAATCACAGGGCCAGTGCGTGCAAAGATACAGATCAGAATGGCGGCTGCTCCTTCAGAGGATGGTGGGAGCGAGGGGAGGCCAGGTGAGGAGGGGCGAGGATGTGTAAGAGGAACCAAGTCACTTCGTCCAGTCTCCAGGTTTTTCCCTGTGGCAGAGTGATCTACTAAGATCCTATGGCAGGGAACACATAACACAAAATTAGAGAGGTCGTTAACCCTCATGTGTGGACGATAGGACGCTCAAGTCGAGCTCTGATGCATCTGTACAGGAAACCCACAGGACCCAGGCAGCACCTTGGCACCTCCGCACTGCCAGCCAATGCCATTGTTCCGAAGCTGCCTCCCTCCTTCAGGTGACCTTTTCCAGTAGGCTCTAAGGGGGCCTGGCATTCTAAACTGCCAGCAGCAGCAGCTGGAAGGGTGTGGTGCATAGAGGCAGAAGCCCCCACTCCTACCCCACTTTACGAGGCCGTGTTCCTGAAAAGCATGTGGTAGGAAGGCAATAAATCAGGCCCCGTTTTAAATGAGCCCGCGAGGGGCCACACCACAGGCCAAATCCTACTGGAAACGCCGTAAGACGAGCTCATGCTTTTGAACCTGTGTCCTCATATGTGTGTCTAGGTTCTTGGGTGTGGCTAAGCCAGGTTTTCGTGGGAGACTGTGGGCACCTGAGATTCGCACGTAGAGCTGCCTGTGGCAGAAGACAGACCTCCTTACCATTCCTTTGTCCTGGGTGCAGGTTCTAGCCCCAGGGAGGGTTGGAATCCGGCTTCCTCCTCCAGATTGATTTAATGACAGCTTCTGTGCTCTTCCAGCATGTAACCATGTATGAGAGCCCATGTTTTACTATCATGTTCTTACAGGGTTTGGGGATGAGTTTTTTTTTGTTGTTGTTGTTGTTGTTGTTTTTGTTTTTGCCTCCTCCTGCTCCCTTTTTAATACTAAAGTTGAGGGGTAGGTTGTTTATAAACTACTTCCACCTTCAACTGCTGCAAGTACCTGCAGCTTTCAAAGTAGGGAGCACCTCCTGGGAGGGTGAACCCCACATTAGGGTCCTGAAAGAGTGAAGGCAGTGCTGTTATTATTACTCAGTCAGTTCGGGAAATAATTTGACACACGAGGTAGAGATTTGGGAACCTCCTAATTTATTTGGCTCCAATTACTCAGTGCCTCTGCTAGTTACATTAAACTCCAAGTACTGGCTTCTGCTTGGCAAGAAAGCTTTATTCTCTGGATGATGGAGAAAAGTCACTGCGCCCCAGGGCCAGCTACTCCCTCTCATAATGCACCTCCCTCTAATTAGAGGTTTCATGCATGTTACCAGTCACTGGACTGAAAGAATAGAAGGTGATATTAGTAGCATTAATGTGCCTTTTTTTTTTTTTTGAGAGGTTTTTGCTATAGGGCATGTGCGCTTGCCAGAAAGACAGACAGAGACAGAGAGACAGAAAGCGAGAAATCACCCCCTAGGGGAGATGGCCATGCCACAGTCCCTTCTCCTCCATCCTCCTCTTAGGGTCTTGGGAACCCATGCACACATGCTCAGTGTGAGTTTACGCCACCGGGTCCGGGGCTTGAACTGCGGTCGACTACATGGGAGTCCAGTGACATAGCCATTAGGCCAACTGCTGGTCCCTTGGTGCACATTTTTTGTGTTCTAGAAAATTTACTTTGATTTGTTTACCTGGTGGAAATGGACTTTGGGTGGAGAGGAGGGAGGGGAAGCAAAAATCAGCATCGAATGGACCAGGGGGTAGGTAAATGGCATCCCTGTTTAGGGGTAGAAACTCAAGGAGAGCCAGCCTCTGTCTCTCAGACTTTGGGAGGACTAGAGGGATTAATGTAAAATGCACCATGTGGCCCAGGGCTTGCAGAGACAGATAATAAATTATCATTGATAATATAGTGCTGATATCAACCCTGTAGTGCAGTGGTTAGGTACTGTGGATACAAAGCGAGATCCTATATAACCAACCACGGTTCAGATCCCAGCCCTGGTGTCTTGAAAAATCACACCTTGAAAATTGTGTATGCGTGTGGCCTAAAATCCTGAAGGAACGGAGGAAAAAGGATTGCAGTGTGACCATACCCCATAGTAGGGGGACAAGGAGGTTGCTTTATCCCTCCCTTCCTCTCTGCCAGTTTGAAAGGTTGTGGGTTCACTTAGAGATACTTACCTGAACATGCCGGGTGTACCTGTGCTCGTGATTCAGGGGAGCCTGTCTCTCTGTTTCTCTGTCTGTCTGTCTTCCTCATAGTAGAAACAAATCAATGAACTTTAGGTAAAAATAGGCTGGGCACTGGCACAGCAGTAAAATAGGACATTCTATGAGGCAGAGTCACATAGAAAGGTTGCCCGTTCAAGCCTGAGTATGCTGGCCATATGTGTGCCCGTGATCTGGGCTGGGTGAAGCTGGTATGGATCATGGTGTCAGGTCCCTGCTGGGGTGCTGCATCTCTGTCTCTGTCTTTTTCTAACTCAAGGATGAGAAAAGGAGGACCAGCCTCAGTGGCGTAGGTGACAGTGTACTGAACAGCAGTGCTGGAAGCTACATGACCAACTGTAGGCTCAGATCCCAGATAAAATTAAATTAAATTAAATGATGCTTCTTGAACTTGAATTTTTTAAAACTCTACAAGAGCACTTCAAAAACTTCATGAAAACACATATTATAAAAAGATTGCATGGGTTTCAATATTTTGGTCCAAAAAGAAACTCTTGAATTCTCTTTTCCATGAACTTTTTGAAATTCCTACATAGTATTGCCAGCTATAGTCTCCATACTATACGTTATAATAAGCTCCAGAATTTATTCATCATGCCTCATAGAAATTTTGTGCCTTTACTCAACATCTCCCAATTTCCCTTTCCCCCAGCTCCTGACAACTACTTTATTCTCTGCTTCTTTGAATTAAAATATTTTATATTCAACATACATGTGCGATCATGTACTTTTTGTCTTTCTGTGTCTGTCTTATTTCATGTAGCAAAATGTCCTCTGGTTCATCTGTGGTATCACTTAAGGCAGGGTTTTCTTCTTTTTATGGTAGAATATTTTATATGTATAATACTATGTTTTCTTAACCCATTCATTTTCATATCTTAACTACCATAAAAATTATGTAATAAATATTGGAATGTAGAGACTTTAAGATTCTGATTTCATTTTCTTCAGATATATATATATACTCAGAAATGGGATTGCAGAATCATATGGTAATTCTATTTTAAGTTTTTTTTAAAATAGCCTCCTTTCTGTTTTTCTTGGTGGCTATAACCAATTCACATTATTATCAACAGTTTACAAGGGTTTGCTTTTGGCCACATTCTCATCAACACACACACACACACACACACACCTAATATATTATATATTTTATTAAATATATAATATATATATTAATAATAGCCATTCTAACAGGTATGAGATGATTTTTCTGTTGAATTGCACTTTTATGATAGTAATGTTGAGTACCTTTTCATATACCTGTTTATCAGTTGTATGTCTTTTTTTTTTTTTTGGAGAGGTTTTTGCTATAAGGCGTATGCACTTGCCAGACAGAGAGAGACAGAAAGCGAGAAATCAGCCTCCAGGGGCGATGGCCACGCCACAATCCCTTCTCCTCCATTCTCTTCTCGGGATCTTGGGCAGGCACACACACGCCCGGCATGAGTTTAAGCCACCGGGTCCAGGACTTGAACCACCATCGACTACATGGGAGTCCAGCGACATAGCCATTAAGCTAACTGCTGGTCCCAAGTTGTATGTCTTGTTTTGGAAAGTGTCTACTCAGTCGCTTTGCCTCTTTTTAAATTGGATTATTTGCTATTGCATTGTTTTAGTTCTTCATCAGTTTTGTATACGAACGTACACCTCATTTTCACTTACAGATACAGAATTTGAAAATACGTTCTGCCATTCCATAGGTTGTCTTTTCACTCTATTAATTTTTACCTTTGCTGTACAGAAACCTTAGTTTGACACAATTTCATTTGTCTATCTACTTTTGCTTTTGTGCCCTGTATTTTTGGTGTTATATTTAAATATATATATATATATAATTACACAGTTCAAAGTCCAGAAGCTTTTTCTCTAGGGTTTCTTTCTTTTTTTTTTTTTTTTTTTTTTTTGCAGTTGTATAATTTAAGATTATACATTTAAGTTTCTAATCCAATTTGAGATGATGTTTGTATGCAGGGTGGGATAAGGGTCTGATTTTTTTTTTTCTCTATGTAGATCTCCAGTTTTCCTAGACTATTGAAAAACTGTCTTTTCCCAATTGTGTATTTTTGGCCTTCTTGTCAAAGATCAGTTGACCAGTTGACTGTAAATGCATAGAATTATTTCTGGACTTTCTATTCTGTTTTATGGGTCTTTGTTTCTGATTTTATATAAGTACCATACTGTTTTGAATATTATACCTTGTAAGATATTTTGAAATCAAGCATCATGATGCCTCCAGTTTAGTTTTCTGTTCTTTTTTTCTTTTTTCTTTCTATTTTTTTTTTTTTTGAGAGGTTTTTGCTATAGGGCGCGTGTGCTCGCCAGAAAGATAGAGAGAGACAGAGAGACAGAAATCAAGAAATCACTCCCCTCCCCCCAGGGGTGATGGCCACGCTGCAATCCCTTCTCCTCCATTCTCTTCTTGGGATCGTGTGCGGGCACGCATGCACATGCACCCAGCATGAGTTTAAGCCATTGGGTCCAGGACTCAAACTATGGTCTACTACATGGGAGTCCAGTAACATTGCCATTACATTAACTGCTGGTCCCTAGTTTTCCCTTCTTAAGAATCTTTCAGCTATTCAAAGTCCTTTGATGGTTCACATAAAGTTTAGGGTTTTTCTTCTCTGATCCTATGAAGAATGTCATTGGAATTTCAATAGAGATTTTATTGAATTGATAGATCTCTTTGTGCACTATGAATATTTTAGCAATATTAATTCTTCCAGCCTACAAACAGGATGTCTTTCTAGTGATCTGTCTCTTTATTTTATCAGTGTTTTGTAATATTTTGTGTACAGATCATTCGTTTTCTTTAGTTAGGTTTAGTCCCAGTTGTTGTTGTTGTTATTATTGCTTTGCTATTGTAAATAGGACTTTTATTTTTACTTTTATTTTCAGATAGATCATTGCTTGTGTATATAGAAATGCCAGTGATTTTTATTTTTTATTCAGCAACTTTACTAAATTATTAGTTTTAACAGTTTATTGTTGTTGTTATTGAGTCTTCTTACACACAAAGGGACTTCAGAAAATTTATTGAAAAATAGAATTAAAGTATGAGTTTATTTTTGTTGCAAAAAATTAAAATTCATACATAGTTAAAAATAATATATGCATATGGTCATGCTATCTACAAACTGAAATAATTCTACTTTTTCTATTTTGCATGTCTTTTATATTATTTTTTTCCTGTCCAATGTCTCTGGCTAGGACAAATAACAGAAAGGAGCATTGTATAGACCTTAGGGAAAATGCTTTCCATCTTTTTCAATTAAGTCCCTTCTATATTTATGGTTTTTTGCTGAGAGTGTTTATCCTGAGTGGATGTTGAATTTTGTCACATGAGTTCTCTGCTTCACTTAAAATGATTATGGTTTTTTGTGTTTTATTTTGTTTATATGTTGTCTCACATTGACTAATTCACATATGTTGAGCCATTCTTGCATCTCAGGGTTAGAACCAATTTTCTTATGGTATGTGATCTATTTAATGTGCTTATTTGTTTGCTAGTATTTTATTGAGAATTTTTGCATCCATATTCATCAGGAATATATTGGCCTATAATTTTGTTTCTTTCAGAGTCTTTTTGGGCTTGGCATCAAAGTGATGCTTAGCTCATAAAATGAGTTGAAAGTCTCTCTTGTTTCCTATTTTTTTTTTCTTTTGGCGGGGGGGAGAGGTTTTTGCTATAGGGCGCATGCGCTTGCCAGACAGACAGAGAGAGACAGAGAGACAGAAAGCGAGAAATCACCCCCCTGGGGGGATGGCCACGCCACAATCCTTTCTCTTCCATTCTCCTCTCGGGATCTTGGGCACGCACGCACACGCGTCCAGCGTGAGTTTAAGCCACTGGGTCCAGGACTTGAACCACAGTCGGCTACGTGGGAGTCCAACAACATAGCCATTACGCTAACTGCTGGTCCGTCTTGTTTCCTATTTTTGAAAGAGTTTATGAAGTGTTGGTATTAATTGTTTTTTAAAGAATTATTTATTTATTATCATTATTTTTCAATTTGACCAGAAAGAGACAGAGTGAGAGAGAGAAAATGAGAAAGCAAGCCACCAAGTCTGAGACTCCAACTGTGGTCAGCCACGTGAGAGTCCAGCACCCTTAACCACCTCACCACTTGCCAGCCCCTGAAGTGTTGGTATTAATTACTCTTTGATATAAATCTATTTGGTCTTGAACTTTTCTTTGTAATGAAATATAATTACTGATTCAATCTGCTTATTTGTTATTGTTCCATTTAGAGTTGTTGTTTCTTGTTAATTTAATTTTGACAGGTTATGTGTATATAGGAACGTGTTAATTTCTTCTAGATTATCCATTTTGTTGATGTATTATTGTTCATAATAGTACCTAATAATTTTTATTCCTGAGGCATTTGTTATAATGTTTCTTCTTTCATTTCTGATTTTGAGTCTTCTCTTGTTTTATTATAACCCTTCCTTAGTCTAGCTAAGGATTTTTCTATTTCGTTTACTTTTCTCAAAAAAAGAAACAACCCCACAACTTTTAGTTTTGTTGTTTCTACTCTTCTATTCTCTATTGCAGTTATCTCTGCCATATCTTTATTGTTTCCTACCTGCTGTTCACTCTGAGCTTACTTTGTTCTTATTCTAGTTTCTTTCCTTTCTTTTTTCTTTAGAGAGATTTTTGCTATAGGGTGCATGCGCTTATCAGAGAGACAGAGAGAGGCAGAGAGATAGAAAATGAGAAATCACCCCCAAGGGGGGATAGACACACTGCAGTCCCTTCTCTTCCATTCTCCTCTCGGAATTTTGGGCATGCACACATGTGCCCAGTGTGAGGTTCAGGCTGCTAGGTCCAGAACTTGAAATGCAGTTGACTATGTGGGAGTCCAGCAATGTAACCATTACGCCATCTGCTGGCCCCTTTATTCTAGTTTCTAAAAATGCAAAGTGAAATCATTTATGTGAGGTGGGATTACTTTACTCCTGCCATTTTGTTCATTGTTTTCTGCCTTTGTGCTAGTTCTTTTGTTCCTCTCATCTTTTTCATCTGCTTTGTGCTTTGATGTTTGTGGTAGTATGCTTTGGTTCCTTCTTTTCTCTTTATATTCTGTCTATATTTTGCTCAAATTCTTGAAGAATTTGTAAAAGAGAGGTCGGTGTTAAATATAAAACATTCTGACAGACAAATGGAAAAGATTTAATTGATATTTTCTGTTCTTCAGAATAATTTGATTTTTTACTATCCTCCCTTACCCCTCCTGTGATGGGGGACCTTATGAAAATGTTTGATACTTGATAATGGTAATTACCTTGGGTTACTTTTTAGTCTTGAATAAAAGGATTTTTTTTAACTAAGAAGAAAGCTGCTAACTTTTTCAACCTCAAATTTAAGTTTTAAAGATACATTATGTTTATGAAAAATCAGTGTCTCCAACCTACGAGTAATATTTCTGCTAGCAGACCTTAAATGATTCAACTCAGCGTATTCATGGAACTCACTAGAAGTAGAACTATTTTCTAGATACTGTGATCTTTCTTTTGCAGTAGTGTTTATTGGTATTAAAAATGTTAACATATTGCTATATAATCATGCATTAAGAATTAATGAGCTGCTGTTGTCTTTCTTTATAAGTACATCTAATTTGCTTATTCATCCACTTATTCATTTGTTCCACCCTTATTCAGCTAGGCAGATGGGAGAGTGCTGACATTCCTAATAGTCATGATCTGTTTTCCTTTTTTCAGCCATGCGATGATGGATCTCCTGGTTGATCTTTGCCTTCAGAACCACCTGAATCCATCCCACCATGCCCTTGAGATCTGGTCTTCGGAAACCCAACAGCCTTTGAGTTTTAAGCCAAATACCTTGGTTGGGACTTTGAATGTACACACTGTGTTTCTGAAAGAAAAAGTTTCTGAAGAGAAGGTTAAGCCTGGCTCAGCAAAGGTGCCCGAGGTCAGTAGGTACCTACATGTTATCCAAGGGTCTATATATAGATGCCCGTGTCTGTGTGGGAGGTGCTGAGAAAAGGGTCAGTGTGTTCTTCTCACCTCAGTACCATATGCACACTTGTGATTGAGGTTTCTACTCCTATGCTAGATAAAAGTTCGGCGCTAAGTTGAGCTTATCTTAGGGAACAGTTCACAGAATTTGACACCGTTTATTGTTATAACATCGGTCCTGTGCGTATTATAGTAGAGAGTGCCTGAGAGTGCAGCTAGCTACCACAACTTTCTTCAGAGGTGGACATGGTCTTTAATTCCGCACTTCCCAGGATGATAGCCACTGGCCACATGTAGCTCGTTAGCACTTAAAATGTGTCTAGCAAGATTAAGAAACTGAGTTTTTAATTTTATTGAAATCTGTTATATTTAATTCATTTCAATTTAAATAACCATAAGTGGCTAGTGGCTACCCTATTGGTAAGTACAGTCTTAGAGTTCTGCCTGCCTCAGCAAACAGCTGGAGTCTATAGAAGACTTAAGCATATTGAAGCGAGAGAAAAAAAAGGAATTTTTCCTTTTGAAGCATTGATTTTGAAATATTGACTTATTGCATTTAGAGAATATTTTATCACATTCATAAGTTTTCTCCAGGCTTTTTATTATCAATCAAAATTAATTTCAGCTGCTTATTGTACTTTTTAATAAGGCTTTGATATGAATCTCATAGCTCCAATTAAAAGTAGTGTTCCTACATTCTTCCCTATTCTTAGAAGATCTGCTGAGTTTTCCTATTTTTAAAAATGGTAATTTGACCAACAGCCCATCCTATTTAAATTTCTAGGTTAGGCTGGTTCATAAATCCTAAGTATTACCCTTGTATACTCTGTCCGGAGGAGATTTCCCCCTTATTTGTCTTGGAAAATCGCTGTTCCAGAAGGAGGAGCCTTGTGTATATCCCGTGGCTTCCCTTACCTTTCTGTGTTGAAACTGGAGTCTGCAGCAAGGCATGGGAAGGAACAGGGGGTTCCACTTTTCCTCCTAAAATCCATCATCACAGCCACACTGAACCATGATACCCAGACGGGAAGAGCGCAGGAGGCTTTCTCAGTTGCTCTTTTATTTAATCCAAGTCCAGTATGTCTGCCTCTACAGTGTCTTAGCACAGCTCAGTGATCAGTGAAGGCTGAATAAAAGCTGGCTAGAGAGTCCTCCCCATTGCCTAGTGGTTCAGCCTTATACATTGGGAACTGGATTCCACATGGTTGACTTCTGAATCCTGGACCCTGCAGCTTGAAAAACATACCAGGCACATGTGTGTGCATGCCCCAAATCCTGATGTAATGGAGAAATGGAGAAGTGATTAGTGATTGCAGTGTGATCATATCCCTTGGGGGAATGCTTTCTCCCTCTCCCTTCCTTTGTTTCTGTCAATTTAAAAAAAAAAAAAAAGGAAAGAAAAGATAAATTGGGACCAGTAGATGGCATAATGGTTACGTCACTGGACTACCATGTAGTTGACTGTGATTGGAGTTCCAGATCTGGCTACTTAAAACTCATGCCGGTCGTATGTGCATGCGTGCCCAAGATCCTGAGAGGAGAATAGAGGAGAAGGGAAAGTAAACTGGAAGAAGCTGTGTTTGTGTGTGTGTGTGTGTGTGTGCGTGTGTGTGTGTTTTAAGAGGTTTTTGACTTAGGTTGTGTGTGCTCATCAGAGATAGAAATAGAGACAGTGAGGGAAAGTGAGAAATCACCCCCCAAGGAGGATGACTATGCCACAATCCTTTCTTTTCTATTCTCCTCCGCAGATCTTGGGTATGCATATACATGTGCCTGGCGTGAGTTTCAAGCCACCGGGTCCAGGACTCGAACTGCTTTTGGCCATGTGGGAATCCAGTGACATAACCACTGTGATATCTGCTGGTCCTGAAACTTTGTATATTAAATGTTTTTTATGGACCACTTTACTTGTAGTAATTTTGAATCCATTTTAGTCAAATTAATTTTTTTCCCTGATTTTTATATGTCTGGTTTGTAAGTAACACACACACATACACATCTAGCTTAAAATGCATGTGTAGTGTGCATGTATAAATACACACTTGTCCATGCACCTGCTCTCTATGTGTGTGTTTATATGTATTCTGCATGTGTGTATATTGATATAATGGGTTGTTGGGAAGTCATGATGAATTTTTGCACCAAAAAAATATAAAAAACATGTCATGACTTTCCTGACAACCTAATAGAAATATGTGTGTAAATATATATTTATTTATATATGTGGATGTTTTGACTTGTTAAAAGTTTGGTGTCTTGCTTTTTGTTTCTTTTTCTTTAAATAAAACTACTCATACTACTTCCACGTTATCTTATTTTTTAGAAAAGATGTCTAAGTGTGTCGCATTCAGGCCTGGCCAACACCGTTCAAGACAGTGTCTGTTAAAATTAAATTAAATTAAATTAACATACAATAGTTGTAAAGAAAAAAAAAAAAGACAGTGTCTGCTGGATTTTAACTTAAGAGCGCTCACTGGCTTCAGTTTCCCTGTGTGGTGAGCAGCCTGCTCGAGCGTGAGTGGCTCCAAGATGAGCGCGTTAGGCAGACACTTACGTTTTTGCTATTTATTATCCCATTTTCCCGTTGGAGGCTGACTCTGGAAGGAAGATTTGGGCTGTGCCGAACCCTGCCACAGTCGACCCCAGAATAAAAACCTAAGTCAAAGCTACCGTGGGAACATGTCCTGACACACTTCATCTTGTCTGGTGTGTTCTTTCAGAAATCTGTGCGCTTAGTAGTGAATTACCTGCGGACACAGAAAGCCGTCGTGCGGGTGAGCCCCGAGGTTCCTCTCCAGAGTATTCTTCCCGTCATCTGTGCGAAGTGCGAGGTCCACCCAGAGCACGTGGTTCTCCTCAGGGACAACATTGCCGGGGAGGAGCTGGAGCTGTCCAAGTCCCTGAACGAGCTGGGAATAAAGGAACTCTACGCCTGGGACAACCGAAGAGGTGAGCCACGGGCCCTCTCTACCTTCCCCAGACGACACAGACGCGAGCACACCGCAGGCGCCGCGCACTGTCCCCACAGCTCTCTGTGCTAAATAGAGCTGGCGGCGGGAGTTTTCAGGCAACTTCACGTATTAGCCAAACTGGCGTTGAGGTCGGCACAAAGGGCACGTGGCTTGTCATGCCCCCGGGTGTGACTGTACTCCTTTCCCCCAGCCCCACAGGTGGCTTTGTGAGTTTCAGTGAGAAGCAAAAGGGCCAGAGAGGTGAAGGGAGATTAGAGTGGGATGCTCTAAAGGAACGACTCAGAACCTCTCTGTTGGTATAGGAGTCTCTCGCCTTTCCTCCTCAGTCACCATTCAGTGCCCCAGCCCCCAGACATTGCTTACCTCACACATCAATGCCGAGTGCTGGTCACGTCCTCCACACCTGCACACTGGGCAGCGTGTGACATCAGCTTCGTACGCACCTTGGCACCTGCCTGGGCTCACTCACCATTGTAGCCAGAGACATCTTTCTCACCGTGGGAACCAGATCCTTAGCACGAGGTGACAGGTAGAACCACAGATGAGGTTGCAGCCCCAGAGGACAGTGTTAATGGAGACCAACATTTGAGGGGTCTTTAAGAAATCTGTGGGAACATGAAAGTTAAGTACAAGCATAATTTAGGGGCAAAAAAAGTTCCGTGACCCATGCAGAGTTTTTTCCATAATATACATTTTTTGTGCACATTTTGAAGAGCCCTTATTTTAAATTTTTTGATTGATACATGAACTGACTGTATATTTAAACAACTGTTGAACTAAAATAAAAATTAAATTAAGTGTATATTTCTTGACCTTGGCACTATTCCAGTAGTTTGACTTTGTGAAAAGAAGATTCAGGTTGTGCAGAAAGTTTCTGTTTTAAGGAGCCTCATTTGATAACTGTTGTATTTGTTCTACAGATATTGACTAGGTTGGGCTTTTAAAGTATACACATATTCAAGTTTGTTACGTTTTTCTCTAGTTTTTTCCTCCTAATTTCTTTCACTGAAAAGGTATTTTTCTTACAAAACCTGTTGTGAAATCTGTGACCCTGGTGGGACCCTCGAAGCAGTCTGTTTCTTCCCTCCCAGATCAGCCCAGCCCTTCCTGGGGATTCTGAGACCTAGATCTCACAGGACATTGCAGAGAGGGTTTTAGTCCCCTCGAATATAAGGGACATGGCCTGTGTACTGCTTCAGAAGAAACGCTCTGACATGAGAGAAGGCACCCCATGTTTTACCCCAGATCTTTTTAACACAGGCCTGGTGGCAGTGAGTATGTCTGTCTGGTTAAATCAGCCCTTTCTAAATTGGGTTTAATGACTCCTTAGAAAGAGAACTTCGGTTTGGTAAAACAAAAAGAAAAAAGAGAAACAGTCCCACAATTAGGTATCTGGAAGAAAAAGCCTTATATCACAAGTGTTTCCATTCCGTGTTAACACTCACATCTATCTTGAAAGGTAGATGTTAACTCTGCCGCCTAGAGAAAGTCGTATAAAACCTGCCTGTGGCGTGGTGGTTAAGGCACTGGACACTCCCACATGGCTGACCGGGGTTTGAGTCCTGAATCTGGTGACTTGTTTTCTCACTTCCTCTCTCTCTCACCCTCACCCTCTGTCTCTCTCTGGTCAAATTTTAAAAAAATAAATGAATGAATAAATAAAATAAAATAAATAATTATTTTTTAAAATAAATTCTATAGATATACCTGTGAAGAAAGCATTAGCAATTGTAATCACTTAATTTTCTTGCAGAAGAACATAGTCATGGGTTACATTTTGTACAAATGTAAACTATGCGAATTTGAAATAATAACATGAAACATGAATGGTCTTCCAAAAGTTCATGAAAAATAAATATTATGAAAAAGTTATACACAGGGACCAGCAGTTGGCGTAATGGCTATGTCACTGGACTCCCACGTAGTCGACCATGGTTCGAGTCCTGGACCTGGTGGCTTAAACTCACACGGGGCACATGTGCATGCAAGCCAGAGATCCTGAAAGGAAAATAAAGGAGAAGGGATTGTGATGTGGCCATCCCCCCTGGGGGGTTATTTCTCACTTTCTGTCTCTTTGTCTCTCTCTGTCTTTCTGGTGAGCACATGCACTCTATAGCAAAAACCTCTCCAAAGGGGAAAAAAAAAGAAGAAGAAGAAAAAAATAAGCACAGAATAATTATTTTTTAAAATAAAATAAAATAAAAATAAAACCTGCCTGTGTGTTAAGGAAAGGACCCAGACAAGCCCGTGCCACCTGGGACACAGAGCTGAAGTGTGGGCTGCAGCCTGGGGCTGAGCAGGGCAGAGCAGGGCAGAGCACTGGAACCCCCCAGCAAGTGCAGCCAGCCTGGCTGCTCAGATGGTGAAGCTTCTGCCCTTGGTGGGAACAGGCTGCTTCCAACCCCCACAGCC
>NW_006198962.1:315666-323212 GCF_000334495.1 Tupaia belangeri chinensis
CGCCCCATGGGGTGCCTACTCTAACCCATGGCCGGCAGCCCCTTTCATCTGGAGCATGCCCGTGCCATGCGGGTCCTGACGTATCTGATTACTGTCCCTGCCAGCCACCTTCGTCTCATCCTGCTAATTCTCAGACATTAAAGTAGGAAGGAGAATAGCGTAGGGCATGTCCCTGAGGAGCCCATTCTCTTTTATAGCAGGCCTGCTGGGGTGCTGGTGGAGGGACGCTTCGCTCTTTCCATCTTGGGTCCCGCTTGGAGGTGCATTTGCCCTGCAGCTGCTGGAGGATGGGGAGAGTTGCTGGCAGGAGAGGCCTGGCTTGGCGAGGCCACGCACCTGGCATCCCAGGCCTCAGCAGGCTGCAGCTTGAAGAAGCTCCGGACTTTGCTGCCACCTGTGTCCATAGCGGCGCATAGCAGCCTGCTCAGCCATCAGACCCTGGGAGATCTCTCCAGGACCTGCAGGCACTATTCTCTGTATTCAAGGCTTATGAGGGGCCTGGGGCTGCGGAGCTGGCCGTCTGGTCCTCACTGTCTCCTTGCCTGCCTTTTTCCAGTTCTTCTGACCAAAACTCAGTCTGAGCCCTCCCTGAGCCGTCGAGGTACAGTGAGCCCAACGCTGCCCCTTGAGGCTGCACTTTGCATGGCTCTGGGCTGCCGGGTGCATGGAGGGGGCATTTGTGTGCAGAGCCAAAGGAATGCAGGTGGCTTGAGTCCCTCTGGGCACTTGCCTGGCTGACCCAGGGGGTGATTTGGTTTCTTGACTTTCTGAATGGTGATGAGAAGAATGTCCCCTGTGTGAGAATCTGCTGTGTGGCTCTCAGAGGTAAGAAACAAGAGAGGCTGCAGTAGAAAACAGTCAGGTGGCCTGAAGTTCAGGACAGAATGGAAGTGGAGCCTGCGAAAAGTCACTGTATCTTCTTATCTCTGCTTGCCTGTGCTGGCCTGCCCTCAAGGTTTGTCCTGCCCGCTGCAGAATCGGGGGCCACGTGGATTTAGAGTGTCATAAGCATGCGTATGATTAGCCCAGATTTCACATTTAGTCTGACAGCTATCTCTTAGAAATTCTCTCTCTGCATATGCATTTGCACATACACACTCAAGTAAGTAGAAAGATACATATGTATTTATAAATACATACTTATACAAAAACATATGTATGTGAGTGTTCATATACATTCATACATGTAGATTTTTTTTCCCAGAGAACTTATGTGCTCACCAGAGAGAAAGAGAAAGCAACCCCCCATGTGCGCTGTAATGCCGTACTCCCTCTCCTCCACTTCTCCACCCCATCAGGATTGTGGGCATGCATGCACACTATCTGACATGTTTTCAAGCCACTGGGGCTGAGATTCATATTGCAGTTGCCATGTAGGGTCCGGCTCTCCATACACAGCACTTAACCACTGTGCAACAAGGCCAACCCATACTGGGATTTTAATGAATCTTTGAGTGTTTACCTACGCATGTACTCACATATGTATATTCCCAAAGTTTTGCTAAAATCCCAATGAATCATTATATTTAGCAGAAAGGTTTTTTATTTTAATTCAAAATGATAAATTTATTTCTCACATTTGTGGCATATATGCATTTTATGGTTGACAGAGAGTAGAAACGGTTACAGAGTAGCAGGAAGATAGGGAGGTATCAATTTAAAACTGAACCATCAATTGTTATACTTTCTGGTATAACCATATTCAACTACAGTATTTCTTCCTGAAACACAAATAGAAAGTTTTATTTTATGTTTGTTAAAGTACTCAATGATAGATTTTATTTCTAAAAAAAAAAGTATAATGAAAGAAATGTAGAACCTTGGTCTGGACCCACGGTCTGCAGATGGACTATTTCAGCATGCACTGACTCGCCCATTCCCAGCCTCCCTTATCTGCTGCTGATCTGCTCCATCTCACAGTACAGATGAATGTTAAAATGCTTGTCTATTTCTGGAACCAATAGGTGGCGTAGTGATCATGTCCCTGGACTCCCACATGGCAGACCATGGTTTGAGTCCTGGACCTGGCGGCTTGAAACTCACACCAGGTGCATGTGCGTGTGTACCCAAAATCCCAGGAGGACAAGGGATTGTGGTGTGGCCATCCCTGCTGGGGATGATTTCTCATTTTCTGTCTCTCTGTCTCTCTGGCCATCACACCTACTGTATAGCAAAAAATCTCTCTCTAAATACACATACACACATATATATTTACATACACACACACACACACACACACACACACACATATATATATATATATATATAATTTTTAAAAAGAGAGATAGAAGCAATCGTTTCTAAGAAGCACCATGAAAGGGTAGTTGCTTTGAGCAGAAAACTCCTGTGTATGAAGCCTTTGTCAGTTCAGTTTGGTTCTGTTTGGGTATGGATAGACTGAGAATGGAGGAAGAGGTGCATTAATGGCCTGTCACTTTGTCACCCAGTGTGCAGTCTGGTGACAGGGACTAGGACTAAAACATGCTTGTCACCAGTGGTTTGATGCTGACTGGGTCCTCCTCTTCCACTTATTTGCTTGGTGACCTTGTTCTGGTCACAACCGCTTTGATTTAAATTTTCTCCTTGGGACAAATTAACAGTTTGGACTAGTTGTTCTTCCTCTATCTTCCACACCTCTCAATTCATCGTTCTCACTTTTCACATAATTTTAATTGCTTCCAAACACTGTGTGCTTCCTTGTAGATTAAGTGTGAACCTGCCCCAAACTTCTGTTAATATTTAATTTTTATAAATTAGCGTAACTTCAAACAACATGGATTTCATACACAAATCACCACACGTGTGGGATGGTGTGTTCCAGGTCTCAGGCACATCTGCTTTCCTGGCCTACCTCTAGGCCCAGTGTTGAGTGCTGTGCTGGGCAGTGGGCACATCAAGTCCTCTTGCTTGGATCCCAGATGGGTCCTTCTGCAGCATCCGCTGACCTCAGAGACCTCTCGGGAGGCTCACCAAGCCTCGCCTCTAAAAATAGACCATCTGCTTTAGGCCCCAGCTCAGCGCTATGAGTCAGAGCTGTGAATCAGCTGTGAGCCTCCACCTCCTGCAGACAGCTGCAGGCTGTGGTCAGAGGAGAAGGTGCCTCTGGACGTTGTGGGTGGGTTCTGGTGCCAGCAACGTCCCTGAGCTTCATCATCGGGCTGACTCCAGCCCTGTTGGGTGGTGACCAGCTTCTGTCCCCTTCAGAAGCTCAGCTTTGTTGCAGTTTTCTATCGTGTTTGTAGTTGATGTAATATGGCCCGTGTTCTAGTGACCGGTTCTATCTCTGTTTCTCTGTAGGCTCCGTAATATCATGGCTTAGTAGATCCATGTCACATAGCAATCAACTCCAGGATCGTCCTAGGTCACACGTGTACATGTCAGTACACCCTGTAGTTTGGAAGCGGTTTGATTGTAGCCTGGTACACTTCACTCTTTGTAGCTGTGCACCTAACAGAGAGCGCTGGCATGACTAACTCTGAAGTGGGCCTGCACATGCGTGTCTGTGCAGCTGCGTCATGCTGAGGTGGGCCCTCTAGTTTGGACTTTGTGTGACTTGGAGTTCTCTCACTTGTTTTCCGGAGCCCTGCTCTCATAACTAAAACCTGAGCCTTTGCTAATGACTTGAAGGAACATGCGTGCTTGGTGTCTGCTTTGTGGAGTGAACAGTGTTAGTGCATGGGTGTGTTACAGATGTGCTGACGTTTACGTCTGTCCTCAGACTCACACAGGAAGTTATGCACGTCTTAGCAGGGGAGGAGACCAATGATGTTTGCCTTGTTGGGGTCTGTAGTCAGAGCGTGCACAACCCCTGTCCACAGTTTTTCCACCAGTGGACCGCAGTGAGCCAGGCTCCCAGAACTTGGCCATGATGAGGGAAAATCCATCTTTCTTTCCTTCAGGAACATTTAATTTCCTCTTTTTATCATATCAATGTGCCTTAGAAGAGAAGAATTGGGTGAATCAGTGGCAAGACTTGGAGTGGTCATGGGGAGCAAATGAATGAAGGGCCTGTAATCACGCTAGAGCTGCAGGTACCATGTCCAGATCACTGTCCTCTCAGTCCAAGCCGTCATCCCAGTCTGCAGATGAAGAAACTGAGGCTATAGAGGGGCTGAGCGCTGTGCCTCACGTGTAGGTGTTCTTCACCCCTACACCACCCTTGCAAGGGTATTTTCCAGACCCTCAGTGTGAGCATCTCCTGGGGGCTGTTAAACTGCTAGTGCTAGGTCTACCCCAGGGTTTCTTGGAGTCAGGAGTGGCCCGGGAATCCCTTCTCTCCCATGTTTCTATGAGGCTGAATCTGCCTGACATCCCTGCTTTGGGAACTCTGACCCTGGGCTGATTTGACATGTCTGGGCTTCAGTGTCCTCATCAGGAACGTGTGAGAGCCCATCTTAGCTCTGAAATCCTGGTAACATTGCAATACCCAGACAGGGAGGTAGAGGATGTAGACTTGAAGAAAATAGAAGTCAACAGGAGGCAGGAGAAGAGGTGGAGGATGAGGAAAGAAACAACTGGCCAAGTAGAGAAAGTAATTAAAAAGGAAAACATTCTGGATGTAGTAGGAAGGAAGATCGCCACGTGGGTCCTGGGAGACCTGGTGAGATGGCTTCACACCCCACCGGGGCCACCTGTCGCTGTTACCGCATGTTCTGGAGATGAGCAAGAAGGCTGTGGATGGTTGTCATTTCGTTGGCCTGTTTACCTTACACACGACTGTTGAATCAGGTGTTTTGCACTGTCCTCACCATCCTCAGAATTGTGCTGTCTGGCCCTGCAGCCGCAGGCCACCCGAGTTTCCTGTGCTGCAGGTGGTCTGTCTGGGTGGAGATGGGCCACGACCCTAAGATGCACTCAGGACCATGAATATTTAGCACTAGAACAAATGAAAACTGTCTTATCCGCAGCTTTTATATTGATTACATGATGGAGTGATAATATTTTAAATACATTGGATTAAATAAAATTATTATTAAGATTAATTTCACCTGGTTCTTTCTCAGGATAGTACTGGAGTATGTACAATTACATATGTGGTTCCCTTTAGCTTTCTATCGAACAGCACAGTCCTAGAACTTCCCTTGGTTCATTTGTTTTGTTCATCCTCCAAAAAAGACACAAACACACCCAGCGAATATACTGCTACGATCTCTAAAAGACTGTGTAAGAATTGCCAGGGGTTTCTGAAACAAGCCTGAAGGCTTTGTGGTAGCTGGAAAAACTTTGGGGAAAAACAAACAAACACGTTGGTTTTTCTCTTTTATAACTAAAAGTTTAAGCACAGAGGATTTACGTATTAAAATTTTTAAATTATTGAGTCCTTGTATCAAATGCTGAAAAATAACTTAGTCCTTTTTTTCTTCCAGACACCTTTAGAAAATCATCACTTGGCAATGATGAGACAGATAAAGAGAAGAAAAAATTTCTGGGATTTTTCAAAGTTAATCAAAGAAGCAATAGTAAGGTAATGGATTAAATACACATATAATTTTGCATCCTGTAAAAATAGTTTCTTGAGATATTTGTATTTGGCCATCTTTGAATTTTTCTAAATAATTACATTTAGGAATATTAATTCTTTTCGGTGGAAGGAAACTTGCCTGCAGAGCAAGCAGAAGACCTAGAAATGCTTCGATTTTAAGCAAAACAAGATCACTAACAAGCTGGAGCCCTGGAGATGCTGTGGCTTGACTTCTGATAGTTCAGAAGGTTGGGGAGTGAGCAAGAGACGCAGGAAGCAGTGACACGTTGTGAAAGTGCCATGCGTGGTCACTTCTAGTCAGTAGATTGCCAGGGACTTCTCTGTCTGGCCTACCCTGTCTTTGTCTTGGCTTGCTGAATTACTTCTCGTTTTTTATATCTTTCATTTCTCACTCTCCTCACTTATTCTATTGTGTTTTGTTCTGGATAGAACTTCTTCAGGTATTTGTTTTTTTTGTTTCACATGAACCTCTTTTTTTGTTTTAAGATTTTCTGTCATAGCGTCCGTGTGGTCTCTGGAGAGAGAGAAAGACAGAGACATAGTGGGAAAGCGAGAAGTCTCCCCCCAAGTGGGAATAGCCATGCTGCAATCCCTTCTCCATTCTCTTGGGATTTTGCACATGCACAAGCACCTGGCATGATTTTCAAGCCACTGGGTCTAGGACTTGAACCACACTCATCCATATGGGACCCAGAGCCTTAACCCATCATACCACCTGCTGGCCCCTTACATTAACCTCTTCATGCCTTGATTGTCCTCCCTGTGTTACTATTTGAGATACAGAACTAAATGCAGCCTCATTTCATCTGTCTAGAAACCTGGTGAGAGAGGTATGATCAGCCCGTTGACAGTGAACGAAGTCCAAGCACCTCTGAGCTAATCCTAGTGTAGCCATTCCAAAATGCAAACCCAGCCCCCTCTCAAAGTCGTGCCCTTGATCGGTTATGTGCATCCTACGCTGCATAACAAGTATGAGTTTCAGTTTCTTCACTTGCGAAGAAAATGAAAGGGAATGGTTTTTAAAATGACTTCTGAAATCATCGTCTGCAGATGGCACAGACCTTAAGAATGGAGAATTATCAAGGCATCTGAAACCAAAGTGACTATCTTAAAGGAAAACAACAACAGAAGCAGACACACACACGCGTGTGTGTGTGTGTGTGTGTGTGTGTGTGTGTGCATGCACACGCAGTCTGGATAAAGAATAAACTTAAAGGGATGTGATTTTGTCTGAAGTAAATGAGGGTAAATACCTTTATTTTAAAGCAATAGCAAGGTAATGGATTAAATACATGTGAGATTTTATATTTAAAAAATTACTATTTTGTGTTTTAGAATTTTTAAAGCATGATAATTTTTTATCATTTGGACATTATTTACTGCCTTCACACACTTGTTCTAAAAAAATCTAAGAATCACCTTAGGACCAATTTAAAAATTGTATTCTTGTGTCACGTCCCTAAAGATTCTCATTTGGGGACCAGCAGTTAGCGTAATGGCTATGTCGCTGGACTCTCACGTAGTCGACCGTGGTTTGAGTCCGGACCCGCTGACTTAAAACTCATGCCGGGCGTGTGTGCATGCGTGCCCAAGATCCCGAGAGGAGAATGGAGGAGAAGGGATTGTGGCGTGGCCATCCCCCCTGGGGGGTGATTTCTCGCTTTCTTTCTTTCTGTCTGTCTCTGTCTTGGCAAGCGCCCATGCCCTATAGCAAAAACCCCTCCAAAAAAAAAAAAAAAAAAGATTCTCATTTGGGAGGCCAGGTTGGGGCCCAGAAATTGGATTTCAAATTTCAAATTATACAGAGGTGTTCTGTGACTGATGATATAGTACCTTTTTCTTTTTTTTCTTTTTTTTAAGTCTTGGCTAGGGAGTGAGATCTTCAGTGAATTATTTCTATGTACACCAAATCAACTAGCTATGCAGTGATTACAATTTCAAAATCCTCAAGATCCAGATGATAATTGGTTTACCGACCTAATTCTTTCAGTTCAGTCTTACCTTTGTAATAAGATTGTATGTGTGTGTGTGTGTGTGTGTGTGTGTGTGTGTGTATGTATGTGT
>NW_006198962.1:323463-336326 GCF_000334495.1 Tupaia belangeri chinensis
CCCCCCCCTGGTGAGTGACCCAACACTCTAGCAAATTTTAAAAGGACACCCTCTATTTTTTTTTTTGAGAGGTTTTTCGCCATAGGGCGCATGCGCTCGCCAGACAAACAGAGAAAGACATAGAGACAGAAAGCGAGAAATCACCCCCCAGGGGGTATGTTCACGCCGCAATCCCTTCTCCTCCATTCTCTTCTCGGGATCTTGGGCACGCACGCACACGCGCCCAGCGTGAGTTTTAAGCCACCGGGTCCGGGACGTGAACCGCGGTTGACTACGTGGGAGTCCAGCGACATAGCCATTACGCTAACTGCTGGTTCCCGAGATTGTATATTTTTTTAAGCTAAAGAAATACTTTTGAGGGAAAACGAGGTGGGAAAAAAAGAGGAGGAAGAAGATGATGAAGAGGAAAACTTGTTCCTGTTGAGTGTGAATTTCTGAATTGTGTTCTTTAAATCAGGGAGCATTTTAGATAGGAGTTGTTTTATTTTACTAAAAAAAAATTTAAAAAATTGGTACAGGGTACATGTGCTCTCCAGAGAGGTGGAGTGGGAAGAGAGCAGAGAAAGTGTCCTCCAGTGGGGTGTGCTCATACAGCCACCCTCTTCATTCCCCATCGTGTCGGGGGCTTCAGGCACACATGGCACATGCATCTGGCATGATTCTCAAGCCACCAGGTCTGGAATTCAAACCTCGGTCAGGCATGCGGGATCTGCTCTCTCAACCACTAGACTATGGAGCCAGGTCTTTTTCTGTTTTAATTGACACATAATAATTACACGTATTGGCCCAGCCTCACTGGAAGCCACATGGCTGACCACAGGCTGGGGTCTACAATTGGTCAAATTGAAACATGCCGTGTATGCATGCTTGACCAGGACCCGGACAAGCCTGAGAACTGGGGGAAGACGACTGAGTTCTGAGGAGACCTAAGGAGAGTGCTTCTCTCTCTTTCTTTCTCCCATTCTCTTGTACACATGCACAACATGCTCTTTATCTTGACTAAAATAAACTTTAAAAAGTAAAAAATAGGGGGCCGGCAGGTGGTGTGGTGGTTAATGGCACTGGACTCTCACATGGCCAACCACAGTTCGAGTTCCGGACCTGGTGGCTTGCTTTGTTACTCTCCCTCTCCCTCTCTCTTTCTCGCCCCCCCCCCCGGTCATATTTAAATAAATAAATAAAGTTAAATAATTCTTTTAAAAAGAAAAGTAAAAAATAAGTATACACATTTATGGGATACCGTGTGACATTTTGATACATACATCCAACATGAAATGATAAAATCGGTGTAATTAGCATACCCATCACCTAGACATGTAGTAGACTTCTCTGGTCACCCTGCTGAGCTATAAAACACCTGTCTTTGTAGTTTTGTTCTTGTCAGGGCTCCTTTAAGACAGCTTCTCAGTTCCTATGTGGAGGGAAGCAGCCTGGACTTACGTGGTGGATGTTCTGCCTCTTGGCTGTGCCGGCACGTTTCTCGTTAGTGCTTGCTAAGGAGGACACTGTGAGCCTGCTTCCGTGGAGATGATGGTGGTGTGCATGCTTGTGTTCCAGGCTGAGCAGCTTGTGCTGTCGGGCGCAGACAGTGACGAGGAAGCCTCGAAACCAGCGTCTGGAAAAGGCTTGAACGTGAGTACTAACAACTGGCAGGGCCTCTGCTAACTGGGTGAAACTTCTTGCTGCTTGGCATGACCTTCCAGATAATGACGTTGCAGAGTCGCTTAGTCTTGCTTGCTTTTTGTTGTCTGGATGGATTCACAAAGCTACGTGTGGCTTCACTCTTAGCCACCCATGTTACTTTGGAGAGATGTGGAATAAGTTTGTTTCTTCTTTTCTCAGTATCAGTCTTCTGATTAGGAGAATCCTTCACTAGGTTCACGGAGTTTGCCCTTCCTGAAATTATTTCCATGCACAATCAGGAGGAAACTGAAGGCTTTGGGGTCCCACAGTCCTTCTTTTCCAGCCTGGGAGCTGCTAGTTACTAAACTCTGTGACCACACTTTGCTCAGGGAAGCCTCGGAAGACGTGTATTTTTAAGCTTTCTTATTTATTCTGAGTGAAATAAAGAGAAAGAGACAGCATCCCCAAGGTCTTCCCAACAGGGTCTTCTGCCATGGTTCACCCCAGCTTCAGCCAGCTCTGATCATGGGCACACGTGCACCTGGCATTCTCAGGAAAGTCTCCAGACTTGAACTGGAAACCTTCCCATGTGGGTCAGCCTTCTAGAGCATTGTGTTTTAACCCAAGGCCACTCTCCTGACCCCAGAATTTTTTTAAAAAATGCTTATGCCCTCACAGCTCAAAGTTGAGATGTAAAAATTCCTTTATAATTGTAAATCCTTGAAAAAATATAATTAATGACATGTTTTACATACTGACATTTTAAATGTAATGAAAGTTGAGTGTTTACTATCACCTTTTAAAATTTACATGGATGTACTCTTCTATATCAGTAAGGAATTTTTTTTTTTTTTGAGAGGTTTTTGCTGTAGGGCACATGCGCTCGCCAGACAGACAGAGACAGACAGAAAGCGAGAAATCACCCCCCAGGGGGACGGCCATGCTGCAATCCCTTCTCCTCCATTCTCCTCTCAGGATCTTGGGCACGCACGCATACACACCCGGCGTGAGTTTTAAGCTACCAGGTCCAGGACGTGAACCACGGTCGACTACGTGGGAGTCCAGCGACATAGACATTACGCTAACTGCTGGTCCCCAGGAATTTTTCATTATTCATCTTTTTCTTGATTTCACATTTCCATGACATATGTAATTTTATTCTATTCAATATATATTTTGTACTTGAAAGTCTTTCATAAAGATTTTAAAATATGATATAAAATAAAAATGCCTGTGTAAATTATTATTATTATTATTATTATTATTAGGTTTTTGTTTAAGAGCACATGCACTTGTCAGAGAGAGACAGAGAGAGGGAAAGTGAGAAATCACTCTCTAGGGAGGAACTTCAATCCGTTCTTCTCCATTTTCCTCTTGGGATTTTGGACACATAAGCTCATGCACCTGACATGATTTTCAAGCCGCCAAGTCCAGGACTCAAGCCATGATCGGCCATGCGAAAATCTAGCTACTTAACCACTATGCCACCTCCTGGTCTCAGATTTTAAAATTTCATGTAGTCAAAACACTTTAAATATAAAAATATTCTTCTGGACTTAGGTGGTTTCTTATTGTTGTTTTTTGTTTTGTTTTTGCCAGAGGGAGTTGTGTACAGGCCAGAGAGAGAGAGAAAATGAAAAAGCACCCCCTCGTGGGGGATGCTCTTGCTGTAATCCCTTCTCCTCTGATTCATGTTCCTTTGGGGATTTTAGCACCCAAACACACACATTTGCCTGGCAGGTTTTCAGGCTGCTGGTCCAAACCAGTCAACCATGTGGGATCCAGCTGCATTAACCATCGGCATAGGCTGGCCCCGGGCTGAGTTCTTACGGCAATTACAAAATAAATCGAAACAACCCAGCTAGGTGGCACAGTCCACAGTGTACTGGAATGCAGAGCTGGGAGCAACATGGCTGATGTTGTAGGCTGACTAGGCTGGCCTAGCAAACACCAGTCATGCATAAGGACACCCTGAGAAGCTGGAGGCTGAGGGAGAGGGTTGGTGGTATGATGAAACTCTACTGAGGGTTCTCTCTCTCGCTCTCTCTCTCTTCCTCTCTTGTGCATGCATCTGTTATCATAAAAAAATTAGAAAAATGTAAACATATCACAGCTCTTCATATACAATCATTCAACATGAAAAGTAGATTTTTCTTTTTTTTTAATGAAACTATTTATTTAATTCTATTTGTTATTTTTTTTTATTTTGATGAGAGAGAAAGAAAGTGAGAAAGTAAGCCACCAGGTCTGAGACTCAAACTGCAGTCAGCTATGTGGGACTTCAGTGCCCCAACCACCACACCACCTTCCAGCCCAGTAGATTTTTCTTAAAAAGACTTTTTTTTTTTAATAGAGATTTTTGTTGTAGGGTGTGTGTGCTTTCTAGAGAGACAGAAAGTGAGAAATCACCACGCAGAGGGGCTAGCTGCACTGCAATCTTTTCTCTTCGATTCTTCTTTTGGGATTTTGGGCACACATGCACATACACCTGGCATGAGTTTAAGCTGCTGGGTCCAGGATTTGAACTGTGGTTGACTACGTGGGAGTCCAGCAAGGTAACCCATTACACCATCTGCTGGTCCCAAAAAGACATTTCTTAATATGATTAAAGACAACTTGTTCATTTTTTTTTTTAATTTAAGTACTCATTAGTATACATGAGTGATTGACAAAACTCGAAAAGGTTCAACATTAATTTTGTACCTCTTTCTTTTTACTGATGTAAGTCTCCAGGAAACCTTTTTACATAAATAGTAGAGGAGGATGGAAAAATTAGGGTATCTCAATGCCTTTCAGTTCTTTGAAGTCCTGGATAACTCACCAAGAAATCACATAGAGATCTAGCATCAAAAATTATTTGGAATTGGGACCAGCAGTTAGCGTAATGGCTATGTCACTGGACTCCCACGTAGTTGACGGCGGTTCGAGTTCTGGACCTGGTGACTTAAACTCATGCCGGGTGCATGTGCGTGCATGCCCAAGATCCCGAGAGGAGAATAGAGGAGAAGGGATTGCGGCGTGGCCATCCCCTCTGGGGGGGTGATTTCTCGCTTTCTGTCTCTCTGTCTCTCTCTGTCTGTCTGGCAAGTGCACACACCCTATAGCAAAAGCCTCTCAAAAAAAAAGAAATTACTTGGAATGGAACCAGCGGTTAGTCTAATTAATGGCTATGTCGCTAGACTCCCATGTAGTTGACCATGGTGTGAGTCCCAGACCCGGTGGCTTAAAACTCAGGCCAGGTGCATGTGCGTGTGTGCCCAAGATCCTGAGAGAAGAAAGGAGAAGGGACTGTGGCATGGCCGTCCTCACTGTCTTTTTGGCGAGCGCATGCACCCTATAGCAAAAACCTCTCCAAAAAAAAAAAAATTATTTGGAATAATCTTCTATCTATACTTTATTAGGTTTTCTTTCAAACTTGTCAGTTGTCAAAATTTAGAAGTCATGTGACTTGCAGAGGGATTTGTTAATCACATTGAGGTTATTCATGTCTGGGAAGTATAAAACATGCTATTAAAACTTACCAAAAACTATAGTCATTTCTCTCACTCACAGATACTTCCTAAATCTAATATATCAGTGAGGTTTGAGGAAATTGTAATATTGTTAGCACTGGGGAGAGAGAGACAGAGACAGAGACAGACAGACAGACAGACAGACAAAGCACCCCTACCCATGGGGATTGTCACATCACAGTCCTTCTCCTCCATCTTTCCCTTCTTTCAGGATTTGGACAGACACATTTACATGCCTAGTATGTTTCTCAAGCTTCTCGGTCCAAGACTTAAGCCACACAGTGGGCCATGTGGTGTCCAGCTGCCTTAACCACCAGCTGGCCTGACAATGCAGACTTTTTATTGAGATTGTTTTGATCTTATCCTAAACCTTAAATCAATTTTGTCTAGATTTTGAGTTTATCATTTACGTCATTCAGTTTATGAGAATGCCATATAAACTAGTTGGCAAAATGAGCCCTTATTAGCCAAAAAAAAGGTCAAATCAAACATACTTTTGGTTAAAGTCTAATTACACTTCTAATTGATGTAGTAAATCAATTAATATGTGTCCCATGACAAAGATGTCTCTCTGAATCTGACAGTAGCTATGTTGAGATGGTATCATGTTCTAACACTTTAAAAATCTTGAGAGAGAGAGAGAGGAGAAAGAGAGGGAAACAGAGAGAGGGGGAGGAAGGAATGTTATAAACAAAGTGAAAATCAAATGATGTATGGGAAAGTGGGCTTTTATAAACAGAGAGGAAGATGACTGCCTGACCTACATAGATAGGTATGAATGGGAAGTTCACAGAAAGGAAAGCTAAGTGGTACATACATACATTTTTCAGTGTTTAGACTTACTCATAATAAGAAATGTAAGTTAAACTTACAGTGAACTTCCATTTCTTAACCTATTAGATTGACAAAAATCCAAAATTTAAGTCCAGCAGGTGGCATAGCAGATAAGGTGCTGGACTCCCATTTGACCAACCGTGGTTCAAGTCCCAGCCCTGACAGCTTGAAAATCGTGCTGGACACTGTGCATGTATGCCCAAAATCCCAGGGGAGAATGGAGGAGAAGGAATTATGTGTGACCGTCCCTCCCCATGGTTGATTTCTTACTTTCCCTCTGTCTCTGTCTCTCTCAGGCAAGCACATGCACCCTATGGCAAAAACCTTTTTAAAAAAAAAAACAAATATCCAAAATTTATCAAGAGACTCTGTTGACTAAGGCATAGGACCCCGTATATATGATTCTTAGCTGATGTAAAAATGCTACATTTATGGTGGGAGACGTGGTGTTATCTAGCCAAATTATATAATCATGTCGTCTTTGACCCAGTCCATCCCCAAAACTCATTGGCAAACATCTACACTAATTCATGTTCAAGGCTGTTTACCGTAGCACTGATTGCAACTGTACGAGATGAAAGCTACCCACATGCCCATCAGTAGGGAACTGGGAAATAAACCTGTGGTGTACCCACATGACTGAATACCACAAAACTGCAAAAAGGAAGACCTTTGTATACTGGAAAGGAGTATTTTCTAGGATACATGCATTTTTTTTCATTTAAAAAAGTTATAGGTGATGGGACCAGCATATGGCATGGTGGTTAAGGTGCTGGATCCCACATGGCCGACTATGTTTTGAGTCCTGGACCCAGCAGCTTGCTTTCTCATCTTCCCTCTCTCTCTTTCTCTGGTGAGTGCATGTGTCCTATAGCAAATTAAAAATTAATAATAACAAATAAAATTAAATGAATAATTTTTTTTAAAAAAATTATTATTATTACTGGGCAGCCCATGGTCTGGTGGTTGAAGCAACTGAATTTCAAATGCCTGATCACATGGTTTGAGTCCCAAACCTGGCAGCCTGAAAAACGCTCACATGTGTGCGTGTGTACCCAAAATCCAAAGAGGAGCATGTAGAAGCTTTCTCCCTTTCTATCTCTCTCTGTCTGTCAGTTTGTCTCCAGCAAGCGCACATACTCTATGGCTATTTAAAAAAAAAAAAAAATTGTAGGTGAGTTCCTGTAAATTAAAGTCAATACATGAGGCTGCAATGTGGTGGCTTAGTCACTGGCTTGTTAATAAGCAGTTACTGGATTTCTAGCCCTGGGCAGGACAGCACGTAATGTAATGCAGATGGCTGAATGTGACACAGTGGCCACCCCAGTCCCCTCTGTTGCAGTCGCTGTTCTTAATTGCTTAACTCATTTGACCCTCCTTGTGTAGATGCAGGAAATTTCCAACTTCCAGAGTGAGTGGCTGATCAAATGCGTTGATGTCTACTTATTTATGTTTGATGTAATTTTCTCTTCTGTCAAATGTGTTGGGGGTGTGACATTTCTTAAGGTCACCCTCCCATTGTTTTTATAAATTTCCCCCAGGCCATTGTCTGCTAGTCTGCAAGTTCTGACATCCTTGATTCCTAAATCTCACCCGAAAGGCAGGGTTGGGGAGCATCATGAGGTGGAGTCTCACAGGTCTTGTGCTGCTTCCAGGGTCCTCTGTGTCCAGGGATTGACAGCTTCTCCTTCCCTCAGTTGCACTGGGGAGCTGTGAAAGGCCCTCCTTTTATGTATGTCCAGTGATGAAATGGAACCCAGCTCCATCCCCTTGTGAATTTCCTCTGCCCTTACATCCCACATCCCGTAAAGTGTTTACCAGTTGCTTAGTAAGAAAACTGTAGCGTGGGCCAGCAGTTGGTATGGTGGTTAAGATGCTAGATCCCACATAGTCAATTGCATGGCTCAAGTCCTGGACCCCATGGCCTGAAAAACACACTGAGGGTATGTGCATATGTGCCCAAAACCCTGAGAAGAAAATGGAGGAGAAAGGATTGCAGTGTGGTCTTTCCTTCTGGGGGGGAATTTTCCCTTTTTATACTCTTTCTGGTGGCAGAAAAAAAAAATCCTAAAAAAGAAAAGGAAAAGAAAACTAGTTACAATAATGGATCTTTGTCTCACTGGTGCTTTTCCCATCTCCTTCACTGCCTTTGTGTCTTTGTGCAAACAGGGGGCCCTCTCCTGTTACCCTGTCTTAGTGAAATCTCTGCCTGGCATAGAGGTAAGAGTCAGTCTGTGCGTGAGAGCTGAGAGTGGGTTTGCGCCATCGTGAGAGTTGAGCTTTTCTTCCAGCCCTCTGCATTCAGCAGGGACCACCCTGCAGGGCCAGCGTAAGGACTAGCAATGATACAACTCACCTGACACCCATAGAGCATCCTGAAATTGTCTGTCAGACTGACAGGAGCTTCATTAGAAAGCTTGCGTGTGTGTTGGGAGGTAGTCGGGGGGCACAGGGGTGCACAGCCAAGGTGGCATGGTGGTTAAGGCAGCTGGATTGTACACAGTCAACAGCATGGTTTGAGTATCTGCCCCGTCAGCTTAAAAACCACACCAGTATGTGTGTGTGTGCAGGCCCAAAATCCTGAGAGAAGGGAGGAGAAGGAATTGTGGCATGACTCTCCTCTGGGGGATGGTTTTTAATTTCTCTTTCTCTGGTGAGCATATTTGCCCTGTAGCAAAACTAAAAAACTAAAAAGATAGAAGTTGTAAGTGGTTTATCATGTCTTTATTGTGTCTGTAACCTGAAGAGTGAAAATTGATTTGCATTTAAGAAAATGTTTCCTAATGTAGATGTAAAAGTAATCCCATCTTCCCTGGAAAATTTAATTTCATAGAAATTGAAGTTTATTCCAAGATGTATCTTTATTTTCTTAATAAAAGGGTGCTCGACTCACACTAGTACACTTACCTCTCAAATAACATCAAATAGCGTTCCTGGAATTTCGGGTTTCTCGGGAAACTTTCCCTTCTGTGTCCATCAAGGGGAATGAGCCTTGGGGTTGTAAGCTGGCTTAGTGGTAGATGAAGTCGGTATTTGTTCTCCTCAAACTCAGACTATGAACTATTAAAGTATCGAGGAGATCCCAGTATGAGCACCTCGTTCCACACACCCGGGCCCCACAAGATGCAGGGAGGTCACATGGTCTGCTGAGATGCTGATTACTGAGGACCGGTTGGTGACCAGTGCAGTCATGCGGGGTTAGCACCCAGGTCTCTGCTCTCCTGGTTACATGACCAGGGTGATAGACTATGTATATTCATGGAACAAGGTACCTGGGTTAGTTGCTAATTCACACAGTAGTGCAAAATAATAATAATAGATACATTGTGTGCACATATACACAGGTGGAGTCCACAGAATTCATAGAAATGCATATAATGGAGCTAGTAGATGGCCTAATGGTTATGTCCCTGGACTCCCTTGTAGTTGCCCATGGTTTGAGTCCCAGACCCGTTGGTTTAAAACTCACACCTGGAGCATGTGCCTGCGTGCTCAAAATCCTGAGAGGAGAATGAAGGAGAATGGATTGTGGTATGGCCGTCTCTCCCTGGGGATAATTTCTCATTTTCTGTCTCTCTGTCTCTGTGGTAAGCACATGTGCTCTATAGCAAAAATCTCTCTCTCTAAAAAAAAAAAAAAAAAAGAAAGAAAAAGAAAGAAACATGTGTTATGAAAAAACTATGCATAGATTTTGATGTTTTTACTAAAATATACTATAGACTAGTATTTTCATTTCATTTTCCACTAATTTTTCAAAATGTGTGTGTGTGTGTGTGCGTGTGTGTGTGCATTGTGTCTTGGTCCAATAAAGTCTAAGCATTCCGATGTAGGAGTATTGCAACCCACATTCTAATCCTGGTTCTGTCGTTAACTGGGACACCCTGGGCAAGCTGTCAGTCTTTCTCTGTAGAAAGAACTGTTGGAAGTAACTGACTTTTTATGGGCCCTGTCCCTTGGAGGAAAATAAAATAAAAATCATCATATTCTTTAAGTTCAATCAGTCTAAAGCTTATGAACATGAGCTACACTGATACCTCTGCAGTGCTTGCCACCATTAAGTCAAAGTCTTTTGGTGAATGATTTTTTAAAAATTGCTTCCTCAATAAACCAGCAAAATAAAAGCTTATTTGGCAATGTTAGGTCCGTCTGCCCTGTGCAGGCAGGCAGGGACTGAAGTAGTCTCTCACCATGGTGTTTGCCTCTCCTCAACAGAGGGGTCCCTCACAACGCTTTGAAGTGAGTGTCACATCAAAAGCCCTAAAGAGTTTCCTGGAGACCAGGGGAAGGGATCCCCTTTTCCCCCTGCTGAGCCTCCGCTCTGATGGTGACAGCCACGGTGTTGTGCTCAGGCACTTAGGAGCCCAGAAGTATACCAGGAAGCCCACCAGTATCACAACCCTTTGGGCAAAATTATTATAAGCAACTATTTCCTATTGTGAAGGAAATTCCATCTAGCTACCCCAGGAGGCCCCAGTACCATGCAGCCTGCATTGCACCTTCTGTGTGGTTGGTTGATTACAGAGACCTCGCGAAACTGCGGGGAAGGGTGTATGGAGCCAGCTCTGCCACAGGGGGTCAGTGTTCTCACAGCACAGGGCATCTCCACGCCATTCCATCCTGGAACACTCAGCAGGCTGTTTTTGGAATGGGAAGAGCAGGAACGTAGATCCCAAGCTCTGAGCCTCGTTCTTGGGAGGTAGAACCTGTTTCCGGTACAAATCAGTTTCATAGAGGTATTTTTAAAAGTGTAGTTTGTACCTTTAGAAAGTGTTTTATATCCAAAAGGGTAAGATAAATACAGAGAGTTTTGAAAGTGCAGTCGGGAGTCACATCAGATGGCAGTCTAGCACTGGATCCTGCCACTTTCTCTGTCCCCGTGGACTGTCCTTGGTTTGTACACCCAGAGCCAGCTCTGATGTACACAGAGGCTTGTTTTTTTCCTATTTATCATCATGTCATTTACACTTTGCCCTGATCTCTTTGTAGTTTGGGGATTTTTTTTTTAAGTTTACTTATTTCCCTTCTAAATGGAGTGGGGGACACCCTCGGCAGAGTCTTCATGCCATGATCTTCCCCCGCCCCCCGGCCCTGCAGACAGCGAGGATCATGGGCACACCCAGTGTGTTCAGGTAGACCCAGGACAGGAACCTGGAACCTTCCCATGTGGTCTCTAGCATCGCAGCAGTGCCCCTGCTGCCTGCACCACTGTGGCTGGGTCTTTTAAAGACTGTATGATCTTCCACGCCAAGGGAAAAGCATGCTTTTGCTTCTGTTTGCTTGAATTTGGATTCTGACGTAAGCACATACAATTCTATGGCCTCAGAGCCTCATCTTCCCATCTCTACAGTGGGTTCATTGTCATCACCCAGGGTTCTTTTATTTTTTTATTTAAGATTCTTTTTGCCATAAGGCACATACAGAGACACAGAGAGGGAAAGTGAGAAATCATCCCCCCCATGGGTGATGGTCATGCTGCAATCCCCTCTTCTTCATTCTCCTCCTGGGATTTTGGGTACACATGCACACATGCGTGGTGTGATTTTCAAGCCACTGGGTCTGAGACTTGAACCACAGTTGGCCATGTGGGAGTCCAGTGTCTGAATCACCACAACAAAACCTAAGTGGGATGGGAGGAGCACCAAGCACAGGGAGGAGCTTGCAGTGGGCACTTGATTAAGGTTGATTCTGCCCTGTTGCTCCTTGTGTCTTTTCTCTGATAGTGTAAAAAGGTGGGGGCCACCTTAACCCAAAGCCATTTTCCATTTGGGAAGTTCTCTTCAGGACGGTGACTTCGAAGGGTGTGAGAGTTGCGTGGCTTTCGGTGTTCTGCGTGTTCCCCTGCTGTTTCCCTGGTGCCAGCCCACAGAAAAAGTACCTCGTTATGGCCCAAGTTCCTGCTTCTCACCCAGCACCTTGTATAGAAAACTCTTGTCAAATAGTGGGAAGTAAATAGATCTTCAGATGTCATTTTGTAAAAGTTGCCCAAGGTCCTTTGCATGCCTGTTCAGCCGTTAAAAGCATCTTTTAAAATATTCATGTGATGTGTTCTGGGCTGCACACTTGGAGACTGGCAGAGAAATTTTTTCCCAAAGCATTGGACTTTATTAGCTTTTAAGAATTATTATTTAACTAATTCCATTTGTTATTATTATTTTTTAATTTGACCAGACAGAAAGAAAGGGGAAGCAAGAAAGCAAGCCACCAGGTCCAGACTCAAACCACAGTCAGCCGTGTGGGAATCCAGTGCCTTTAACCAGCAGGCCACCTGCTGGCCCCAGCACTCGTCTTTTGCAGTGGGCTAGTACCTAAGTTGGGTGACAGTGCCTAATGCCAATACTAGTTACCAGAGCGACAAGAAGGAATGTGGATTTTTAAACACTAGGCTAAAAATGTCACATTTATGGGGCTATTGGGGGTATAAAATGCCCCTTTCAAATACTGATTTTTCTTACATTTCTGAAACATGAGCATATGGTATTTCAAAAGTCTGTTCCCTACAGCCTTTTCGCTGCTCTTTGGCAGATGAATAGAAAACTGCAGAATCACGCTTGCTGTGTGTGGATGGGGAAGGTGAGAAGCAGAGCTCGGAGCCCCTGGTGTCCACTCCCATCTCTGGAGGCAGGTCTGCTGTCGCAGTAGGTTAGGCTAGAACCTTGGGGTCCTCCTGCCCCCTCTGTTCCCCTCCTCTCCATCCATGATCCATCATCAACCACATTGCACCTTCAGGCTGCACCCAAAATCTCACCCTACACATGTCCCCTTGCTGGTCACCTCCCCTGGGCCTCCTGGCAGCTGCCCTGCCCTGCAGTTCCCACAGCCTCTGCCCTGTTCCCATTGCCTGTGGTCCCACTCCCCACCCCATCCACTTTACGGACAAAGTGATGCCATCAGGTG
>NW_006198962.1:337533-389260 GCF_000334495.1 Tupaia belangeri chinensis
CTTTCTGTCTCTCTGTATTTCTCTGTCTTTCTGATGAGCGCACATGCCCTGTAACAAACGAAAAGAAAAAAATAAACTCTCAAAAAAAAACAAAAAGAGAGGTACGTACACATACTGAAAATATTTAGAAACCATTGATTCAAAAGGTTTAAATATGGAACCAGCAGTTAACATAACGGCTATGTCGCTGGACTCCCATGTAGTCAACCACAGTTCGCGTCCCGGACCTGGTAGCTTAAAACTCAGGCCAGGTGCATGTGCGTGTGTGCCCAAGATCCTGAGAGAAGAAAGGAGAAGGGATTGTGGCATGGCCGTCCTCACTGTCTTTTTGGCGAGCGCATGCACCCTATAGCAAAAACCTCTCCAAAAAAAAAAAAATTATTTGGAATAATCTTCTATCTATACTTTATTAGGTTTTCTTTCAAACTTGTCAGTTGTCAAAATTTAGAAGTCATGTGACTTGCAGAGGGATTTGTTAATCACATTGAGGTTATTCATGTCTGGGAAGTATAAAACATGCTATTAAAACTTACCAAAAACTATAGTCATTTCTCTCACTCACAGATACTTCCTAAATCTAATATATCAGTGAGGTTTGAGGAAATTGTAATATTGTTAGCACTGGGGAGAGAGAGACAGAGACAGAGACAGACAGACAGACAGACAGACAAAGCACCCCTACCCATGGGGATTGTCACATCACAGTCCTTCTCCTCCATCTTTCCCTTCTTTCAGGATTTGGACAGACACATTTACATGCCTAGTATGTTTCTCAAGCTTCTCGGTCCAAGACTTAAGCCACACAGTGGGCCATGTGGTGTCCAGCTGCCTTAACCACCAGCTGGCCTGACAATGCAGACTTTTTATTGAGATTGTTTTGATCTTATCCTAAACCTTAAATCAATTTTGTCTAGATTTTGAGTTTATCATTTACGTCATTCAGTTTATGAGAATGCCATATAAACTAGTTGGCAAAATGAGCCCTTATTAGCCAAAAAAAAGGTCAAATCAAACATACTTTTGGTTAAAGTCTAATTACACTTCTAATTGATGTAGTAAATCAATTAATATGTGTCCCATGACAAAGATGTCTCTCTGAATCTGACAGTAGCTATGTTGAGATGGTATCATGTTCTAACACTTTAAAAATCTTGAGAGAGAGAGAGAGGAGAAAGAGAGGGAAACAGAGAGAGGGGGAGGAAGGAATGTTATAAACAAAGTGAAAATCAAATGATGTATGGGAAAGTGGGCTTTTATAAACAGAGAGGAAGATGACTGCCTGACCTACATAGATAGGTATGAATGGGAAGTTCACAGAAAGGAAAGCTAAGTGGTACATACATACATTTTTCAGTGTTTAGACTTACTCATAATAAGAAATGTAAGTTAAACTTACAGTGAACTTCCATTTCTTAACCTATTAGATTGACAAAAATCCAAAATTTAAGTCCAGCAGGTGGCATAGCAGATAAGGTGCTGGACTCCCATTTGACCAACCGTGGTTCAAGTCCCAGCCCTGACAGCTTGAAAATCGTGCTGGACACTGTGCATGTATGCCCAAAATCCCAGGGGAGAATGGAGGAGAAGGAATTATGTGTGACCGTCCCTCCCCATGGTTGATTTCTTACTTTCCCTCTGTCTCTGTCTCTCTCAGGCAAGCACATGCACCCTATGGCAAAAACCTTTTTAAAAAAAAAAACAAATATCCAAAATTTATCAAGAGACTCTGTTGACTAAGGCATAGGACCCCGTATATATGATTCTTAGCTGATGTAAAAATGCTACATTTATGGTGGGAGACGTGGTGTTATCTAGCCAAATTATATAATCATGTCGTCTTTGACCCAGTCCATCCCCAAAACTCATTGGCAAACATCTACACTAATTCATGTTCAAGGCTGTTTACCGTAGCACTGATTGCAACTGTACGAGATGAAAGCTACCCACATGCCCATCAGTAGGGAACTGGGAAATAAACCTGTGGTGTACCCACATGACTGAATACCACAAAACTGCAAAAAGGAAGACCTTTGTATACTGGAAAGGAGTATTTTCTAGGATACATGCATTTTTTTTCATTTAAAAAAGTTATAGGTGATGGGACCAGCATATGGCATGGTGGTTAAGGTGCTGGATCCCACATGGCCGACTATGTTTTGAGTCCTGGACCCAGCAGCTTGCTTTCTCATCTTCCCTCTCTCTCTTTCTCTGGTGAGTGCATGTGTCCTATAGCAAATTAAAAATTAATAATAACAAATAAAATTAAATGAATAATTTTTTTTAAAAAAATTATTATTATTACTGGGCAGCCCATGGTCTGGTGGTTGAAGCAACTGAATTTCAAATGCCTGATCACATGGTTTGAGTCCCAAACCTGGCAGCCTGAAAAACGCTCACATGTGTGCGTGTGTACCCAAAATCCAAAGAGGAGCATGTAGAAGCTTTCTCCCTTTCTATCTCTCTCTGTCTGTCAGTTTGTCTCCAGCAAGCGCACATACTCTATGGCTATTTAAAAAAAAAAAAAAATTGTAGGTGAGTTCCTGTAAATTAAAGTCAATACATGAGGCTGCAATGTGGTGGCTTAGTCACTGGCTTGTTAATAAGCAGTTACTGGATTTCTAGCCCTGGGCAGGACAGCACGTAATGTAATGCAGATGGCTGAATGTGACACAGTGGCCACCCCAGTCCCCTCTGTTGCAGTCGCTGTTCTTAATTGCTTAACTCATTTGACCCTCCTTGTGTAGATGCAGGAAATTTCCAACTTCCAGAGTGAGTGGCTGATCAAATGCGTTGATGTCTACTTATTTATGTTTGATGTAATTTTCTCTTCTGTCAAATGTGTTGGGGGTGTGACATTTCTTAAGGTCACCCTCCCATTGTTTTTATAAATTTCCCCCAGGCCATTGTCTGCTAGTCTGCAAGTTCTGACATCCTTGATTCCTAAATCTCACCCGAAAGGCAGGGTTGGGGAGCATCATGAGGTGGAGTCTCACAGGTCTTGTGCTGCTTCCAGGGTCCTCTGTGTCCAGGGATTGACAGCTTCTCCTTCCCTCAGTTGCACTGGGGAGCTGTGAAAGGCCCTCCTTTTATGTATGTCCAGTGATGAAATGGAACCCAGCTCCATCCCCTTGTGAATTTCCTCTGCCCTTACATCCCACATCCCGTAAAGTGTTTACCAGTTGCTTAGTAAGAAAACTGTAGCGTGGGCCAGCAGTTGGTATGGTGGTTAAGATGCTAGATCCCACATAGTCAATTGCATGGCTCAAGTCCTGGACCCCATGGCCTGAAAAACACACTGAGGGTATGTGCATATGTGCCCAAAACCCTGAGAAGAAAATGGAGGAGAAAGGATTGCAGTGTGGTCTTTCCTTCTGGGGGGGAATTTTCCCTTTTTATACTCTTTCTGGTGGCAGAAAAAAAAAATCCTAAAAAAGAAAAGGAAAAGAAAACTAGTTACAATAATGGATCTTTGTCTCACTGGTGCTTTTCCCATCTCCTTCACTGCCTTTGTGTCTTTGTGCAAACAGGGGGCCCTCTCCTGTTACCCTGTCTTAGTGAAATCTCTGCCTGGCATAGAGGTAAGAGTCAGTCTGTGCGTGAGAGCTGAGAGTGGGTTTGCGCCATCGTGAGAGTTGAGCTTTTCTTCCAGCCCTCTGCATTCAGCAGGGACCACCCTGCAGGGCCAGCGTAAGGACTAGCAATGATACAACTCACCTGACACCCATAGAGCATCCTGAAATTGTCTGTCAGACTGACAGGAGCTTCATTAGAAAGCTTGCGTGTGTGTTGGGAGGTAGTCGGGGGGCACAGGGGTGCACAGCCAAGGTGGCATGGTGGTTAAGGCAGCTGGATTGTACACAGTCAACAGCATGGTTTGAGTATCTGCCCCGTCAGCTTAAAAACCACACCAGTATGTGTGTGTGTGCAGGCCCAAAATCCTGAGAGAAGGGAGGAGAAGGAATTGTGGCATGACTCTCCTCTGGGGGATGGTTTTTAATTTCTCTTTCTCTGGTGAGCATATTTGCCCTGTAGCAAAACTAAAAAACTAAAAAGATAGAAGTTGTAAGTGGTTTATCATGTCTTTATTGTGTCTGTAACCTGAAGAGTGAAAATTGATTTGCATTTAAGAAAATGTTTCCTAATGTAGATGTAAAAGTAATCCCATCTTCCCTGGAAAATTTAATTTCATAGAAATTGAAGTTTATTCCAAGATGTATCTTTATTTTCTTAATAAAAGGGTGCTCGACTCACACTAGTACACTTACCTCTCAAATAACATCAAATAGCGTTCCTGGAATTTCGGGTTTCTCGGGAAACTTTCCCTTCTGTGTCCATCAAGGGGAATGAGCCTTGGGGTTGTAAGCTGGCTTAGTGGTAGATGAAGTCGGTATTTGTTCTCCTCAAACTCAGACTATGAACTATTAAAGTATCGAGGAGATCCCAGTATGAGCACCTCGTTCCACACACCCGGGCCCCACAAGATGCAGGGAGGTCACATGGTCTGCTGAGATGCTGATTACTGAGGACCGGTTGGTGACCAGTGCAGTCATGCGGGGTTAGCACCCAGGTCTCTGCTCTCCTGGTTACATGACCAGGGTGATAGACTATGTATATTCATGGAACAAGGTACCTGGGTTAGTTGCTAATTCACACAGTAGTGCAAAATAATAATAATAGATACATTGTGTGCACATATACACAGGTGGAGTCCACAGAATTCATAGAAATGCATATAATGGAGCTAGTAGATGGCCTAATGGTTATGTCCCTGGACTCCCTTGTAGTTGCCCATGGTTTGAGTCCCAGACCCGTTGGTTTAAAACTCACACCTGGAGCATGTGCCTGCGTGCTCAAAATCCTGAGAGGAGAATGAAGGAGAATGGATTGTGGTATGGCCGTCTCTCCCTGGGGATAATTTCTCATTTTCTGTCTCTCTGTCTCTGTGGTAAGCACATGTGCTCTATAGCAAAAATCTCTCTCTCTAAAAAAAAAAAAAAAAAAAGAAAGAAAAAGAAAGAAACATGTGTTATGAAAAAACTATGCATAGATTTTGATGTTTTTACTAAAATATACTATAGACTAGTATTTTCATTTCATTTTCCACTAATTTTTCAAAATGTGTGTGTGTGTGTGTGCGTGTGTGTGTGCATTGTGTCTTGGTCCAATAAAGTCTAAGCATTCCGATGTAGGAGTATTGCAACCCACATTCTAATCCTGGTTCTGTCGTTAACTGGGACACCCTGGGCAAGCTGTCAGTCTTTCTCTGTAGAAAGAACTGTTGGAAGTAACTGACTTTTTATGGGCCCTGTCCCTTGGAGGAAAATAAAATAAAAATCATCATATTCTTTAAGTTCAATCAGTCTAAAGCTTATGAACATGAGCTACACTGATACCTCTGCAGTGCTTGCCACCATTAAGTCAAAGTCTTTTGGTGAATGATTTTTTAAAAATTGCTTCCTCAATAAACCAGCAAAATAAAAGCTTATTTGGCAATGTTAGGTCCGTCTGCCCTGTGCAGGCAGGCAGGGACTGAAGTAGTCTCTCACCATGGTGTTTGCCTCTCCTCAACAGAGGGGTCCCTCACAACGCTTTGAAGTGAGTGTCACATCAAAAGCCCTAAAGAGTTTCCTGGAGACCAGGGGAAGGGATCCCCTTTTCCCCCTGCTGAGCCTCCGCTCTGATGGTGACAGCCACGGTGTTGTGCTCAGGCACTTAGGAGCCCAGAAGTATACCAGGAAGCCCACCAGTATCACAACCCTTTGGGCAAAATTATTATAAGCAACTATTTCCTATTGTGAAGGAAATTCCATCTAGCTACCCCAGGAGGCCCCAGTACCATGCAGCCTGCATTGCACCTTCTGTGTGGTTGGTTGATTACAGAGACCTCGCGAAACTGCGGGGAAGGGTGTATGGAGCCAGCTCTGCCACAGGGGGTCAGTGTTCTCACAGCACAGGGCATCTCCACGCCATTCCATCCTGGAACACTCAGCAGGCTGTTTTTGGAATGGGAAGAGCAGGAACGTAGATCCCAAGCTCTGAGCCTCGTTCTTGGGAGGTAGAACCTGTTTCCGGTACAAATCAGTTTCATAGAGGTATTTTTAAAAGTGTAGTTTGTACCTTTAGAAAGTGTTTTATATCCAAAAGGGTAAGATAAATACAGAGAGTTTTGAAAGTGCAGTCGGGAGTCACATCAGATGGCAGTCTAGCACTGGATCCTGCCACTTTCTCTGTCCCCGTGGACTGTCCTTGGTTTGTACACCCAGAGCCAGCTCTGATGTACACAGAGGCTTGTTTTTTTCCTATTTATCATCATGTCATTTACACTTTGCCCTGATCTCTTTGTAGTTTGGGGATTTTTTTTTTAAGTTTACTTATTTCCCTTCTAAATGGAGTGGGGGACACCCTCGGCAGAGTCTTCATGCCATGATCTTCCCCCGCCCCCCGGCCCTGCAGACAGCGAGGATCATGGGCACACCCAGTGTGTTCAGGTAGACCCAGGACAGGAACCTGGAACCTTCCCATGTGGTCTCTAGCATCGCAGCAGTGCCCCTGCTGCCTGCACCACTGTGGCTGGGTCTTTTAAAGACTGTATGATCTTCCACGCCAAGGGAAAAGCATGCTTTTGCTTCTGTTTGCTTGAATTTGGATTCTGACGTAAGCACATACAATTCTATGGCCTCAGAGCCTCATCTTCCCATCTCTACAGTGGGTTCATTGTCATCACCCAGGGTTCTTTTATTTTTTTATTTAAGATTCTTTTTGCCATAAGGCACATACAGAGACACAGAGAGGGAAAGTGAGAAATCATCCCCCCCATGGGTGATGGTCATGCTGCAATCCCCTCTTCTTCATTCTCCTCCTGGGATTTTGGGTACACATGCACACATGCGTGGTGTGATTTTCAAGCCACTGGGTCTGAGACTTGAACCACAGTTGGCCATGTGGGAGTCCAGTGTCTGAATCACCACAACAAAACCTAAGTGGGATGGGAGGAGCACCAAGCACAGGGAGGAGCTTGCAGTGGGCACTTGATTAAGGTTGATTCTGCCCTGTTGCTCCTTGTGTCTTTTCTCTGATAGTGTAAAAAGGTGGGGGCCACCTTAACCCAAAGCCATTTTCCATTTGGGAAGTTCTCTTCAGGACGGTGACTTCGAAGGGTGTGAGAGTTGCGTGGCTTTCGGTGTTCTGCGTGTTCCCCTGCTGTTTCCCTGGTGCCAGCCCACAGAAAAAGTACCTCGTTATGGCCCAAGTTCCTGCTTCTCACCCAGCACCTTGTATAGAAAACTCTTGTCAAATAGTGGGAAGTAAATAGATCTTCAGATGTCATTTTGTAAAAGTTGCCCAAGGTCCTTTGCATGCCTGTTCAGCCGTTAAAAGCATCTTTTAAAATATTCATGTGATGTGTTCTGGGCTGCACACTTGGAGACTGGCAGAGAAATTTTTTCCCAAAGCATTGGACTTTATTAGCTTTTAAGAATTATTATTTAACTAATTCCATTTGTTATTATTATTTTTTAATTTGACCAGACAGAAAGAAAGGGGAAGCAAGAAAGCAAGCCACCAGGTCCAGACTCAAACCACAGTCAGCCGTGTGGGAATCCAGTGCCTTTAACCAGCAGGCCACCTGCTGGCCCCAGCACTCGTCTTTTGCAGTGGGCTAGTACCTAAGTTGGGTGACAGTGCCTAATGCCAATACTAGTTACCAGAGCGACAAGAAGGAATGTGGATTTTTAAACACTAGGCTAAAAATGTCACATTTATGGGGCTATTGGGGGTATAAAATGCCCCTTTCAAATACTGATTTTTCTTACATTTCTGAAACATGAGCATATGGTATTTCAAAAGTCTGTTCCCTACAGCCTTTTCGCTGCTCTTTGGCAGATGAATAGAAAACTGCAGAATCACGCTTGCTGTGTGTGGATGGGGAAGGTGAGAAGCAGAGCTCGGAGCCCCTGGTGTCCACTCCCATCTCTGGAGGCAGGTCTGCTGTCGCAGTAGGTTAGGCTAGAACCTTGGGGTCCTCCTGCCCCCTCTGTTCCCCTCCTCTCCATCCATGATCCATCATCAACCACATTGCACCTTCAGGCTGCACCCAAAATCTCACCCTACACATGTCCCCTTGCTGGTCACCTCCCCTGGGCCTCCTGGCAGCTGCCCTGCCCTGCAGTTCCCACAGCCTCTGCCCTGTTCCCATTGCCTGTGGTCCCACTCCCCACCCCATCCACTTTACGGCCAAAGTGATGCCATCAGGTGGCCAGGCCAGCCACGTCCTCTGCTGCTCAGAGTGGTGACTCAAGTGGACCAAATGCTGCACACTGTGTCCAGAGGTGCAGCTGATGAGCATCCACTTCCGGTCAGTTAGCTAACACTTTATATCCCACACTAAAGACAGGCAGTTCCCAGTAGTGGAAGCAAAGTTAGGTCACAGCAGAACAGACGCAAAAAGAAGACAGAGGGATGTTGCAGCACGCTTCTCAGTGGCCCCGCACTGAGGTGAGCCCAGAGATTTTGAGTCACGTGTCCCTCACTTGGAGGGGAGCACAGTACACTCAGTTCCATCCAGTCCTTGGGGAAATCCTCACTGCCCACTCCGCCCTTCCAACAGCCAGCTGCACCATGTGGTTGGCAGTACAATGACTGGGGATCCGATGCTCGTGACACCCACAACCTTGGCCCCCCGTACGAGGAGGACACTGACTCACAAAGAGGAGGAGGTGCTCCCATGCCACTGAGAGATTGGGGCAGAGGCAGGTGAGAGAGGAGCCCCATCTTCCTTCTTTATCTGAGTGACATGGTATGAATTGTTTCCTTTAAAAACTATTGTCCTCAGGGTCTGCTGCGCCTTTGCAGTACTGCCAGTCACACCGGAAAACTGAGTGCCGCCAACTCCAGCGCCTTCGCCCGAGGCTCTCAGCGTTCCTTCCTGTTGTGGCCTCTGTCCTCCCGCCCAGGTGGTGTCTTCCAGTCTGTTCAGAACATCGGTGTGGCCCTATTCTCGTCAGATCTGCAGCCTGCCTCAGTCTTTACCCTGAGGATACTAGCTTGCGACTAGCTGCTGCGACCTCGGGCGTTCTGCCATTCTAGGCTAATATCTTTGGCACTATCACTCCTTTGGCTGCAGCTGCCATGTTAGTGAGGGTAGGTTAAGCTGCTGTAACAAATACAACTTTGGGGGGTGGTCTCTAAAAATTCAGGGGAAGTGAGTATTACAAAAAAACTATTTGTGGATAATGAACTCATACTCGTATTTCATTTCTTCATGAACTTGTGTGTGTGTGTGTGTGTGTGTGTGTGTGTGTGTGTGTGACTTAGGTTTATTTTATAATCATGGACTTCTTTTTTAAAGGAACTATTTATTTATTTAATTCTATTTGTTATCATTGTGTTTTTTGTTTTTTGTTTTTTGTTTTTTGTTTTTTGTTTTTTGTTTTTTGTTTTTTGTTTTTTGTTTTTTTTTTTTTTTAATTTAACCAGACAGAGACAGAGAGAGAGAAAAAGAGAAAGCAAACCGCCAGGTTCAGGAATCCACACGTGCCCAGCCATGTGGAAATCCAGCGCCTTTAACCACCATACCACCTGCTGGACCCTCCATGAACTTTTTGAAGCCCCCTTGTAAGTGACCAGCACTCAGAGGCTGGGACCCAAAGCTCTCCAGCCCTCTCATGCATTCCAAGGTGACAGTCATCAAGGACAGACGTGCTCACAGTTCAACGGCGCGAGGTCCCGAGACAACCGCAGCCCTCTCCCTTTCTGCCAGTTGGAGGAGATGGGCATGGGAGGCCCTGTCCATGAGCTTCCCCCAGGCCAGGGAGAAGCTGTGTGCCTGTCCTGTCCACTTCTGTGTTATTGGCAGAAACGCAAGGACGTGGCCGTATTTAGCTCAAGGAAACCCAAGAAGTAATAGCCTTTGTCTGGCCACCATGTGACAACTCTGAAGATGGAGTCAAAGATAGGGAGAACGGGGCCGGCAGATGACATAGTGGTTAGGTCGCTGGACTCCTACATGGCCGACCGCAGTTCAAGTCCTGGACCTGGTAGCTTGAAAATCATGCTGGGTGTATGTGTGTGCGTGTCCAAAATGCCAGGAGGAGAATGAAAGAGAGGGGACTGTGGCATGGCCATCCCTCTGGGGGGTTATTTCTCACTTTCCCTCTCACTGTCTCTGTCTCTCTCTTTCCAGCAACTGCATGCACCCTTAGGCAAAAATCTCCTTAAAAAAAAAAAATTAGGGGGAACGTTCATGCTGCACAACTGCCAGTCCTCACATTCCTATCCATGGGGCAGAGACCCTGCAGCCCCCTCCCCACGTCTGTCTGCACTGAGTCTTATCCTTGTCTCGTTGGCAAGAAATGGAAGGATCTGGAGAAATCATCTGGGTCAACTGGCTGTTAGCTGCGGTGTTGCTTATTTGTAAGAGAACAGAAGCTGACCTATGAGATTCTAATAGGTAAGCACACCGCTAGCCAAGTACAGCAGCAGTGGCGCCTTCGCCTATCTTACCTGAGTGACACGTAGGCGTAGGCAGCATCTCAGAGATGGCTGTGTTTTTATACAGGTGGATTTGGGGAGATCGTGTTTGCATGTGCTTAACATAGAGTGTGGAAACTTCTTTCTTATACTTACTTTATTCTAGTTCTTTGAAACTTATGTGTTAAATGGCTGGCTGATGCATAGGTTTGCTTATTAACAGTAATACTTGGGCTAGCAGGTGGCACGGAGGTTAAGGCTCTGGATCCCAAATGGCCCACTGTACAGTTTAAGTCCCAAAACCAGCAGCTTGAAAATCACACTGGGTGCATGTGGGCCCAAAGTCCTGAGAGGGCCATGGAGGGGAGGGAGAGAGAGAAAGCACCCTTCCTTTTCCCTCTATTTCTCTATCCTGTCCAAATTTTAGGCATGCATGCACATATGCCCAGTGTGATTTTCAAGCCACCAGGGAGGGGACCTGAACTGTGATCAGTCACGTGGGATCCGGCTCCCAATGCACAACTTAACCACTGCGCTATGGGGTTGACCCCTTTCTCTTGCATTTGGTCTGACAAATATAGTAATAAGTGGTGCTAGGAAAGGTGGTTTCTGCAAAAAAGCAGGCAGCCCTGCACATGTCAATGTTGGAGAAGCTTACATGGGAGATTCCTGAAGCCAGGGCCAAGGGAGAGGCAGACCATGGTACCAGCTTGTCTGCTGCTAAATACTGTGATAGTCTGAGGGGGGCGTCAGAATAGCTACTATACAAACTATAGATATGAGGACTTTTCTAGTATAACAACCTCGCTGATTTTTAGTTGACGTCAGTTACAGTGTCCACCTCCTCTGGAACTCTTTCTTACCTTACATCAGAAGGTAACAGCCATCTCCGAACACTGGTCAGACCTGACCCACCTCCTAGCTCTTCTTGGTGCATTCCTGTTCCAGCCCAGGAGCTTCCTGTCTACACAGCGTCCTGGGATACAGCTTACGTCTCTGGGGCATCGCTGCAGAACGCGTGCATCAAGTTAGGATTCGGTGAATGGAGTGTGTGTCATCCTGAGAGCGTGCACTGTGTGAGCTGGAGATGGCTATTAAGCCCAGTCTAGCCGTTCACTATTTCACTAATACATCTGAGCTGAAGAGCAGCCACAGGGCATTGATGGTGCCAGCCACTCGTGGGCAAGTGAGAGGGTGACCCTGTCATGCCCAAGAGAACCTCCCATCGTGAGTCTCCGTGCTTGGCCTGAGCCATGCTCTTAGTGGATTAACTCAGAGTCCTGTCATAACCAAGAAAGCCAGAAATCTCTCCTTTAATGTTTGCTGTAGGATTGTTTTCTGGTTTAAAGTTTGTAGCTTCCTCTTGACCGAGAACTTATGAGAGGTACTGGGGTTTATTGTGGGTCAGCTATAGTTCAACCTAAATGTCTCCCTTCCTCTCTTTATGTGGTTTTGTGAAGCAGACATATCATAAAGGATATACTCTGAGTGGTTGGCAAGACTCAAATCTCTTTGAGCAAAGCAGAAAGCCCAGTGTGGTAACGTAGCAGTGACTCAGGGCTTCACAGTGCGGGAAGCCTTATGAAAGATCAGAGTTTGGTTCCCCAGTTGACCTGTGTAGGCCACGTGCGTCATATGTCCTTGAACCTGGATGGCTTGGAAAGATGGGGGCTGCCAGGATGTAGCCTGAGACCCTTTGGAGGGTGCTTGTCTGTCCATCTCTCAGAGTCCACGTGCAGCCAGTCCTGTCCTCCCCACTCCTCAGCCCCCCTCCTTAACTGTGTTGTACTCTTTGCCTCAGCCTTCCATAACCTACTGTCATCTTTTCCCTCCCCTCACGTCCTTCCTTCTGCCTTTCCTCTTCCATATTCTTTGTTAAACTTCAGTGCTATGACCTATGTCTGCTCTCTCACTCTGGGCTGCTTGGCTCACAGCTTGTCTACCCACGGCCCGTGGCACTCTCTCTCTGTGGCTCATGACACGATCTCTCCAAGGCCCATGACATGCTCTCCAAGGCCCATGGCCCATTCTCCAAGGCCTGTGGCATTTTCTCCAAGGCCCATGGCCCATTCTCCAAGGCCCGTGGCACATTCTCTGAGGCCTGTGGCATCCTTTCCATGGCCGTGGCACATTTCCCAAGGCCCGTGGAATATTCTCCAAGGCCCGTGGCACATTCTCCGAGGCCTGTGACAGCCTTTCCATGGCCGTGGCACATTTCCCAAGGCCCGTGGCATGCTCTCCAAGGCCCGTGGCACATTCCCTGAGGCCTGTGGCATGCTCTCCCAGGCCTGTGGCCTGCTCTTGATGGCCCATGGCAGGCTCTCCAAGGCCTGTGGTCCAGTATCTGGCAGAATCATGGCCTACTTGGGCATAGGCATCACACGTTTTAATCTTTGAATTACACAGGGCTCATTTCCTTTCAATTCACAAGCTTTTTGAAACTTACGTTTTTTTAAAATTGTCCTTAGTAGGCATGCCAAGTCTGCTAACAGGCCTTGTCATTTAGAGGGTCCTACTTCATAGCCTTAATACAGTGTCAAAGCTCCCCTCAGAATCCTCACTAAGTTTTGTTAGGAAAACTCCAATAGCAGTAGGATACTTTTGCTCATTTAGAGAAAAGACCCACCAGTGGAAAAATAATTTGAAGCTGTTCCAAAGCTTATTACCTTCTGGGAGTCCATGTGACACAGCGTTTTACTGGCTATGTATGTCTCTAAAGCAAGTAACTTCTGCCATTTGTCTTCTTCCAAAGGTATAAACTGCCATCACTTAGGCATTTCATGGAGGAACTTGGCCCAAAGAGACTGGTCGTTTCCCACTCAACTCACCGAGTGGGAATGGGTTCCTAAGTCCCGTCTCTCTGTCCACCACAGTTCCCTGAAGCTGACACACTTCCCGCCTCTGCTTTGCCGTTCATTCTGAATTGGCCCAGGAATTGCAGGGTGCCCGAGCCAGTGTGGACAAAGCTGAAGGAGTCAGCTCAGGTGTGCCTGTCAGGAAGGCTGTGTCTGAGGACAAGGACATGCGGGCAGAGACAGAGCTCACCCCGTGGAAAAGGACCTTCTCTCTGCTTGCCCGGGACTGTGCTGGCCACCACAGACGGGAAGCAGTCCTCTCCTTTCTTATGTTAGGAGTCAAAATGTCGCAATTTGGGTAGATCTGGGCTGCTCTGTCCAGTGGATCCTGGGAAGCACAGCCAGGAGAACTGTTCCTTGTCATCCTGCCAGCCCAGTATCCAAAGGAAAGTGACCGAATAGCGGGTTCTGAACTGGGTCCTCTTTCCCATGTGACACTGACAGGCAGTAAAAAAGTGTCATTTTTTACTTTCAGAAGGGGGCAGTGTGGTATATGAAGAGGCAGGTGCAGGGGGATGTCTCGTGCAGTTCCATCCCAGGAAGCTGAGCCACCCTGAAGACCTCCATTGTCCCCTGGGGCCTCATCTTGTTTCTTTATTTTCTTTCTCTTCCCTTCTTTCTTTTCCTCCTTCCCTCCCTCCCTCCCTTCCTTCTCTCCCTCTTTGTCTTTGCTGCCAGAAGGCACGTATGGTCACCAGAGAGAAAGAGAGAAGGAAAGGGAGAAATCACCCCCAAAGGGTTATGGTCACACCACAATCCCCTCTTCTCCATTTCTATATCCTGTCAGGGTTTGGAACACACACATGCTCCCAGTGTGGTTTTCAATCCTGACCATGTGGGGCCCAGCTCCCTTAACTTCTAGTCTGTGGGGCTGGCCTAGGCCTCAGCTTTTTCCATCATTGAAACTACACACCATGCCATCCTCAAAGCATCTGATCTGTTTAGAAGACTCTGCTGACAGGATTTTTGGTTGCGATTTTAGAGTATCCTTGTAACCAAAGTGTTTCTCTTAATCTTTAAATAAAAACCTGTTTCTGAATTCCTGAATAGTCATTTCAGAAGATCTTTTGGTAAGCTAGATGAAATTGTTTGTTCTTCCAAGATAGTATCATTTGCCAGAATGGACATTTTTCTTTCTTTTTTTTTTTTTTTTTTTTTTTGGATCGTTTTCACAAAAGGGGGGCGCCCTCCAGACAGACAGAGAGACATAGAGACAGAAAGTAAGAAATTACCCCCCCCCAGGGGGATGGTCATGCCGCAATCCCTTCTCCTCCATTCTCCTCTCGGGATTTTGGGCACGCACACACACGCGCCCTGCGTGAGTTTTAAGCCACCGGGTCTGGGATGCGAACCGCGGTCTACTACATGGGAGTCCAGTGGCATAGCCATTACACTAACTGCTGGTCCCCAAAATGAACAGTTTTGAGAAATGGAAACAAAATGACTGTTCGTCCTGATAGTTTTTGATTAATTTATCTTAAACAGAAAGAATGAATACTTCGCATCCAAGACAGCATCCTCCCATTGGTCTCTGGCAGGGTGTTGTGGTCTAGCTCGCCAGTCCCTTGTCATCCCTGGCTGTGTGGAGCGGTGTGCTTGTAAAGCAGCTTTGTGCAGAGGCTCATGAGGAACTTAACCAGAGGCAAATAATAATGTTTACTTGGACTTATTTGATAATCTGCCCAGTCCTGATCTCTGATCAGTAAGCCCACAGGGAGAATCCCAGGATGAGACCAGGGACCCCCAGCACTCCCAGGGCCATAGCAGATTCTGTGGGGACTTGAGCTGTCCCAGTGACACTCCTGCTGCTTTCCAGAGAGCCTCATGTCTACATGGGGGTCCAGCTTGGTTTGGGGACAGGGCCTAATTCTGGAAGCCAATCAGATAGTCCAGCCGCCAGCCACTAGGGAGCTCGGGGCGTCTCTGGGAGACCCAGCTCCTTGGTCAGCTTGTGTGTATGGGGGGATCTATGTCTCCCCCCAGAGGAGCTTCCGAGGTTGACTACAGTGTATGCAGGTGGTCATTGTCCCAACCGTGGTCACAGTGAAATCAAACACTAAGAAAGTGAGACTTGCTGAGGAATGAGTGCATGTCACGGGAGCAATCAGTTATTTCTATCAATTACTTCAAACTGGAGACCCGTGGCCAAACTTGTTTTGAGCCAGAAGGGGCCGAGATGACTCATGACCTCTTCTTCCTACCCGTTTCCAGGTGTACATAGGACAGGGCCAAAATCACCGGCATTTTACACCGGATATAGTAAATGAGTGAGTTGGCTATTAACGCGGTGGTGCGGAGGCAGAGCTCTGTGCTGGCTCCCTCTGGCGGTGGCATCTGTTGGACCTTCCTCCAGGTGACAGCAGCTTTCTGGTGGAATTTAGAGTCCCAAGTCCCACAGGCCAGAGACAAAAACTGTGTGCTTGGTTCACCTTTCCCTGATACGAATTTTCTTACCAAAAAAAAAAAAAAAAGGACTTCATATTAGAAAGAGAGGAAGGGAGGGAGAAGGAGAGGAAAGGAAAGGGAAGGAAGGGTGGATGGGTGGAGGGAGTAAGGCAAGGAGGAAGGGAGGAGGAGGGAGAGAAAAGGATAAAAGTAAGTTAGTTATTGGCCAGCAGGGGGTGGACATCAGGAATCCTCATCCCTGCTGAAGGCAGGCGATCTGTCCCGGACTGTCTGTCCTGGAGAAACTTTGACACTTTGTAGCAGGACCAGCCAGAGACACTGAATTAAGGACAGGAGTCGAGCTGTCCTATTTGACTCTGGCCTGTACAGACTGTGTGCTTGGTTCACCTTTCCCTGATACAAATTTTCTTACCAAAAAAAAAAAAAAAGGACTTCATATTAGAAAGAGAGGAAGGGAGGGAGAAGGAGAGGAAAGGAAAGGGAAGGAAGGGTGGATGGGTGGAGGGAGTAAGGCAAGGAGGAAGGGAGGAGGAGGGAGAGAAAAGGATAAAAGTAAGTTAGTTATTGGCCAGCAGGGGGTGGACATCAGGAATCCTCATCCCTGCTGAAGGCAGGCGATCTGTCCCGGACTGTCTGTCCTGGAGAAACTTTGACACTTTGTAGCAGGACCAGCCAGAGACACTGAATTAAGGACAGGAGTCGAGCTGTCCTATTTGACTCTGGCCTGTACAGACTAAACTCAGTTTTCGTTTTATTTGATGTTGCTATGACTCAGTATCTTAAAGGACATCCACTATTTGATGGTGTTTTCCTCCCGCATTCTTTTGTGGATTATTTTCTAAATTCTGTGTGCAGATTTTAGGAGGGAAGGAAGAATGAAGATAGGAGTTAAACCACAGATATTCTCTGGGCTGAAAAACTTTTTGGCTGCTTGAGAGTTGAAGATTGAGAAAGCCCGATAAGTAGCAGAATTAAGGCAAGGGTTTGCTGGGCCGAGGGCAGGCAGACCTTGAAATTGACTGCCTTTAGAGTGTGGAGTGAGGGGGACGAGATGCCGAGTGACTGCGCAGAGCCGATGCAGGTGAGAAACACCTTCTGTGCCGGAATTCAGTTACTTTCCAGAGACCCAGAGGCCCAGAAATGGGTGTGCGAAGCCTATTTCCAGGAGATAACTGAGTGGGAACTTGCAGGAGGCCTTGTGGGGGGAGCACCATGAGATTCTGCTCTCCAGAGTCATCTCATTGTAGTGCTAACGAGGTCACTGTCACCAACACTATCAGAGAACTCCCATCTGTTGGACACCACTAATAGACAGAAATATGCTCAGTGCTTCCCCTAAGTTTCTTCATTTAGTGCTTAGTGGACTTTGAAGTGAATGGAGTCATGCCCATTTTGAAGACGAGGATGTACCTACTTTAAGATCTGTACTGAGTCCTTACTTCAAGGACTTGATCACCGGATGCCAGGGTACTTGGGAGGGGGAAAGGATTGCAGAGTTCAGACCTACGTCGACATTGTGTGGGCGGCCTGGGAAGAACTTTTAGGGAGGATCCCACACAGGGTTGTGTGGGGTGCTCAGGGCATTCGAAGGACAGAAATTCCCAGCCGTGTTGTTCAGTCGGGCAAGCATATTTGGGAGGACTGGGACAGAGGAACCGGAAGTCCCATGTCTAGACAGGGTGGAGTGAAGAGAGGCAATTAGACATGGGGCTGGGAAAGGCATGGCGTGAACTTCGTGTTTCTGGGATGCCACTCGGGTGTGTCTAGTTCAAGGTAACAATGCCGGCATGGATATAGATAGGTAGATATATAGTTATCCACTGAGTGCCACGGCTTTTACCAACCCCCAGATGTGGCTGTGTGAATGTGAGTGTACGTGTGGGTGCATGTCTGTGTGCTCGTGTGTGTGCATAAGTGTATACATGTATACGTGTGCGTGCGTGGATATGTGATGAGTGTGTTTAGGTGTGCATGTGTGTACATGTGACTGTGCTTATGTGCACGAGTGTGTGCCTGTGCACTCGCTGTCAGATACCATGGTCAGGAAACCAAGCAACTTAGGAAACGGTGGCGCCTGTGCTCCTGGCCACGTGCTAAGGTGGCTGGGGAAGAAAGCTGGCCTTGCAGTCCCTCTGATTTGAGTATCTCCGAGCCACTCGGCCAGCCAGTGAGGACTTCTGCTGCTCCAATCTGTGGATTCACACAGCCCTTGTCTGGTTTGCTTCACGCACTTCACTTCGTCATCGGGACCCTGTGTCATCACGTAATCTGGTTCTGTCCCCACGGATGCTCACGGTTGCTATAGAGGTAGAGGCAAGGCAGAGGAAGACACTCCAAAGTCCGTTTGCTTTGGTTCATCTGCTGAGGAGTGAGCATGATGACTGCAGAACTCAGGAACTGGGAGGAGTAAGGGACGTTTCCATGGAAGCCTGAGTAGGCATTGACAAGTTCTGTGGCGTGAGGCCATTTCCTGTGCCATTGCTCACCTGTTTCCTGTCAACTCTGTGTCGGAGGGCCAAGGCGCTAGATTTCTTTGATGCTCAGCTGTTCAAGAGGAAGTGCGATCTCTCGTGGGAAGCAACCTGCATAGAGTGCCTTGTCCCACAGCCTTCATATCTAAGCACAAGATGAGATTATGACCAGCAGGACATACAGAATTGTCAGAGCACGAGTCAGCAGGCTGCTGCTTGCTGCAATAGGTGTCATCGGTGTGTTTGTGTTAAATATGGAGAACGAGTTGTTCAAATGAAGTCTCACCCCCAAGTTCATTAGGAAAAGCATGACAGCAGAATTGCAGGGCTCACTCATGCATCTCCCACTAATGTTGACTCAGGTACCCTTCATGACCAGGAGCTATTTGGAGCTAGGGAAATGGCAGTGAGGAAAAAAGACCAATGATTGTTGTCCTCATGGACCTCCCATTTTAATGGGGGAGAAAGATGTCAGTAAGAATACAAGCAGACTTGGGGCTAGCAGGTGACGTGGTGGTTAATGATGCTGGACTCCCACATGGTCGACCATGGTTCAAGTCCTAGACCTGGTGGTTTGCTTTCTCACTCCTCCTGCTCATTTACTCTCCCTCCCTGATCAAATTAAAATGAATAAATTAAATTAAATAAAAGAATACTAACATAATTATTTGCAAAAAAGAATACAAGCAAACTTCAAAAGGTTCATAGGAATATAGAATTAAAGTATGAGTTTATTTTGGTTTAAAAGTAATTGAAATTCATGCAGTTTTTTTGTACCATGCATTTTGTGTTAATTTTTTAAAAAAGAATTATTTTATTTAACTTTATTTTAATTTGACCAGAGAGAAACAGAGAGAGCGCAAGAGAATGAGAGAGAGAGAGAGTGAAAAAGGTGTCAGGCCCAGGACTCGAACCATGGTTGGCCATGTGGGAGTCCCATGCCCTTAATCACCACACCACCTGCTGACCCCCGATGAAGTTTTAAATTTTTTTCTTTTGTCATGAGAGAGAGAGAGAGATAGCACCTCAACAGTGTCTTGACCCCATGACCCCCCAGCCCCATGTAACCCCAGATCCTGGGCATGCACATGCCCTGAAGGCTCAGGGCAGTCAGTCTTCTACTTCCTGTGTGGTTCAGCCTCACGGAGTCACATTTACTGCTCCATCACCTCTGGCCCCTCTATAAGCTTTTTGAAATCCCCTTGTATAATAATCACAAGAGCTGACATTGTGGGTGCTCACTTTGTGCCAAGAACTCTTCCCAGCTCTCTTCCAGGTAGTAACCGATTTCCTTAGTGTGGTGTGTCGTGATGCAGGGACAGTTATTTATCCCAGCCTTACAAGAGACAAATGAGGCAGAGCAAACTTAACAACTTGCCCGCTGTATGTCCCTTGTAAGTGATAAAGCCAGGGAAGAGCCACAGGCGGCATCTTAGGCGCGTGGCTGTGGCCAGTCCACTGCAGGGATCTCGGATGGACTGAGATCTGGGATTACGATGCTGCCTCTGTGATCCACCAGTGCTGGAAAGGAGTGGCAGGGCATGGCTGTCGTCGTAGTTTACTTTGAATTTAGAGTACTGGTTCCCCAAACACTGTTTCTGCCTTGGCACTTAGGTTTTTCCATTAAGCGAACTCTAGGAAGAGAAAAAGATGGAAAATAATGTCTGTGACCTTTAGTATCCCACCCTCACTATGGACATTGCTCTTTTTAAAAACAATTATTTATTTAATTGTATTTGTTGTTGTTGTTGTTAATTGACTAGCAAGAGAAGGGGAAAGTGAGAAAGCAGGCTGCCAGATCCGGGACCCAAACCATGGTCGGTCATGTGGGAGTTCAGCTCTTTACCACTATGCCACCTGTCAGCCACAGGAAATTGCTCCTTTAAAGCAGTTCATTTGTGTGTTGGGTTCTATTTTTTCCCGTGTATTAAATATATCTCTCTCATGCTTGCACTGATGGTCAGAGAGTCTTCATAGCATGTTGTTTAGACTACACAGTCATTTTATTCATAAATTCGAAAATTATTAATAGAAGACACTTGAGCCCCTTCCCGGTAGTGGGGGAGGTCTTAGAGGTGGCAAAGACTGTTGGTCTTCTTCCCCATGAGTATGTACTTGATCTAGTCTTTGCTCTTTTTAGTGTCTAAGAGTTCACTCCAATGGCAGGTTGAAGTTTTCAGGAGCCTAATGCATAACCTTCAGGTTGGGCAGGAATAACAAATAATTCCAACTGCTAAGGAAAGTTTTTCTTGGGGGTTGAGAAAGTCTGCCATTTCCTTCATGATGAAGAAAATAAACATTACAGCCTGAGTCTGTCATGCACCGACTCCTATAACTTCCCTGGGAAATTGGAAATGGGGGTTTCGCCTCGGTCATCCAAGTCCGCCAGTGGAAGCAGATGCCATGGAGTTGGGGTGGGAGGTTGGGCGCATTGCTCTCCTGTCTGAGCACTCACAGAGAGTCATCTTCTTCTGTTGACGCATTTGTGTTTGTCTCTTCCCCCGACAGGGCTGTCTGACAATGCCAAACTCCCCGTCTGTGCACTCACGTTCCATTTCGCTGGGTCCATCCCTCTCACTTGGCAACATCTCAGGGGTGTCGGTGAAGTCCGAGATGAAGAAGCGTCGAGCTCCTCCTCCTCCAGCTTCAGGGCCACCCGTGCAAGACAAGGCATCAGAAAAGGTAAGGGAGAGGTGGCTCTCGTGACCAAAGCACCTGTTACACGATCCAGGTGGTGCTCCTGAAGCCCTCTGAGGCACCATGATCCTTCACTTCATTTGTGGCTTTAGCAGTCACGTTTGAGGTAAATATTTGAGCTTCCTTTAAAAGTAAAGAAGAGATGCCATCCTGATGCAATTATAGAAGGCAGGAAACTACAGATTTGGAGGCCTTTAGCTCATAAAGACCTACCGTTGTTGATAAACATGTATTCTATTTTAAGCACTGAAGTCTGGGACATCGTTGTGATTGCCAAGGGGGATATTTGCACAGTTAAAGACGCTGTAAGAAAGCCAGAGCTTGCAGAGGGCTGAGAGGATACATAATAGTACAGGTATCCCGAATAATTCGGGTCACAGGAACTGAGGAAATGTCTGGCTCTGCAGTCACTTTCAGTCCCATATAATGCTTATTTTGTGAAGCACCGTGTTTAAGAAGCCTCCTTTTTTATCTCCAGGACAACGTAATGCCTTCGAAAGTGACTAGCTCACTGGGTGCTCACTGGGGTGAGCCTTCAGTCCTCAGCTCCAGTTTATTCCTGATCCACTTTCGTTGTGCCTGTTCTCTCCAGCTATCACCTGATGCCCTGAAACAATGTTTGAAATATCTAATTCTCCCTTTCCAGGAGTAGCGCCCTCTCTGACAGTGACTGCTGTTTTCCTGGCTTAGTGAACTGTAAAAGCGTGTGTGGGTTGTATTGTTCTAAACCATCCTCACCGGGGTGGAATGTGGCAGGAAGAGCATCTGAAGCAGTCAGGGTGGGCGCTGCTTTTGACTCTGGGAAGGTTGGCTCCCCAAAACAGTCAGGATGTGACCCGCATCCCTGCTCTGTCTACAGGGACGTTAGACCCGCCCTGCCGGGTAAAGACAAGGATGCCTTATCCTCCGGCTGACTCGATCCCTGTGTCTGGTGAACTGGGAGAGGAAGTACATTCAAAGTTCATTTCTTCTCTCACTGGAGTGCCATTCCCCGCCTCTTGGTTGTTGTTTTTGTGTCACCTGGTCTGTTCCAGCGTAATAATGCTTCAGAGCATCGCACCCTGCTAGTCCTTAGGTTGGAACCCTTTTTTGTTTATTCATGAAATGAATTTCACTCATAGAAGATAATATTTTGATTTTTTTGACTCTTAAACATTTTCTGATTTATTTATTTTGAGTCCTCTGTGCTGTCTTAGCTGAGTTTTGATAAAAAAAAAATAAAAGAATTATCAGCACAAACGTACATCACCTCACCACACACTCACATGATCAAACGAAGCCCACCGCACACAAAGCTGTTTCCTGTGGTGGTCTACAGTGCATCTCCTTAATTTGATTAAATTCAGTCGGGATTTTTTTTATAACATGCAGACCATATTGATAACATTGACCATTTTCAACTAGATACTCCTGGGGTGTCTTTTTACTTTTGGTTGGAATAGGTATTGCTTTTATTTTTAAAATTATTTATTTCATTTATATTTATTTTTTAATTTGCTATAGGGCACATGCACTCAACAGAGAGAGTCAGAAGGAGAGAGAGAGAGAAAGAGAAAGCAAGCCACCAGGTCCAGGACTAGAACCAGTTAGCCACGGGTGTGTCCAGTGCTGTAACTGCCATGCCACCTACCTGATAGCTCCAGAGATAGGTATTTCTTTAATAGTGATAAGTATGAATCCCAGGAGTAATATTATGTATTTTTTTCTCTCCCAATAAGAATTTGTTTAATGTGGGCCAACAGGTGGCATGGTAGTTAAGGTACTGAATCCCACATGGCCGATGGCATGGTTCAAGTCCCAGACCTGGCAGCTTGAAAAACATGCCAGGCACATATGTGCGCATGCCCAAAATCTCAAGAGGAGAATAGAGGTGAAGGGCTTTTAGCATGGCCATCCACCCCCAGGAGTGATTTCTCACTCTCTCTCACTTGCTCTCTCAGTCTCTGTCTGGTGAGTACACACACCCCATAGCAAAAAAACTAAAACTAAAAAAAAAAAAAAAAAGAATTGACTTAATGTGGTAGAATGTAGATACTGACCTGCGTCAGCATTTTTAAAATTTCTTCCATCCAGAGAAGATGTTGTACTTTTTTTCCTTTAATGTGCTTACCCCAGTAGACAAGCCTACTTGAGTGGGAAAATGTACGATAAGTAGGGAATTGGGAATTCTGAATGAAAAACAAGTAACACTTTATACCCTGTAGAATGAACAGAGTTCCCTCTGAGGCAGTAAAAGCTTTTTACTGAAATCTGTTTTCCTTGGCACAGAATGATGGAGGAATTGGCTCATGGAGACCATCTCCTTTTAAAGCGTACGAGTGGCATATGGATTAGATTTAAGCATTTGCTATGAACACACTTTCTTTCTTCTGCTTTTCTTTTCTTCTCCTTGTTTTTTTTTTTTTTTTTTGAAATGAAAGGTATTTTGTTATTTACTGATTTCTGGGAAAGGAACCCAAAAATGTATTGTCATGGTAGGGGAAGAACGTCAGTGCCTTCTTCGTGAACTTCCTTCCATATAAAGATAAGGTGTTTGTTTGGAAAACTTTATTTACATGCAACTGTTACTAACACCCGTGTCCTGAATAAGGAGGAAAGGTTTATTTTCAAGGACTTGACTAGTTTATAAGAAAATGAGAATGCTTAAGTTTTCACATTTTTAAAGACTCATTTTCTTGTCAACCAGTTTCTTAAAAATCAGTACTTACTTACTCTAATCTTAAAAGTGGAACAGTTTTAGCCGTCTTCCAATTTATCTGAGTGTTTTTTTAAAAAAGTATATAATATCCCTATCAGTATTTGTTACTTGATTATATACTCAAATGTGATTATTCGTATTTATTTCTAAAAGCATTTTTTTTCCAATGAGATTTTCAGAGTGTTAGCACCTATGGGGGTAAAAAAGATGCTCTTATGCAAGCTTATGAGCAGAACAGCTAGGAAGATGGGTAAAGGGATATGTTGCCTTTCAGAAGGTGGGAGAACTCTCTTCAGACTTCCTGCATTCTTCCCGTGGTACTAGAACATAGATTTTGTAATGGAGCACGTTCAGACGGAAAAGATACATTACATGCATTAAGGACTCAGCTGCCAAGTCAGTATTTCTCCAACTTGAGCAGGCATTGTAATCACCCCAAAGGGCTTCTTAAGATATATTTTACTGAGCTCACCCCCAGAGTTCTGACTCAGTATGTATGGGGTGGGGACTGAGAATTCACAATTCAGCACTTCCCAAGTAAGGCTGCCTCTGCTTCTGCTCTGGAGAACCCCCCACTATGGGAACCACCACTAGTGGGCTGTTTCTTCCCTAGCTGCCTGCTCAGAATTTTGACTAATCAAATATAACAAATCTGAAGAGATGCTTCAGCAAAAAATTTACCTGAAAAAAAATAAATGAATCTATGCTGAGAAATAATAATTATGTAGTTCACCATAGAGCCAGCTGAGACCTAAAGGTATATACAGTGTTAAAATACATGCAGAGCTCTTACTTCCACTGGCTGGGACCCAGGGAATACTCACCAGGGGACAGGGAATAGTCTGGTCTGGACAGGATTTTGCTGTTTCTCATCACCTAGGGCCCAGGGTGTCTCCTACCCACCTTGCTCTGTGCTGAGATGACCTCTCCTCATGTCCTGGACCCTGAGCCCCTGCTGGAATTTTTGCTTGCTGCTCCCATGTTGGCATCAGAGGTTCCTTTGCAGACTAAGCTTTTAGTGCCCTATTGCTATGGAGAGTTCACGTTCCTCTTGTTCTAACTTGGGCTGCCTGTGCACCAGTATTAAGGTTATGAGTTATGGTTACAGACGCAGATGCTTGGATGGTCATCTACTCACCCAGTCTTCTGGTCCTTAGTTTCTTCCTCTGTAAAATGGGAGCCATAAAAGCACGGTGCTGACAGGTGCATGTTGTAGTGGTCAGCATGTAGACCCTTTCCTATGTTCAGATCCCAGCTCTGCATTACTAGAAATGTGGCCCTGGGCAAAATCTGTCTTCTGTGCATGGTGTCCTTAGCCATGCCCCTGTGCAAAGTAGGGAGGAGAGAGCTGCCACAGCCCATGCGTGAGGAGGGACTAGCCAGAGGGCTTGAGGCAAGGAGAGCCAGGCAGTGGGGCAGAGAGCTCTGTGACCCCAGCCAGCTCCTGCATTAACCAAGTGGTGAATCATACTTAAAGATGGAATTCTCTGTCACTGCAAACACCAAGTGTACGATCAGAAATCACCAAGCTCCCAGAGTGAGCCTGTTCAGAAATATCAGCATCCTCTTCTCTCTTGACAGCATTTTTCCTTCTCAGCCACAAACTCTGAGCACTCCACTCACTATTCCATGCCTTCAGAAGGGTACAGAGAAGGAGGTTGCTCATCCCTTTAAGTTCTGGGAGGCCCTGTTTAAAAAGGAGAATAGAAAACGATCAAGTTATCTTTCCTTAGACGATGCCAGTTACCAACCAAAGATCAAAACAATAAATCACCTTTTCTTCACGTCTCTTCTTTATGCAATGCTGTGTATGTTACAGAGCAGCTTTTTTCATTTAATTCATTAAAAATAAATAACTCATGGAAATTTATGAGACAATACTGCGTCATTTAATTTTAATTATCACTGCTTACAAATATATAATAAAGAGCTATTCATGCATTTATTCAGTTAATATGCAACTTTACACACTTGCTTTTGTGTTGATAACAACTATAATCAATTTTTATTATAATTTTAAAAATAATTCAGAAAATATTTCAAAGTGATTCGGGCTTTCTTTTGCCCTGTATTATTTGAATAGTTACATTCATTATGTTCAACACCCTTAAAATTCTAACAAGACAAGGATATTTCAATATTATCTCGGGCTTACCGCATTGGAACTAAAATAACTAGCGGTGCTGGCTATGAAACTGAGAGATGGCGGAGGCTTGTGTTTTGAGCAGTTATCAGTATAACCCAATAGATTTTTATGTAAAAAGTTTGCTTCTACATTCAATAAACATGTGTTGGGTAGCTGCTGTGTGCAGGGCCCTGTATTTGAAAGCATGAATTGAAATCATTACTGTGCTATCTCTGTGCAGCCTCAATATGCAAAGATAGTACTTCGCACTCCATAAAGACTCAGAACGATCTGTGTATGTTAGAAATGGAGTAGGAAGCATGACTACTTGCACTTTCACTTCCTGGGTCTGGAAATTAAAATATGCATTTGGGATAGAAAAAGTATATCGTGACTTTTCCAATGACCCCAGTAGCAGGAAGTCATAAAATTCTGCTGACCAGACTCCCATTTCCTTAAGAACTAGAGTGTCCATTTGTTCATTGTCAAACTTACAGTCCACTTCCAAAAGCTATCTTCCAGTTATTCTGGGTTGTTCTTGATCCTGCCATGCAGAGAGAATGCCCAGGAGTGAGACCGGCCCTGGCAGCCCTTGGTCCTGGTGAGTCCCCATGGCCCACGCCATGGCCCACTTGGCCAGCAGGACTCTAGGCACAGGTGTCTGCTCTCCTTTCAGGGATGGTATTTTCTGTTTATTAAAGTTAGCATGCAGGACCAAAAGGTGGCCTGGTGGTTAAGGGAGCTGGATCCCACATGGCCAACCAAACCATCCAAGTCTCAGACCCCGAGGGAGGCAAGAAAAGAGGTGGTTACGCAGGGAATAGTTAAGCTTCTGCTTTCCCATCTGCATAGTGGGCACAGCAGCTTCACACAGCCTGGAGGCTAAATGGGAGGCTGCTTCAGGAAGCACTGGAAACACGTCAAGCTCTTCATTTCTCCCAGCCCTCCCACCCCTGTTCTCTTTCCTCCCTCCCCCTGTTTCTCTCTCTCTTTCTTTTAAGTGCTTTGTTTGTTTTTTAACTTCACCACAAGGTACACACACACCAGAGAGACAGAGAGAGAAAGACAAAAAGCATCCCCCATGAAGATTGGTCGTGCTGCAGTCCCTTCTGCTCCATCCTCATCTCTGAATTTTGGGCACTTACACACATGCATCCAATTTCTCTCTCAAGCCTCCATATTAGGGGCTCGAGCCACTCAGTAGACTATGTGGGATCTAGGTGCCTTAATGACTTTGCCATCTGCTGACCCTCTTTTAGGTGCTTTTCTGCAACTTAGTATAGTTTTTGTTTGTTTTGCTCTCTGATAACCTGCCAAATACTTTTCATTCTGTTTGTTTTTCCAATCCCTCTTCACCATGTTTCTTCAAAATAACACGTAGACACATGTGCATGTGTGTGTGTATGTGTTTGTATGTGCCCCAATCTTCTTGCTGTTTGTAAAATACAGTCATGTAAGCTTTTGGCTTAATGCTTACAGCCATCCAGTGGGTTTGCCAGCTCTATGGCCATTCAGCAGTCGAATTGAGGAATGGACCTCACTGCCAGCAGGCTTTGCATGCGTCCCGCACCGCTCTGCTTCCTGCCGATGGCTCTGCACCCCCCGCCCCTGTGCAGTGCCCATCTCAGCCAGAGGGGTCAGGACACGCCCCTGCCCTCTGCAAAAGCAGAGCCGTGATGTGGATCTGGTTTAGAGCATGGACATAGTCTCTCTGTGACTCTGAACTAGGAAAATTAAACCAGAGGAGACAAGGGTGTCAGCCTCTCCACAGAGACCCGTCCTGCAGTCTGAGTAGATTTCCAGTCACCTGCATGTGTGTGATGGGCCAGGGTCTTCTCTTTGATGTGGCAGGGGTCTTATCGCTTCCTCCTCTGTTTTTGTTTGTTTGTTTGTTTGTTTGTTTTCTTGAGAGGTTTTTGTTATAGGGTGTGTGCGCCTGCCAGAAAGACAGAGAGAGATGGAGAGACAGAAAGCGAGAAATCACCCCCCAGGGGGGATGGTCACGCCGCAATCCCTTCTCCTCCATTCTCCTCTTGGGATCTTGGGCACACACGCACATGCGCCCGGCGTGAGTTTAAGTCACCAGGTCCGGGACTCGAACCGTGGTCGACTACATGGGAGTCCAGCGACATAACCATTACGCTAACTGCTGGTTCCCTCCTCTGTTTTTTTTTTAATTCATCTTTTTAAAATCATTTTTTATTCATTTTTTAAAATTGCTGGAGGATGTGTGTTCTCGCCAGGGAGAGACAGAGAGATAAAGAAAGCACCCCCCCACACACACCCCCAACAGGACTTGGTCACACCACAGTTTCTTTGCCTTTATTTCTCCACCCTGTCAGGACTTTGAGCATGCATACACATGCACACACACACACGCACACACACACACACACACACACACACACACACACACACACGCTCTGCGTGTTTTTCAAGCCTCCGGGGCTAAGATTTGAGCTGTGGTCAGCTATGTGGAACCAGCCCCCCTAACCATGAGGTTACAGAGCCGCCCTGACTCGCATGTCTGTTCTCGGGGTCCTGGAGCACTGGTTTCCTTTGAATGTTCTGGTGTCCATCCCCTTGTGAAGGGTGACACGGAGTCATTACTGCCTGTCTCCCTGGGGTTAATAACTCAGCAGCTCAGGTCCTGCAGCAGAGCTGCACGGGTTCTGCTGGCTCCTGTGGCTCTCAGGCGTCGCTCTGCAGGATAGCCCTCCCAGCCTTGCCCACTGGCCTTGGAGGAAGGGAAGCTTCCCATAAAGCGCTGGCCCTGCAGACCTTCTGGCTTCTTTTATGTGCTGGTTTCGTGTTTGTGGAGCCTGTTGTGATTGTTACTTTCTTTAGGAAATTGAAAGGTCTGACTAGAACAAAGGCCTAAGTGCCCCCCACACCCCACATGTCCCTGCCCCTCCCCTACATTTTCCTCATGGCAGGCCTGCAGCCTTGAGGTCACGAGAAAATCTACTTTTCCTGGCGGCATCTTTCTGTTCAGCAGAGTGCAAAAATCTTGATTTGTTTCCTGTTATTTTGGTTTCCCTGGGGATAAAAACAGAAGTGTTTCTAAGGCACAAGTCCGCCTCTGCTTTTGGGGGGCACAGGATGGCAGCCTAGCTTGGGGTTGCTATCCCTCAATTCCTACCCATTGCCAGGTTGAACTCAGTCAAGAACTCACACCTCTGGGTGATGACTCTGGTAAGTTGTAGTTCAATATCTCCTCTGCAACTGTGTGAGTTGCTAGGCTATTACAAGTTCTCCATAGCAGAGGTCAGTGACATGCCACATGTAGCAGGGCCACTGGTGACCAAGTTCAGGCAGATCTATGGCCCATCCTGTCTCCATGGCACTGAGCACTCAGCTTGTGATTGCCATTCTCTAGGCTGGGGCAATGGCATGCTCTCCCATTGTTTCCCCGGCCCCAAGCACAATGCCTGGCACACAGGGGACCCTCAGTACCCATTTAATGAACAGCAGATGGGCCCAGTGACAGGACAGCCATGGGGACTCAAGCAAACTGGACCTTCTCTCTTTGGTCATGATATAAATTGCATTGTTTTCCTGGACGGAGGGCTCTGGGGACACCGGCAAGGAGGGGATGCCTGGTTTTAATCGGTGACTCGCATGGTGTGCTGGTGTCGCTGCAGGCTCAGGTGGATGGAGGGCCAACAGATAGGGCAGAGTAGGGATCCACAGTGGCTTGGTAAGCTGGGCAGATGCTCAGTGCAGTGACCTGGGTAGGGGCAGATGTGCAGGTGGAGGAAGGGTCTCCCATGGCCTCCTGGGCTCCTCACCCCTAGATGAGAAGAAACCCATCCCCAGGTCCCTCCCAGGCTCTTTTAGCCCCCAATCCAAGGCTGACCCCTGAACCCTGAAATTCCATCTGTGAAAATGGGGATACCCAGCTAAATGACTGCACCACAGAAAACAGCTCAGGAATTGTGGTGCGAGCAGCCAGTTGAGGCCACATAAGCAGAACCGTAGCCACAGCTGTCCTTACAGAAGTGTGAGATCAGGACTGAGCAAGGACTAGTCCCAGACTACTGGGGTCTGGTTAAGTCTTGCCTTGAGTGAATGGGAATCTGGCACCATGTTTTAAGAGATAACATTAAAAGATACAGAGAAAAGGATATTCTTGGAATTGAAGAGTTTGGAAGTTACTAGAAGCAATTCCAAGCTGAATGCTCAAAGTTGTGGGCACAGGATGGACCATGGTTCTACCTGAACTTTGTCACCAGTGGTCCTTCTATATGTGATTTTTTACTAATCTTTGCTATGGGCAACTCTGGAACCAGCCAGTAACGCCAGTAACTGCTAGGAAGACACCAAACTAGACATTCACTAATTTAAAAAATAGCAAGAATGAGACTATTTTAACTGAAAAAAAAGTAAATATTCAGTGAGCCATGATTGTGGGGTCCAGATGTTTAGATGTGAGAATCTCTCACTTGATCCCTACCCATTGGTCCCAAGTCAAGGACTCAAGGATAGCATGGAAGCCATTCCAGAGACCCGGCAGTACTGAGCTCTGTGTTCCAGCCTCAATAAGACATCATGTGTCTTATTTTAGTCTTTACAGCATCTTTATAAAGTCAGTACTGTGATCATCTTCGTTTTACCAGAGAGGACACTGAGGTTTATAAAGGTGAAGTGCGACCGTTCCTGGGGCTGCTGCTCTCACCGGTGAACATCAGAACTCAGGCTCATCTGTGTTCATTCCTGCAAGGAACCATCAGGGACTGATGCTGACTCGATCAGAGAGACATATGGCTGTCCAGTTGACAGGCCATGGAATGTGCAGGGTGAATCTTTCTCTCTGGTCTTGGCACAGGATGACTGGGGAAAGGGGTGGCTTGAGGCAACACTGCAGCAAAGTCTACCGTGGTCTTGTTTGACACAGAGATTCTCCAGTAGTGAGGATGTTTGCATTTACTCATCATTTATGGGGAAGCCATGCACTTGCTACTTAAGAATCAAAACTCGGGAACCAGCAGTTAGCGTAATGGCTATGTCGCTGGACTCCCACGTAGTCGACCGCGGTTCGTGTCCCGGACCCGGTGGCTTAGAACTCACGCCGGGCGCGTGTGCGTGCGTGCCCAGGATCCCGAGAGGAGAATGGAGGAGAAGGGATTGCGGCGTGACCATCCCCCCTGGGGGGTGATTTCTCGCTTTCTGTCTCTATGTCTCTCTCTGTCTGTCTGGCGAGCGCACGCGCCCTATAGCGAAAATCTCTCAAAAAAAAAAAAAAAAAAAAAAAGAATCAAAACTCAAAGATTTAAAACAATTCTGCAGGGCTGTCCCTGTAGATTCGTGGTTAAGGGAACTGTGTCCTATGTGGCTGCCTGCAGTTCAGGTGCTGGCCCCAGCAAATTGAGAAACTTACCAAGCATGTGTGTGTGTGCAAGTCTAAATCTTGACAAGATGGAGAAATGGAAAAGAAAGATTTGCAGCATGACCACACCCCATGGGGGGGGCATTTTCTCCCTTTGCCTCTCCAGTGAACACAGGCATCCTCTGGCAATGAAAAAAATAACAAACAAAAAAACAGTCCTACAAATAGTCTTGAAGGAAGAATGTACAAGGCGATATAAAAAATTTATGGAAAATACAATTAAAGTATGAGTTTATTTTGGTGCAAGAAAATTTTGAAGTCATGGACAGTTTTTTCATGATTGACATTTTCCATTTTCCATGACCCTTTCGAAGGTCTCTTGTATTTATGCTCCCCTCTTCACAACACCCCTGAGGTTTTCAGGAGTATGGCTTCGTAGTGCCCTTGACTCATGAAACTCTTTTAAGAATCAACTCTGCTTGTCCTTGAAGTAATACCACAGTGGAATATCTGGAAGTCTCAGGTGGAATTGGTTCACTTCCATATTTGACCTTTTGTCAAATATATTAAGTAAACCCAGTAAGAGAGTAACAAAGGATGCCAGGCATGTGTTCTTTGGAAAGTTGAAAGGTCTGACTGGAACACTAACTTCATCTGGCTGGCCAGTTCCAAAGACACATAAACTCAAGAAGTCTGAACCCTACACCAGACTCAAATTGAAAGGCATGAAGTTGTAAACCATTCCTGTAGACGTAGCCAAATACATTGTAAATGAATCTACTGAGGCAGCATAGATGTATGTGGCCATTTTTTGAGATGCTTTCTTTACTGTTTGGTTTCTCCACAATTCCTCAAAGTCTGTTTATCTGCTTGTATAGTATGTTATGAAGCTTCAAAAGTCTGGACAGGAATGAAAAATAAGACAAATAAGATTCTTTGAGGCCTAACCAACCCTTTTTTTGAGTTTATATTTTATGAAGCTAATTGTGTCCTATGAACTTCAAATGTTCCATATATAAAATATTTCTGCCTTTTCAGTACATAAACAAAACATACAGAAAACTAAGTAGCTGGATTTGTACCAATTCCCTTTGTAATAAACAGCCAAATATAGGTTTTGTTTATAGTCCAGAATGTGGAAACCCAAACGCAACACGTGTGACGTTGCTGAACAATGTTTTAAAAGCCATGGGGGAGGTGGAAGTGCTGAGGCGGTCATCTCTGGTGTTTGGGATGTTTCCTTCCACCCCGTGGTTGGCAAAGATGAAGAGGCATTGTGCTGAGAGGCACGGAGGAAGTGGAGTTCTTTTCCAACATAAATATCCGTGAGAACCTGTGGCGTCTCCCTTTGCAGAGCCTGTGAAAACAGTCAGTCTGCAAAGGAACTTCCTCGGTGGAAATCACGAGGTGGCTAATACTACGAGGGTACAGAGAAAGGAAACAGGCTTTCTTAGCTGCTCAACATCTACCTTTGGTTTATGGATCGTTTCCTCTCTGACACTTGCAGTTAAAGAAGCAAGTGTGTGTTTGGAAGAGATTAGATTCTCGTGTATTTTTAGCTGTTGTTAGAGTGTGACATTTTATGGAGGCTCTCTGATAAAATCAAAGTGAAAAGTGAGCCTGCCTCTTCTCTTGCATTGGCATTTATAGAAAAGCTGGACTTTGTGTTATAGAGTCACACTGTTTGAAGGTTCACTGTTTAAATATGTGATTCTTATCAGGATATGCTGTCATTTTTGTCACTTCGTTTTTGCCTATCAATCATATTAACAGTCAGTATGTTTTTACTATAAAGAAAAATTTGTTGGACCAGCAGTTGGCATGATGGTTATATTGCTGGACTCCCATGTAGTCGACCATGGTTTGAGTCCCAGACCTGGAGGCTAAAACTCACACTGGGCGTGTGTGTGTGTGTGTGTGTGTGTGTGTCAAGATCCCGAGAGGAGAATGGAGGAGAAGAGATTGCAGCATGGCCATCTCCCCCAGCGGGTGATTTCTTGCTTTCTGTCTCTCTGTCCCTCTCTGTCTTTCTGGTGAGCACACATACCCTTAGCAAAAACCTCTCTAAAATACATAAATAAATAAATAAATCTGTGAAATTGTGATTTAATTGTTTCTTTTAATTTCACATCTTGCTTCCGTATACCCAAATACTTTTATGATTTTTTTTCCTAGTCACCTTGATAACCAACAATCAAAAAAGTGAGTTTAAGAATACAAATCTGTATTTTAAACTTATGATGTAGAATATTGGAGTTCCTATGCTTGAGATACTATTTAGTTTTGGGAAGCTGAAACTGAATACCAACTTACTGGGTACCATCCCATCTTAAACTTCCTTTTTTATTTTTTTCCATTTAAATTTATTTATTTACATTCACTTACTATACATCATTATAGCATACAAAATGAGATTTTTCCATTGAGAATACACTGTATATTGGCTCAATCAAGCACATCAACATATGCATTATCGTCAACAATTTTCCATTTCTTGTTTCCTGATATTTTGCTTTTCTTCTGATCCTTGATTCCCTATCTCTCACCCTCTTTTCACAATACCGCTGGTGTCTACAGTTGTCTTCCATTCCTTCCCCCATTTTATCGATTACACAGTTTCTTAAATAATCTAACTACTTTCAATAGCAAGTTCAGCTGGTAATTTCAAGAAAAGCAGTTTTAACTTTAATAAATCAAAGAAATGCTAAGGAACTTTGCTTAAAACTTAAAGCCAGGAAACAGGTTAGGATTCTGTTCAAATAGTAGGTACCTGAACCCATCGACAAAAATCTTTAAAACTGGACAACAAAGGCTAGAAGAAAATCAGCAATACTCTAGTCAAAAGTCATAGAATGCTATATCACCAGTTCAATCTCATGTACTTAATCTTTCTGTTGTGGTTCAATCTTCCCCATTGAATTCTGGGATGTAATATTCAACTCTAGACCATTAAGTTGGCCTTTTTCTTAGTTTTTGAACTCATATTTCTGTGTGTCTATATTTAATTTTCCTGATATGGCACTCCTTTGAGAACTTCTTGGAGATCTGGTCTGGTGCTGGTAAATTCTTTCAGGTTTTGTTTATCTCAGAATGTTCTTGTCTTTTCTTCCCATATGAAGGATAATCTTGCCGGGTAAAGTATTCTTGGTTGAAATTGCTTTTTCCTTAACACTTTGAATATATTTTCCCATTCTTTCCTTGCTCACATTGTTTCCAGTGAGAAGTCTGCTGTTAGCCTGATGGGATATCCTTTGTAGGTAACTTGCCATTTTTCTCTTGCCAATCTTAGTATGTTGTCTTTGTCTGTGGTTTTGGTCAATCTGGCTTTAATGTGTCTTAGAGAAGATCTTCTTGGGTTGATTCTATTTGTTGTCCTTTATATTTCTTGGGACTGGATCTTTGAGTGCCTCTCTAGCTTGGGAAAGTTTTCTTGCAGGATTTCTTGGAATAGATTATCAATGCTCTTATGAGTCTCTTCACCTTCTGGAGTACCAATTATCTGGCTGCTTGGACGTGTGATGGTATCTAGTATTTCTCATATAGTCTCATTTTTTGGGCAATTGCCTCAGTCTTCATGGTGGATTTTTCTAGGCCAGCAATTTTCTGTTCTATGTCTGAGATTCTATTTTCTGCATGATCTAGTCTGCTTTTTAATACTTTCAAGGGTGATTTTGACTTCTAGTATTATAGCCTTCATCTCTAACAGTTCCATTTGATTCTTTTTTAAAGTGTGTAATTCCTCTTTTAGATCTTGCAAGGATTTCCTCACCTCCTGGACCTCGTCATCTCCTTTCTCCTTTCTCTTCTGCAGTTCATTGTCTCTCTTCTCTTCCATCTCTGTTGGTGTTGCCATTATGAATATTCTAAATTCTTTATCAGACATTTTCATTGAACTGCTTGTGGATGAAGAGAAGTTATTCTTTTCCCTGGGAGGAGACGTATTTTCTTGCTTTCCCATATTTCTTGTGGTCCTGAAGTGATTTCTAGTCATCTGATGGATGGTGGATTTCTTCCTAATTCTTGAAGTTAAATCTGAAGAGGTGACCTAGAATCTCTTTGCTGTTCCATTTTGATCCCTTTGGAGCAGATTCAGTAAATACTGAGGAATATGTTGACCCTAATAGTGTTTGGATGTTTGGCTATAGTTCCCTTAGGTCTGTCTAGAAACACAGTGAGTGGAGATTGAAGAGCAGAGAGATGAGATAAAAGAAAGAGAAAAGGAAACAGAGAGAGAAAACAACAACCAAGAAACAGAAAAAACGTTAATTTTTTTTTTTTAAAAAAAAGCAAAAAATAGAAAACTGTCACTAGTTTTCAGGAGCCATGAAGGTATCTTCTTCTGAAGGCCTGTCTCTTGCCTCTCCTGGGTGGGAGGGAGAGAGGGGATTATTAATAAGATAAAGGTAAAGGAGGGACTGAAAGCTGAGAAAATACCTTAAAAATTTTTAAAAGGAAATATTATTAAAAAAATGAGAAGACAGAGAGAGACATAGAGACAGAGGCAGAGAGACAGTTTGAGGGGCTTCCTACCACTTGAGTTTGTGGGCTGGAGGCTGAATTATCAGTAGAAAATCTTCATTTCTCTTTTTTTTCCCTGAAATCACTAGTTCTCAGGAGCCATGAAGGTGTCTTCTTCTCATCTTAAACTTTCACTCAGGACTCAGCCTTGATTGGTCTGGGTTCAGGGTGGTTAATTGACCTTTATGTTCAGAGACAGATTTACTCCTCAACTAGGGTCACACAGTTTTAGTCCTTGAAAAACTTTTACTTGCGATCAAAGGACATATCAACAAATTGAAAAAGTAACCTATAGAATTAGAGAAGGTATTTACTAATCATATATCTGATCTGGGATTAATATCCAGAATAATATAAAACACCTACAACTCAAGAACAACAACAAAATAAGCAGCCTTATCAACAAATGTGCAAAGAATATCTATTTCACACACAAAAAAAATATACAGTGTCCTCCCCCCAACCACATGGGATCAAATGCTCAGCATAAATAATCATTAGGAGAAATGAAAAACCACAATGAAATAATGAAATAGTTATTTACACTTTTGGGGATAGCTACTGTTAGGAAAAATAAAAAGGAGGAGAGGAGAGGAGGAAAAAATGTATTCACAAAGATGTAGAGTAATTGGTACCTTTTTGCATTGTTGGTGGTAATATATGATACAACTCCGATGAAAAAAAGTACAGTAGTTCCTCAAAAAAATGAAAATGTAACCATCATGTGATCCTGAAATTCCCAGAAGAATTAAAAGCAGGGGCTCAATAAAGTGTCTGTAGGTCCATGTTTATAGCAGCATTATTCATAATAACCAAAATGTGGAAGCAACCTAAGTGTTCTTCAGTGGATGAACAGGTAAAGAAAATTTGGTATATAAACACACAAACACACAATGGATTGCTATTCAACCTTAAGAAAGGAAATTATGACACATGTGTCAACCTGGAGGGCATTTGCTCAGTGAAATAAGCTAGTCACATGAAGATAAATTCTGAATGACTCTACTCATATGAGGTTCCTCCAAATTCATGGAGATGGAATGTAGAATATTGGTTGTCAGGAGCTAGGGGAGAGAAGAATGGGGAGTTAATGTTTAATGGGGACCAAGTTTCAGTTTTGCAAGATGGAAAGTTTTCTAGAAATAGTATGGCACACCAATGTGAATGCACTTGACACTAATGACCTGTACGCCTAAAAAATGATAAAGATGGTACATTTTAATTTTTGCTTCTTTAATTTTACCACAATTAAAATAAAATAAAGGGCAAGTCAGTGGTATGGTGGTTAAGGCAGTCAGATTCTCCCAGTTCTAGTGGCTGAAAAACACCAGGGGTGTGTGTGTGTGTGTGTGTGTGTGTGTGTGTGTGTGTGTGTCTGTGTGTGGGTGTGTGCCCAAAACCTTAAAAGGAAGAAGAAATGGAGGAGAAGAGATTGCCTTGTAACCATGCCCCATGGTGTCTGCCTCATTCTCTCTTTCTCTCTTTCTCTCTCTCTCTCTGCTGAGCACAAATGCCCTCAGACAGTTTAAGAAAAATAAAAAATAAATTACTTCATCATTTCCTTTTAAAGTTATAATCTGAAGTAAAGTCTCTATTTAAAAAGAAAAGGAAGAAAAAATGGAGGAGAAGAGATTGCCTTGTAACCATGCCCCATGGTGTCTGCCTCATTCTCTCTTTCTCTCTTTCTCTCTCTCTCTCTGCTGAGCACAAATGCCCTCAGACAGTTTAAGAAAAATAAAAAATAAATTACTTCATCATTTCCTTTTAAAGTTATAATCTGAAGTAAAGTCTCTATTTAAAAAGGGTGAATATATTTTCCTGAAATGCCTTACTTATAGTGTATTTTGGGGTAACGTATTTTCATTGCACCTATTTGGTTCACTGATACCTGAAATATTTTTAATGAATGCATTTATTTGACAGTGACATAACTTAAATTTTAGAACACTTACGTTCCCTCTCCATCTAGTTTCTTCCTCCTTTCTACATTATACCATTTGACAACACTATTTTGGTCCTTCTTTGACTCACTCAGCTTAGAGTTATAAAATAAGGCCCAGTCGTTTTCTCATTCTTCCTAATACTAGCATATTTATTATATTTATTCCCATATATGAAGGTGGCCGAAACAGGACTGCAGCAAGAAATCTGAAAGCATGTAGCATGTCTTTTCTGAGGTAGCTGCAATGAAGAGAAACATCTCAAATCTAATGAGATCCGTGGCTTGGCAGTTGTGTGGTCTTTCATGCTCATTTATTGTCTGTACAACTTTGGGCAGTCATTCAGTAGGTCTCACCAATCCACTTTCCTGGATTCTGTTTCTGCAGAAGTAAAATAATATCCTTGCCTGTCTACATAACCTTGTTTGAAGAGCTAATATATTAATAGGACTTATGATGGTACTTATAAAATTAGCAAGGATTTTGAAACATTTAAAGCCCAATATAGTTGAATATTCTTCTTAAGTGAATGATCTTACCATAGTGATAGTTTGACAAACATCTCAACAATGCCTGACTGCCAGCTTTACTCCCGTTTATGTGGAGGATCATACAGGTTTACTATAAAGACTTGGATTCAAAAAATAGTTGACTTAGATTGTGATACAAAATCCATTCTTTTCACCTTAGAAGTTTTATTTTCTTACCAGTTTCCACATGAAAGAAGCTTATGGTGCAGTTTCTAATTTCAGAGGTGAAAGGACCATACAGTTTAGCTCCCTCCTCCTTTGACTTTATGAGTAAGGACCCAAGGTGAATGGATTTGCCCAGGCAAGCCAGCTATGAGTTTCAGATTCCCAGAAAGATCTTGGTTCATAAAACAATGCTTCAGTGCTTTTTTATTTATTTATTTTTAATGTTTTTTGCAATAGGGCATGTGCGCTTGCTGGAGGGAGACAGAGAGGGAAGAAGAGAAATCACCCCTCAGGGAGGATGGCCATACCACTCTCTCTTCTCCTCTATTCTCCTCTTGGGATTTTTGGTACACACACATGTGCCCAGGGTTACTTTCAAGCCACCAGTCCAGGATTTGAACCATGGTCGGCTATGTGGGAGTCCACCACCTTAACCACCATCCCACCTGCTAGACCCTGCTTCAGTGCTTTTATAACTGTTGTTTATGAAACCAGCATTTCTATTCGTTTTGATCTACTTTTATATAGACACTGTTTGCACCATTAGACCATATAGATCAGTAACGTATGTATGGTGATCAGATCCTAGACTACGTAGTTTAAGTAATATGGTAGCTTTGAAGAGATAATAAAGTCACCAGAGAGACTTGTATACAGAAAAATCTGTGATAAAGGCCTGCCACTCTTGGTTTACAATCTCAGAAAACAACTCAATCAAATAAAAGCAAGCATCATGGAAAAAATCATAATAATCTGTCTCTCTCTGGCCAGTGTGCACACCCTATGGCAAAAACCTTTAAAAAAAGAAAAGGAGTTAAAGCTCCTAGCTGGTGTTTCAGGGACTAGGAGCCTACCAGATACTGATCTTCACAGTACGGAGCTTCTTATATGTGTACTCTTGTCTTTACAGAACAGCAATAAAAACATCAATGACCAAAACAACTTATAAAAAAAGACAGATACTTCAAAGATGTAATATTTACATGTGAGTAGGTGCCTAACAACAAAGCTTAAAGCGTGAAGCAAAAATTGAAATAGATAAACACAAAATAATATAGGAAAACAGCACAACTCAAATAAAACACTATGTCAACTGTAGAACAACTAGACAAAAATAAAATCAGAAAGAAACAAAATATAACCAGCACTTTCAACTTCCAATAATAATATTTATGAAACATTATACTCAACAACTATAGTGTGCATATTCTCTTAAAATATGGCAGGACTGTCCAACAACAAATCAATATATTTAGAATGATTTGTATCATATAGTTTATTCAAGTATTGGCTTGACAGAAAAGTCATGGCATGGGACCAGCAGTTGGTGTAAGGGCTATGTCACTGGACTACCATGTAGTCGACTGCGGTTTGAGTCCTGGACCTGGTGGCTTAAATTCACGCCAGGCATGTGTGCGTGCATGCCCAAGATCCTGAGAGGGGAATGGAGGAAAAGGGATTGTGGCGTGGCCATCCCCCCTGGGGGGTGATTTCTCGCTTTCTGCCTCTCTGTCTCTCTCTGTCTGTCTGGTGAGCACATGTGCCCTTATAGCAAAAAAAAAAAAAAAAAAAAAAAAAAAAACTAAAAAAAAAGAAGTCATGACATATTTTTTTTCTGTTTTTCCATGCAAAAGTGAGTCATGACTGCTCAGACAACCCAGTAGAAATCAACAATGACTTGTCTAAGGAAGCAGCAGACACTTAATAATTAAGCAACACACTTCTAAATAATCTAAATCAAAGAGGAAATCATAGAGTAAGTCATAAGCAGTTTTGAATTGAATTAAATTGAAAATAAAGTATATTAAAATTTATGAGCTATGACAACAACAATGCTTAGAGAGAAATTTATAACTTTTAATGTTATATTAGAGAAGAAAGGTTAAAAATCAGACTTAAGGTTTCACTTTAAGATGCCAAAAAAGAAGTAGAACTAAATAAATCCAATGAAAGAAGAGAGATACAGTAAAGAAATGAAGGAAACCAAAGGCAGAAAGAAAGTAGGGAAAACCAATAACATAAAAGCTCTTTCTTAGAAATGATCAACCGAATGATCAGCTTCCTTCTAGATTGATTTAGGGAGAAATGGGAGAACATAACAAGAATGAAAAATGGCTTATGCATATAATTCTATAAACATTAACAAGATGATAAGGAAATGTGAACTTTATACCAGCCGTTTTGAAAACTTAGATAAGTTTTATGAAAACTATAATGTAGTAAAATCAGCGGAAGCTGGAGCTGGGCGATGGTGCAGCTTTAGGTAAAGTCCAGCCCTGCGCAGCTGCAGACCCACCTGGGCAGGTCCTGGGTCCGCATTTGCAGACCTCCCTGAACACAGCAGGCACAGGGCTGGACTTTACCAGCGGGCACGGGGCGGGTCTTTCCCAGCCTTATTTAAAAATATATATATTATTATTTTAATTAATTTTATTTATTATTATTATTATTTTCATTTGACCAGTGAGACAGAGAGAGAGAGAGAGAGAGAGAGAGAAGAAAATTGAGAAAGTAAACTGCTAGGTCTGGGACTCACAGCACGGTCGGCCATGTGGGAGTCCAACACCTTTTCCACCTTTACACCATGCTGGCCACAAAACCTTCTGAGGTACTGTATTTCTGTCTTTCTCTGTCTCATGAAATAAATAGACAAAGTTAAAAAGAATTGGCACAAGCTGAAACAAAACACTCTGCACAAGACATTTAGTATTGTGGTTGCAGTGTGTCCTTGTCATTAGGGTATCCCTTCAGCCAGTATGCTGTTTGCTACAAGATGTAACTAAAATGCTCCAGTGGAGCTAGTGTGTCAATGTAGGCGATATAAAAGTAAACATATAAACAAATACGCAGAATATTTTCAGGTACAAGTAAGTACTATGAAGAAAAAGAAGTTAGGGATGTGATTCAGAGTGAGTGACATAACAGTGACTACTTTAGATTCTGCAGTTGAGAAATTCCTCTCTGTGCCAAGAAGTAAATGCTTGCAAGGAACTGGCCATGTGACAATCTGGGGAAGCAAACTATAAGCAAAGACTCTCAGTTAGGACAAATGCGAGTCTAATTTTCATTCTGTATTAGATGAAAGCCAAAAGGTGGGGTGAGCCTGTCTTTCACTGACGTTCTTTTCTTCTCTCTAATAAAAAATTATCACTAGTTCTGTAGCAAGAAGAGAACTGCATTGAAATCTCACTCAACCCGCCAATCTTGAGTGACTTCACGTGTCACCCGTGCAGACTCAGTTATGGGAATTATTCTCTATGGACCAGGATACATTGTGGCTGGCCCGTTGCCGCACAGCTATGCTTACTTCCTTCAAGTAGGGAAGTCCACTAGAACTAAGCCGAGTTGAGCGTGTGTGTTCTCAGATTCCCTGCAGAGGGTCTGAACGAGTGATGGCGCCATGTTACCACAGAGCATGTGTGGGTCCTTCTGGACTTCAATAAATACCTGGTGCGAAACTCTCCAGATGTACCAGCTTAGAGGAATAGCATTCTTGTAGCGTTCTGACTGTGACTCCTATGATTATCGGAGGTTTTCTCCTAAGTGTGAAGGTTTTGTTTTGTAAAATGTTTCTCGTGTTAAATGCCCAATTCGAAACCCATATTGTTTCTGGATCTGGAATATATTAAGAACCAGCTCCGTTGGCATGATGGCATGGTGGTTAAGGCGGCTGGATCCCACGTGGCTGCATCCACAATTTAAGTCCTGGACCAGCAGCTTGAGACACACTGGGCTTGTATGCCTACATGCCCAAAATCTTGAGAGAGAATGGAGAAGGGATCGCAGTATGGCCATCCACCCACAGTGGGAGGGAGGGAGGTAGAGATTTTTTACTGTCTCTCTCTCTCTCTCTCTCCTCCTCTGTCTCTGTCTGGTGAGTGCATGTGACTTATAGCAGAACTAATAAAGAGAAAATGAAATTGTTTTAAAAAGAAAGAAACGCCTCTTGGACTTCAGCTGTGCATAACAGTGGAAAAAAGACAGTGCTGTCAAGAGACAGGGGCCTGCTTGCTCACCTTGGCTGACCCACTTCGTATGGAAAGAGCTGATATTAATGTCTGTCTGCCCTTGCCTACGGGGTTGCCCTCTCCTGAGTGCCTCTGATGGGCAGACCCGATTCCAGCCTCCTGGAAGGCCTCTGGTAGGTTTCTTTCCAGCACCTCCGTGGATGGGAAGGTGGGCATCTCTCATGAGGACCCGGATTCTAGGCCGTGGGCCTCTCTCAAGAGTTGAAAGTATTGGCCATATTTTTAAAAGACCTCATTGACAGTACTGGGAGGGTCGGTTGGAATAACTTAGAAGACACACGCATTTGCCGTGGTGGGTCTTTGTAACGGGTTTGGCCTGCAACTAAAGAGGGCAAAGAGATTTAGGTCACCTGGTACTTTTTCAACCCAATCATAGGCCTGTCACTGCATTCAGACAGTAAATATAAAATAGACAACCTTAGATTATATAAAGAGAATCCTATTTTATGCCACCAAATCCAAATTTGTTTCCAGTATACTAAAACATTATGTACTAAAAACAGCAAATAACATGTGAAAGAGGAATTACTTCAAACTATATTGAAAAGGACTGATTAAAAAGGTTCCTTTGATTTTTTTTTCAAAATCTGTTGTCTCAGAGGATATAATTATAGAAATTTTTTTAAAAGCAGAGGTTTTTTTTGTATTTTTCTTTGTATATACGTGTGATTGGCTTTTATTTTTTTTTTTACTGTCTCTATGTCAAGGAACAAATGTTAAAGAACTACTTTAGACATTTTAATTCATGGAATTGGGTGACAGTAAAAGCTTGCAATGACTAAAAACCTTAACAAAGAATGTTTTATAAGAGATAATAGAAGAGAATTGGAGAGAGGCAAAATTAAGAGCCTGATTACGTAACGGAAACTTTGTAAACAATAGCAAGGATCACACATAAAAGCTTTTACGTTGCAAGGCATAATACTAAGAGCTGATAGACTACTAAGGCCTAAGTAAGTCTCAGTTACTTACATGGTTCATGTTTTATTTTCATCTATAGTCTGAGTATTACTCTGCACTTTGTACATCTGCTTGTGTCATTCTCTGAAGAATATTGCTGGAATCCAGTTCCTAAAATTAACAAAACTTGTGATGAAGCCCAGACACCCCAAATGAGCTGTCACCACAGTGGAAGTCTGTCTAGCCCCTGGAGGTGTGGGAAGCAGTACCTTCCCGAGGAATGTCACTGCGCAGGGCCAAAGCATTTCATACCTGGGACCTGTGCCAAAGAATCCTTATCATTTCCAGAAGGTTAAGGTGCCCATGTCTGCCGTGTCTCATGGAGGAACTATAACATTACGAATTCAGTTTTGATTATAGGAGGTTTTATATTTTGATTATGGATGCCACAGATGTGAGAAGCGTAATTACATAGTACTCGGGCAGGGGCCGGCTCTTGGGGGAGTGTCTGAAGCTGTTGACATCAAGGATATTTCCAAACAGATCTGGATAAGGGCAGCTGGTGCTAATGAGAGACTTGTCAGGACAAGCCTGAACGTGTGGAATTTGCCTAAGCCCTGGACACTGGCATCCTATTTTTTTTTTTTCCCAGGTTTTGCCATAGGGCATGTACACTTGCCAGAGGTAGACAGAGAGAAGAAAACAGAAATCACCCCCCATGGGGGATGGCCATGCCACAGTCCCTTCTCCTCCATTTCTCCTCTCAGGATTCTAGGCATGCACGCACATGTGCCTGGTATGAGTTTCAAGCTACCCAGGACCAGAACTCAAACTGTGGTTGACCATGTGGGAGTCCAGCACCTTGAATTGTGCTTGTTGGGCCTGAAGAGCTGCTTGCTAATTTCTTGACCGCCTTTGGAGATAGTGCATATTACTAAGCTCTTTTTAATAATTAATAATAAACTATTTATTCTTGAATATCCTATATCTTAGAAATTCTCTGTGATCTTTCCTTCCAACTATTTCTTATTTATTTGTTTCTAGAGAAATGAACCCAATAGAATCATCTCATGCCATGATCCTCCTTTGAGTTTTCTAGTTAGTCAGCCCTTGGGTGCACTTGACCTGTGCACAGTGTCCCGCAGCAGCATCCTACCATGGCGGCCAGGCCTCCAACTTTTCTTTAGGAGTAAATGAAATAACCCACAGACCATTCAGGAAAGCAGTCCAGTTTCCATCAATGATGAATTGAAATAGAGTAATGTAGACCCCTCAATCAGGGTTTACCTTGAGATCCCACCTCCTGGCATTCTGTTCACCTTCCCCTGCAGCTTGGTTGCTCACTTCAGAGAAATAGCTTTGGTGCCATTGGTTTTCTGTTGTCTTTCTGCTTTGGTTTAATTTATTTCTTCTCTTACCTTTATTTTATCTTTTATTCTCCTCTGGATTTCTTTTGTTCTTTTTTCTAGTATTTTTTTTAATTTCACTCATTTTTTTTTTTCATGATAAGAAAGAGAGAAGAAGAGACAGGCACTCCCAACAAGATCTTTATGCTACAACCTAGCCCTGTCTCAGCCAGCCCCAGATCACAGGCACTGGTTCTGTACCCAGCATGCTCAGGGAGATCCCAGGACATGGACCCAGAACCTTTCCCATGTGGGTCCAGTTGTGTTACTTCCGTGCCATTGCCTGGCCCTGTCTGACACCTTAAATGAAGCCTTAAGTCTTTGCTTTTTAAATATTCTTCTTTTCTACTACGACATGTAGACACGAAGGATGTGGCTCTTAATGTCTGGCAGGGAATTACCTGAAGCACACATGGAAGTGATACTTGAGAGCCAGAAATCTGAATCAAGAGCTCTACCAGGAATGCATCTATTAAGCCTCTCTCCTCCTCCATATTTATTGGGGCAAAAGAGGAAGGAAAGTTATTTTTACAGCAAGTTGCTTCTATTAAAGGATTAGAAAGATAAGGGTAATTCCTGGAACAGGGTGGTTGGTTTCAATATCCAGGGGCTGGACAACACACCTGGGAATTTGAAGAATACATTTATTAGATCACACACCTACCTACTGACCTGTTGTTTTCGAGCAGGAAGGCAAGAGGTTAGGTGTTTTCACCATTTTCCTTGCAGTCATTCATTCAGAGTTCATAAATCCAAGGTGTTCTAGAAGCATGGCATTTCTATTGTTCCCTTTTTTGTTTTTTAAGGAACCTAATAAATCATAGGCAGGAGAGCCAGGTAGGCAGCAAGAGCAGTCTTGTGAAGTTGAAGTTGTCCAGAGAGGCGGCAGGGGCATTAGAAGGCTAGGACTGAACACAGACAAGTTAAGATTCCCAATGTAGCAATACCCTACATTTGTAGATGAACACCAGTGAAACCACATAGAAGGATTTAGCCATTTGAAACTGTCCTGAAGTGTCTGTAAGGTAAATGTTTAGTTTCCTTTTGTGTATCAACAAGCTGTTGATGGAGAGAGGCCTCTAAAGGTGCTATTTGGGGGCCGAGATGGGTAGGAAAGACTTTCCAAAGGTGTTCTTTTATAATTCGCCATGAGTAAAAGCCATTATTATAGGGCAAAGGAGTAACACACACCTGCTGATAGTGCCAGTTACATTATAGTGTTTGGCGAACAGTTTGGGCATCTGGAAGATTATCTAGTCAGTGTACAGCTGCTTCAAGAGCTTGAAGTCGAGATGATACTCCTTTATCAATAGTAGTTTGTTCCATCGTTTGTTGGTGAGGTTTGCCATGACCTTTTCGATAGCATCAGCAATGAATACTAGAGGTTAATGAAACTGATGCTATGGTGGCTAAAACAACAATGGCAGAGACAAGGAAAGCAATCAGAGTAAAAAGAAATCTTTTAGGGTATAGGAGACTAAAGATTGACTCTAAAATTCATAAGGTAGGTGACTCTGCCCAGGATCTGGTTAAATTAACTGGAACTCAGATCTGTGTTTACCTTTGTAAGGGAATGATAAAGGAGATATTTAAAATGGTAACATTAAAATATGTAAGGTAGGAGGTGTACCATCCTATGGGTATGGAAATTTTATAATGTGAATTGAATTCAGTAATCTGATCCAATAAGGAAAATACAGGGATAAGAAGTGCAAACTATGACCGAATCTGAAGCATTGTTTTTTTTTTTATTTTTGTATTTTTTTGGTGAGGTTTTTGATATAGAGTGCATGCACTCACCAGAAAGAGAGAGACAGAGAGACAAAGTGAGAAATCACCTTCCAGGGGGGATGGTCATGCCACAATCCATTCTCTTCCATTCTCCTCTCAGGATCTTGGGCATGCACACACACACGCCCGGCATGAGTTTAAGCTACCAGGTCCAGGACTTGAACCACGGTTGATTACATGGGAGTCCAGCAACATAGCCATTACACCAGCTGCTGGTCCCTGGAGCATTATTAATAAGAGCAATGGTACAGAAGGAACAGCTGAGATGATAATATCCTTAAGAAATAATTATCCAAAAAAAATGGCAAGATCATGCACCAAAGTTGAGAATGAGAAGACTATTTTGAGTAGGACTAGTAAGTTGTATGACAAGCCCGGAGAGACTGTGTTCAAACCATGAAATAGTCATATTGGTGGGGGATCCAAAGGAAAAATACTATCTCCCAGCAATAAGATTTCCATTAGGTCCCCAATCAAGAAGAGTTCCACTGGTGAAAAGCAAAATTGTGCTATGGAACTTCTGGGTACAATGGCCATTCAAAATTATAAAATTGATATTCCCAGTTAGTTACTGGTCCATATTTCTTTAAGGGAGGAGTCTATATATTTACATTTGATGAGGAAGATATAGTATGAGATAAAAGTTAAATTAGCTAAATGACTGGAGGTTTTGGGTTGATAGTAGAGATATTTCTGTGGGATAACCTGAGGGCATCCATAAACAGAAGGTTGGTCGTATGACAAGTTAGGGGTTAGGGGAAGCTAGAGCAAAAGAATTAATCAGTAGCCATTCTAAGTTTTCTAAAAGAAGACCAGCTGGTGGGAGCCAAATACCTCCAGTCCAGGCCATGTTACTAGAGCAGAGAGGAGGGTCAGCATCCACTAAGTAAGTGGTCTAAAAGGGGAGGATTAGTTTTATGTGCCCAGTATTGGGTGGTCTATATAGGGGGAAGGCAAAAGAAGAGATTGCACGCATAAATCAAACTTACTACCTTCTGACTATAATGAGAAATAACACTGAAGTAGGCAAGAAATCAATTCTTTGGGGTGTTAGGCATTTCCACATTTTGAAAAAGAGTTACTGCTTTTTGGTCTAGTTCTTTCAATTGGGTCCAGGTGATTCCTGGGACTTGTAGAGTGCTGGACAATAGTTTTTGGTCATCCAGACTGATGTGCTGGAGTTGAGGGTGAACACTGGATCCATGATGAAATTTGATCCTTTTTATTGGTATCTACTGTGTTCCCATAGGTTAAGAGACACATGCAGACCCTATGGCCTGAGTTATTAAGGGGTAAGGTCCTTTCCATTGTGAGTTTAGTTCCCATCCCTGGATATAACCTGTAAGGGAGTTAGGTTGATGTTGAGATAATTATCAGTGTCTTTGATAGGCCGAAGTAGTTTGTTCACCAAGATTTTAAAAATTAATAGAATATAGCTGGTGGCAGCAGCTGAAGCCAGTAAGGACTGAGGACAGAGATTGTCCTGGGAACTGCATTGTCTCCCCACCACTTTCAGATGCACAGGGCCCCTCCACTTCCAACTCCTCCCCCCACCATCATTTCTTGCTCCTACCTGGCAGCAGCTGAAGCCAGTGAAGACTGAGGCCAGAGATTGCCTTGAGAACTTTACTATCTCTTCACTGCTTCCAGGAGACCACCTTAGATGTCTAGCTACCTTTTGCCCACTCAAGAATATTTTCAACTTCAAAGTTTGCTGAAGCATGTGGTATGCAATGCATGCCACATAACCTACTTCCTCCCCTTCTGAAACCCTGCAGCTCAGCCCTAGGTGAACATATTCTCAAGAAACTGTGAGGTTACTGGAATATCCAGTTTCAGAAAAAAATAGCACAGGAATTAGGGAATAAACATATAATCCACCAGAAACTAGTACAGAGGCACAAGAAATATATGAGAAACCAAGAAAATATCTCTCCTCCAAAAGAAAAGAACCGTTCCTCATCATCTGCAGACAGTACAATGTAACTTGTGGCAATGTCAGATAAAGAACTCAGAATATTATTTGTGATGAATAATATTTAGTGATAAAACTAAATTAAATGCAAGAGAAAAAAGACAACAAGCTCGAGACGATGCAAGAGAAAAGAGATAATAAGCTCCAGCAGATGAGGAAGACCTTCCACAATTTGAAAGAAGAATTAGACACCATAAAAAACAATCAGATGGAACTATTATAGATGAAGGCTGTAATATGGGAAATTAAAACCTCCCTCAAAAGTATTAAAAGCAGATTAGATCATGCTAAAACCTAAAAAAACCTCTGACCTAAAAAAAAATTACCAAAAAGAATGAAAAAAAATACAAAAACTGAGGACAATATACAAGAAATACTTGATACCATTAAATGCCCAAACATCCAAATACTTGGTATCCCAGAAGGTGAAGAAAATAATAATAAGGGCATTGATAATCTATTCCATGAAATTCTGGAAAAAAAACTTTCCAAGTCTAGAGAAGCACTCACACATCCAGATCCAAGAAATACAAAGGACCACAAATAGAATCAGCCCAAGGAGATCCTTTCCAGGGCACATCATAGCCAGACTGGGCAAAGCCACCAATGAAGAGAACATACTAAAACTGGCCAGAGAGAAATGTTAAGTTACTTATGAAGGTTATCCCATTAGCCCAACATTGGACTGTTCACTGGAAACATTGCAAGTAAGGAAAGAATAGGAAGATAAATTGAAAGTGTTAAGAGAGAAGCAGTTCCAACCAAGATTACTATATCTGGCAAACTTATCCTTCAAATAGGAAGAAAAGATTTTAAAAAAAAATTCTCAGATAAACAAAACCTGGAAGAATTGATCAACACCAGACCAACTCTTCAAGAAATTCTGAAGGGAGTGCCTGTCTCTCTAAAGAGACAGGCAGAAATAAGAGAACAAGAAAAAAAAAAGAAAGGAAAAAAAGAAAATAGCCAACTTAATAGTAGGGACAGGTCTGGAAATATTGATAGTAACGCCAATTTTTTTTTTGCTATAGGGCGCGTGCACTCGCCAGACAGAGAGAGACAGAGACAGAAAGCCAGAAATCACCCCCCGGGGGATGGTCATGCCACAATCCCTTCTCCATTCTCCTCTCGGGATCTTGGGCGCGCATGCACACGCGCCCGGCGTGAGTTTTAAGCCACTGTGTCCACGACGCGAACCGCGGTCAACTACGTGGGAGTCCAGTGACATAGCCATTACGCTAACTGCTGGTTCCTGAGTAATGCCAAATGTTAATGGATTAAATTCTCCAATCAGGAGACACAGATTGGCTGACTGGATTTAAAAAAAATAGAAACCTTCTGTCTGTTACCTACAAGAAATGCACCTCATGGATAAAGACATACAGAAACTAAAAGTGAAGGGCTGGAAAAAGATATTCCATGCACATGGGAACCAAAAAAGATCTGATTTCAGACAAAATAGGCTTTAAGACAAAAACAGTGAAAGGAGACAAAGAAGGGCATATAGTAGTAAAAAGGATATTTCATCAAAAACATATAACACTTATGTATGCATCCAACTCAGGAACACCCACACATGTGAAGGAAACACTACTTGATCTAAAAGGAGAGATAGACTGCAACACACTGATTGTTGGGAATCTCAGCACCCTGCTATCTCCATTGGACCGATCATCCAAAAAATAAGCAGAGATACAGGATCTAAATGATACCATAAATCAAATGGACTTGACAGACATCTGTAGAACCTTCCACCCCAAAATCAGGAAATGTACATTCTTCTCACCCACGCATGGAATCATTTGAAAGATTGACCACATGATAGGACACAAAACAAGCCTTTACAGATTCAAAGACATAGGAACTATGTCCAGCATTTTCTCTGAACATGATGGAATTCAACTTAATTTTAGATAGAACTCATGAAAATACACATTCACATGGAAACTAAACAACCTACTCCTGAATGACTTCACAACTACTGAAGAAATTAAGAGTGAAATTGAAAGATTCATGAAAACCAATGATAATGAATATATGGGTTTCCATAATCCATGGGTCACCGCAAAAGCAGTCATAAGAGGGAAATTTGTAGCCATTTGTGCACATAATTATGCAAAAGATGGAAAGATGGTAAATGGACAACCTAATATCATGCCTCAAAGAACTGGAAAAACAACAATGAAAAAAAAATCAAAAAAAGTTCCAGGAGAAAAGAAATAATAAATATTTGGGTAGAAATAAGAGAAATAAAAAATGAAATATACAGAAAATAAATGAAAGTAAAAGGTGGTTCTTTGAAAAGATAAGAAAGTTTGACAGACCTTTAGCTAGACTAATTAAGAAGAGAGAAAGTAACCAGATCAATCAAACTTCAATGAAACAGGCAATAATATTACAACAGACACAATAGAAATACAAAACATCATTAGAGGATACTATGAGCAACTATATTGCCAGCAAACAAGAAAACCTCGGTGAGCTGGACAAATTCCGAGACACATATAATCTACCAAAATTGAATCAGGAAGACACAGAAAGCCTGAATAGACCCATAACAAGCAACAAGTTTGAATCAGTAATAAACTCCCTACATAGAAAAGCCCGAACTCTAATAGTTTCACTTCTAAATTCTACAAAACTTTTAAGGAGTTAACCCTCATTCTACTCAAGTTACTTTTAAAGATCTGAAAGGAAGGAACCCTTCCAAATTCATTTTATGAAGCCTCCATCACCCTCACCCCCAAACAGACAAGGACATGATAAGGAAGGAAAACTACAGACCAATATCTCTGGTGCATAGAGATGCAAGAATTCTCAACAAGATATTAGCAAATCATATCCAACCACATATTTAAAAGATTAATATCACGACCAGGTAAGCTTTATTTCAGGGATGCAAGGGTGGTTCAACATGTGCAAAACTATAAACATAATACACCATATTAACAAAAAGAAAGAGATAAGCCATATGATCATATCAATTGAGGGAGAAAAAGCATTTGATAAAATATAGCATCCCTTCATGATTGACTCTCAGCAAAATCGGCATAGAAGGGTCATTTCACAATACCATATGAAAAACCCATAGCTAACATCATACTGAATAGGAAAAAACTAAAAGCTTTTCCACTAAAAACTGGTACAAGACAAGGCTGTCCACTCTCTCCACTCCTTTTCAGTATAGTGCTGGAAGTCCTAGCCAATGCAATCAGAAAAGAGAATGAAGGGAACCAGCAGTTAGCGTAATGGCTATGTCGCTGGACTCCCACGTAGTCGACCGCGGTTCGTGTCCCGGACCCGGTGGCTTAAAACTCACGCCGGGCACATGTGCGTGCGTGCCCAAGATCCCGAGAGGAGAATGGAGGAGAAGGGATTGCGGCGTGACCATCCCCCCTGGGGGGTGATTTCTCGCTTTCTGTCTCT
>NW_006198962.1:389345-390060 GCF_000334495.1 Tupaia belangeri chinensis
GAAAGAAATGGTCAGATTATCTCTATTTGCAGATGACATGATTGTATACATAGACAACTCAAAGGTATCCTCAAAAAAACTGGAAGTAATAAACGAATACAATAAAGTAGCAGGGTACAAAATCAACATAAAAAAATCTATAGCATTTCTATATACAAACAACTACTAGAATGAGGTAGAACTGAAGCAATCCCATTTACCATAGCCACAAAAAGTATAAGATGCCTAGGAATAAATCTAACCCAGGAAATCAAAGGCCTCTACAAGGAAAACTATGAAAACCTAAATAAAGAAATTGAAAATGACACAAAAAAGTGGAATGACATCCATGCTCCTGAATTGGAAGAATTAATATAATCAAATTCTTTCAAAAACAATCTACATATTTAACACAATCTCAATAAAATGACCAGAGACATTTTTCACAGATTTAGAAAAGACACTCATAGGATTTGTCTGGAATTATAAAAGACCCCATTTTTCCAAAGCAATCCTGTGTGCAAGAAGAGAGGAGTAGGAGGCATTACACTCCCTGACCCCAAAATATATTACAAAGCTGTGATAGAGACCCCAGAAATAAATCCCAAAACATACAGCCAATGATTTTTTAAATAAATATTTTATTAAACTTTTTTTTTTTTTTTGTAGAGGTTTTTGCTACAGGGCGTGTGTGCTCGCCAGAGAGACAGAGAGATAGAAAGCAAGAAATCACCCC
>NW_006198962.1:390202-397462 GCF_000334495.1 Tupaia belangeri chinensis
CATAGCCATTACGCTAACTGCTGGTCCCATTATTTTATTAAACTTTATTTATTTAATTTGACCAGAGAGGGACAGAAGGAAAGTGAGAGAGAAACGGGGTGGTGGAGAGGAATAAAGCAAGCCACCAGCTATGGGATTCAAACTGGAGTCAGCCATGTGGGAGTCCAGCACCCTTAACCACCATGCAACCTGCCAGCCCCAAGTCAATGATTTTTTTTTCTTTTTTTTTGAGAGGTTTTTGCTATAGAGTACGTGCGTTCGCCAGACAGACAGAGAGAGAGAGAAAGCAAGAAATCACCCCCCAGGGAGGATGGCCATGCCGCAGTCGCTTCTCCTCCATTCTCCTCTCGGGATCTTGGGCACGCACGCACACGCGCCCGGCATGAGTTTAAGCCACCGGGTCCGGGACGCGAACCATGGTCAACTACGTGGAAGTCCAGCAACATAGCCATTACGCTAACTGCTGGTCCCCAAGTCAATGATTTTTGATAAAGGATACCAGTAAATCCAGTGGGAGAAGGAAAACTTCTTTAGCAAATGATGCTGAAAAACCTGGGTATCCACTTGCAGAAAGGTGAACCAGGACCCCTATCTCTCACCATTAACAAAAATCAAATCAAAGTATCAAAGATCTAAACCTAAGACCTTGAATAATAAAACTACTAGTAGAATAAACGCTGGGGAAACTCTGGGAGACACTGGTGTAGGCAAAGATTTCTTTTTTTTACTTTTATTTAAACTTATTTATTTACATTCATTGACTTTACATCATTACAGCATCCAGAATACACTGTATATTGGCTCAGTCAAGCACATCAATAAATGCGTTATCATCAACAAATAATTTTCCATTTCTTGTTTCCTGTATATTTTGCTTTTTTTCCCATCCTTGATTCCTTCTCACCTTCTGCCATATCCCACCCTCCTCCCACACTTCTCTGGTATCCCATGGTTGCTTTCTATGCCTTTCCCTTCCCCACACATTTTATTGATTCACTAAAGATCTTAATTAAATATTTTCAATAGCAAGCACAGCTGATATATACATATCCATGAACACAAGTCTGACTTTAGGCATAAACCTCAGTGAGTAGAATAAACATACTATAAAGTAGCACCTAGCTGGGGCTATATAGCTTACTGCAGTTATCAAATAGGTATTTTTAATGCATTTTTTTAATTTCAAGAAAAACAATATCAGGGTTTTTTTCCTGAAACATTTTTTTAATTAATTAATTTACATTTATTCCTAGGCAAAGATTTCTTAAATAAGAACCCAAAAGCACAGGCAATTATTCCAAAAATAGACAGATGGGATTACATCAGATTAAGTAGTTTCTGCACAGTAAAAGACACAGTATTTAGTGTGAATTGACAACCCTCAGAATGGGAGAATATTTTTGTAAACTATGCATTCAATAAGGGACTGATAACCAGAATACAGAGGGAACTCAAACAGCTTACCCGGAAAAAAAATTATCAACCCAATTAAAAGATGGAAAAATGATGGGACTAGCAGTTGGCATAAATGACTATGTTGCTGGACTCCCGTGTAGCCGACCATGGTTTGAGTCCCAGACCCAATAGCTTAAACTCACACTGGGCATGTGTGTGTGCATGCCCAAGATCCCAAGGGAGAATGGAGAAGAAGGGATTGAGGCATGGCCACTGGGGGCTGAGTTTTTGCTTTCTGTCTCTCTTCCTCTCTCTGTCTTTCTGGTGAGTGCATGCACCTTATAGAAAAAAACTTCTCAAAAAAAAAAAAAAAAGATGGGAAAATGAGCTGAACAAACAACTCTCTAAGAAAGACATAGGAACAGCCCCCCCCCAAAAAAAATGGTCAACATCCCTCATCATAAGGGAGATGCAGATCAAAACCATAATGAAATACCACCTAACCCCAGTCAGAATAGCTGATATTTAAAATAGTAATAATAATAACAAAAGATAAGTGCTGGCAGGTCTGTGGTGAAAGGGGAACCCTCCTACACTGTTGGTGGGGATGTCACTTGGTCCAGTGACTGCAGAGAACAGTATGGAAGTTCCTCAAAGATCTACAAATAGAACTACCATATGATCCAACAGTTCCACTCACAGATATCTACCCAAAGGATAGGAGAATGCTCAGTAAGAAAAATCCTTCCATATCTGTTTGTTGTGGCATTACTCAAAATTGCTAAGACATGGAACCAACCCAAATGTCAATGAACAAATGAATGGATTGAAAAAGTGTGGCACATACACTCCATGGAATACTACTTGTCTATAAAAAACAACAAGATCTTGGCATTTGATAGAAAGTGGATGAATGTGGAATATTTACTGCTGAGTGAAGCAAGCCAGACTATGAAAGAAAGACATTGTGCATCTTTCTTGATGTTGACCATTTTGCATATTCTAACTGTCCACACTCTGGTGAAAACTGAAAGATTAGAGGTTATAGCAGCATGGAAAACAGTTACATAAACTGAAGTCAGTGTGGGAAGAGGGTAAAAGAAGGGGAAGAGTATGAGGAAAGAAATTGGGAGAAAAATAGAAAAGAAATTTATGGGACAGAGATATGGAGTATTATCTATTAAGGTAATGAGTGTAGTATCTGCAGCTGGACCGGTGTGATGTGTATTCATGTTAGGTAAATTCACTTTACAATCTTAATGATGTATAGAGATTGGATGTATAAATTAAACTTGAAAAAAATAATAAGATTGACATTATATAAAGCTCTGGAGAGGCTATCTCAACGGAATTCCCCTGGGGTAGAGGGACTCCCACTCCCCTCCCCTTTTTTTAAAGATAAACTTTAGGAGTGCAATGAGTGTGTTTTCTAACAGGGCTTGGCCAGTAAGATTATGAGAAATTCCAGTAACATGTTGTATTTGAAAATCTTGGAAAATATGAGTAAACTTTAGGCTGGTATAGCAGAGACTATTTTTTTAATTTATAGCAGAGACTGTTTTTAATTGTTTAGGGACACCCATAATGGCAATACTTTCAAGAAGATGAGAGAGAGCACGATGTGTTTTTTTTCTCCTGATAAAGGGGTAATAACATGAATGAATTTAGAGTATCAGTAGTTACATGAATAAGTTTAAGTCTACCAAAGGAAGGCTCATGAGTAACATTAGTTTGCTAAATGAGATCATAGTGAAGTCCTCTAAGTCCTCTAGGATTAACTCCATGGCCTAAAGATGGGCCTAAAATGATCTGACAGGAGGGACATGTGCAGACAATAGTTTGAGCTTATCTAACAGTGTTATGGAATATTATACTAAGAGCTTGAACATTTTGGTGGTGAGATAGTATTTACGACTGCTGTGCCTGATGAAAAACAAAAGAGAGGGACTAGCGGGTGGTGTGGTGCTTAAGGCGCTGGTCACTCCCACATGGCCGACCAGGGTTCAAGTCCTGGACCTGGTGGCTTGCTTTCTCACTTCTCTCTCACTCTCACCCTGTGTGTCTCTCTTGTCAAATTAAAAAATCAACGAATGAATAAATAAAAATAAAATAAATAATTATTTAAAAAAAGAAAGAAAAACGAGAGAGAAGGCAGCAATAGCTTGATCTGCTTAGTGATTGCCTAAGAATGAATATGCATTACATCAGTGTAATTAGCTTCAGAATATTCATTAATAAAAACTGTCACTTTATTAATTTTTGTAACTTTGTTAGATTTTTTTCAGCATAACTCAAACCTTCAACAACATGCTTTAGACCTTTTAGTTTTTGTCCCTTCTTTTATTCTGAGATAATCTAGCCATTTGTACCTTAATACAAAAATTTTACCAAACAAAATTCTTTCCATACCAAAACTTTCCCTTTTAACCTTTTTTTAAAACAGAAATACATCTTTACAGCTATAACCTTCCTTTTATTTTTCATTATTCACTTCACTTTTCTCTTTTTACAAGTTTATTATTTGAAATTACCTTAACCTCTGATCTAGACAAAAATTTGTATCTTAAAGAACATGTTTTTATTTATCACTTTAAGGTTTATCTGAGGCTAGTCCTGTGAGATTTCTAGATTTCTTGAGGCCCCATTAATCCCCATTTTCAGAGACCAGCGTGGACTTAAGAAGTGTCAGGCTCTCTTTGAAGCTCAGGGTATTCCTGGCTCTAGTGACCAGCTCCTCCACATTGGGGATAAGGCCCCAGTGGGGTCAGGAGTGACCGATACGGGCATTGTCCAGTGCCAGCCTTCCCTCGTGCGAAATATTTAGTCTCTTTCCAGGCAGAAGCTCTGATATGGGCTTCTTCTAGGTCCTGCTCTCAGGTATAAATTCCCATCCTTCAGGATTATCCTCAATGACTATGCCCATAGGCAGTTTGATATAAATCAATTTTACGAATTTATTCAAATTACAGCTCTTAACAACTTACATTTGCTCTTAGACAATGGGCCAGAAATCATTATACTGCATAGCTAAATGATTTTGGTGTTGACTGACTTAGCATGTAATTTTCTCAAAACATTTCCGTGCTTTTGGTTAACTTTAGCTCTGCTTAATGATTGGCTTACCAATTCAGAAAACCAATCAGTCTTTCCATAGAGACTGAACATTTTTACCCAGTGTAATGATTATATTATCAGAAACCTGTACTTTTAAAAGCATATCCTCTTTCCATCCTCTTCATGCATTTCCTTAAAGACATAATCCTTTAGGATTAAAGGCATTTGCACAAAGCTTTTAGAAAGGCAACAAATGAAGCAGCTAGCCATGGACAAGACTTGAACCAACCATCCTTAAAGATCTGACAAGAATTCACGACTGACAAATTCAGATATGTCTGACATACACCAGTTTAACATGTCTGATAAATATCACACTATAGATTGCTGGGAACCTCAAATTATTTTGAAGCATAATACATACATAAATACAGACATACGTACACACATACACCTTCACATAACCTATCCATACATATAACTCAAATGTAATATAAAAATAGAAATTACTCAATTTGACAATGTTTCCCCTATCATTTAACATATTAAAATAAGCCTGATGAGTTTGAACATTTCTCTTTTGAATGTTTCAGGGGCCCTCTATAAACATCCTTAAGTGACTTTGAGGTCAAAGTACTTAATTTTCTAATTTGATTTTTGGGGAAACCTTGTCAAAGATAGTGAAAAGCTTAAATACTTGACTTAACCGTAAAACTCTATTTTTTTTTTAATACAGTATTTGAAGTCAGCTTATTTGTCAAAGATTTTAAGTCATGTGAATTTGAAAAGCATTTAATTTGTATGAGCACTCTTTTTAGAAATCAAATTGAATGGTGTTCCTTAAGAACTTTTACCACATAGACACACAGTGTATAATACATGATAACATGTATACATACATACACATGCAAAACAAAAGATGGCATATTTTTCTGAGAAGTTCTTTGTCTCTCTTTTTTTTTTTTTTTTGAAAGTTTGAGAGTCTAAGCCTTAGATGTTTCTCTCTTATCTCAGATTTTGCTGGAAAATTTGAATACCCTTAAGCAAGCAGATCTGCAGAGCTAGTTTACATTTTAACCCTATAATTGCAGGTCCTGAATGAGTTAACAATGACCACAGATTTTTGTAATTGGCGGAAAAGGCTGGAAAGTTTAAAAGAACAGATTATTGTAATCTGTTAGAAAAACAGTTCATTATGGCATGCCCTAGAATTTTTATTTTTATTTACTTGGTCATTTTTAGACCAGGTTTCCCTTGTTTTCAACTTATATTGGGTCACGCATGTTGCAAAGGAAAATGAGCCTCCTCTTATTAGCAGTTTGAGGGCCCCATATTCTCGGTGAGAGAGGATATGCCCCAGTGGAGAGTCTCTCCTAAGGGGAGGAAGATTTCCCATGTAGAAGGAGAGAAAGGTAGATCTTTTTGTTTCATCAGTTTCAAATTTAACGGAAGCAGCTACATTATGTGATGGAGATTCCTGTTGGGATGGGCCTCATCAGATGTGCGTTAAGGAGCCAAAGCCTGTCGTAACAAAACTCCAGGACGGAAGGACAGAGATGGGAAGAGGCTGTCCTTGATTATATTTTCTTTTTAGTACCCATCCTACTTGTTCCAAAATTTCAAAATCTAAAGTTCCCTCATCAGGAAACCAAGGACAGTATTGGTGAACTGTTAGTAAAAGACAGTGTAAAGCTTTAGTTTCTAAAGAGCATTGAGCAGCTGTTAAGAAGTTAAAAAACAAAACAAAACAAAACAAAAACCTTTTAGGGCTTGGTTAGTTCTTGTCCCATGTTAGAAACCCCTCTGAAGCTACGAACGTCTGTCCCTTCCTCAAAGGTCAAGTAGGAACTGTTCCTTACTGAGTGTCGAGTTCCCCAAATGGATTAGCTGACGATGCTCTCTCCTGGGCATTCAAATTCTGTGAGATCATGTCGAGGTCACCACTTGTGACTCTTCTGACCGACAGAGTCACCTGAAGCATGCCCAGAGGTACTGCTCAAGACGCGGAGATCTGAGTCAAGAGAAAGAGGGAGGAGCCATACCAGGAATGCACCTGCCACGCTTCTCTCATTCTCCATATTTATTGGGGCAAAGGAGGAAAGAAAGTTATTTCTAGAGGAAGTTGCTTCTTACCCAGGAGGGTAATTCCTGGAACAGCGTGGTTTCGGTATTGATAAGGGGGGTCTGGCAAATCGACACCAGAGGCTGGACAGCCTTGGAATTTGGAGAACACAATGATCAGATCCCACACCCATCTACTGACCTGTCATTTTCGAGCAGGAAGGCAAGAGGTTAGGCATTTTCACCATTCCCCTGCAGTCATTCATTCAGAGTTCATAAATCCAAGGTGTTCTAAAAGCATGGCATTTCTGCTACTTCCTAACAAAGGGTGTTTCCAGGGACACACTTTACCTTACATCCCTGTGAACTAAGTGTTAAGAGACTATTATAAATAAATCTCATTCCATTGGCCATCTTTCTACCCAGTCTCGCTGTTCAGAAACATATCCATTTAATCTCCTAATTGGGACATTCACTGGGGGCTTGTCCCGTGCCCTGGCTGGTACTATGCCAGGTGCTGAGCAGCATGGATGGAGACAGCATCCCCTGGCTCTGAGGCTCCAGTTTAGGAAGGAGACACATACATGCTACATTGAAATCAGTGAGCATGTGGGAGTCCTGGAGCATTGGAGGGAAAGGTGGTCACTAGCATGGGATGTACAGATGGGAGGAACTGGCTACATGCAAAGACAGGACAGAATTGCTACAGGGGATACCAAGCAGCGGCCTGTGGAGGCCAAGGACTATAAG
>NW_006198962.1:397723-398453 GCF_000334495.1 Tupaia belangeri chinensis
GAGCAGCATCACACAGGGAAAAGGGGGACCAGGGAGCACAGGGGAATCTGCAGGAGCTCACACAGTGCAGGGGTGGCGGCCACCCCAGGGGGGAGAGACAGTTTTGGGTGTAACCATTGGGGGAACATGGGGACATTTGCACGTATGCAGCCACCCTGGGGTACAGACGGAGGTCACGTGATGGAGGGGCAGGAGTGACTAAGGCCAGGGAAAGGAAGCTCCAAAAGGAATCTGTTTTTTGAGCAAACTTGGAGGGGAAAGCCAGAGTACGTGTCTGTGTGCTGTCTCCATGGTGGGAGAGGAATGGGGGTGACTGTGGATAAAAAGAAGCTGGAGAGCCACACAGTGAACTCCCCAAGGCAGTTCCAGGGCTGCAGACACAGGTAATCTTGGGGAAGGCAGCTTCCCTGTGGTGTCTGGAGAGCCAGCTCCTGCCAGGGACCTCGGCTTTCTCTGGGGTATGGATAAGATCATCACACACGATGAAGGGAGCAGAGATGGGGTAACTGAGGAGGTCACAGAGTGGGGATCATGCTGGGATGTGGAGACAGGGACAGCAAACAGAAGGCATGATAATAGGATTTCTGAGCAATCACTTGGAAAACCTTCTGCCAGTGGGTACCAAGACCGGACATGTGCGTACCCATGACGTGCACCTCTGACATAGCTGCTGAGCCTTGTGTGTGCATCTGCATAGCAGCTGAGGCACAGCACCCAGTGGCCGCCAGCC
>NW_006198962.1:398658-400984 GCF_000334495.1 Tupaia belangeri chinensis
AGCCAGCCAGGACGCCCAGAGCCAGAGGCACTGGTCCCTGAGAGGATCCAGGACTAATGTCTCAGCACTGCCGGGACAGACATGGGCAAAGGAGAACCCCGTGTGCCCATGTAGACAGATTTTGGCCATGTTCCATGAAGGAGAAGGTACCACAGTGGGCCATAGTAGGTGGGACCGCCTGGCAAGCTCTTAACTGAGAGACACTCGCTACATGGGAGGAGCTAGCTGTTCAGTGTCCTACTTGATGTGCATGCTGTGACTTGTTTGGTAAAAGTATTCCATGCTGGTTTTATATCCTGTATTCTTTGGACTGCGTTCTAAATTTTCAGCCCCTGGTCTTCAGTCACATTTGTGGCAGGTGGGATAGAACCCCGTCCTGTGCCTCGGCCAGCCTCCCTGAGCCCTGATGCTCCAGGGTCCTGAGCAGTCAGCACTTGGAGGTGAGGTGCATCCATACCAGTGATCGGCAGCTTCGTACATGCATGGATATGAAACTCTAAAATTAGAAGTATTTTCCCTCTTTTTTTTTTTTTTTCCAATGCGAAGAGAGGCACAAGCAGATGGCACGATGGGTATATCACTGGACTCCCACGTAGTTGACCGCATTTTGAGTTTCAGACCCGGTGGCTTAAAACTCACACCAAGGGTGTGTGTGCATGTGCCCAAGACCCTGAGAGGAGAATGGAGGAAGAGGGATTGCAGTGTGGCCATGCCCCTTAGGGAGTGATTTCTCACTTTCTGTCTCTCCGTCTTTCTGTCTCTCTGGCAAGCACGTGCGCCCTATAGCAAAAATCTCTCTCTTAAAAAGAAAAAAAGTGAAAGATTATAAACTTCTGTGCATATTTATAATTCATACAATTTTAGCTGAAAAATTAACCTTTCACAGTATTTGCTCAGTGGTTCAAGATTCCGGGGTACACATTGGGGAATATGAAGAGATCTCAGACTTGAGACTTCCTCAATAAAAAAATCTCTATCTGAAACCCATTGGCATAGGCCAACGCTGTGGCCTAGTAGTTAAGGAATTGAGAACCCACATGACTGACTGCAGTTCAAAGCCTGGCCCTGGGGACTTGAAAAACATGTCAGACACAGGTCTGTGCATGTCCAAAATCCCAGCAGGACAGAGACATGGAGGAGAAGGGATTAAGGCATGACCATGCCCCACTGGGGGGGGTGCTTTCTCCCTTTCCTTCTCTTTGTTTCTATCTCTCTATATCTCTCTTGTGAGTGCAAGTACCCTAAGGCAAAATAAGCAAAATAATCTAGGGACACATTATCATTCTATGTTAGGGCATTTTGTTCTAAGTCAGGAAGAAAGAAAATGCCTAAATGGCTGCATTAGTTTCTTCCCAGCTTTTCAGGATGCACGTGGCCTTCCCCTCAGTGGAATCACCACAGACAGCGATGACAGGGGTGATCTGCAGCTGCCTCTCCCTGTGAGAGGCCTTGCGTGTCCACCAGTGGAATGTGAATGGCCGGAGGAAGTCACTCAGCTGATCTGGGACCTCAGCATTTGGCTGGAGTCGTCAGCCTTTCCTACATTCCAAGGAATAAGGCAGAATCCCAAAACAGTCAGTGGATACTGATATTTCCATGTAGAAAATAAGGGATTCTCACATTTACCTCACAGTAGCCAATAGCAGATAAACATTTCTTACACCTTAGATACAGGCCTGTTCTGTGTGGCCTGGAAGTTCCCAAGAGGACTGTTTCTTTTTTCTTCGGATTGTAATGGCTGCATGTGAGTCAGATGCGAATTTTCTCCATCTGCCTGCCTGGATGGCACCTACCGGAATAGCGCTCCCACCAGCTAGGCCATCGGTGCACGTGAATCAATACTACTTCATTTACGAAGACCAGAATAAAATGGCGGCCTATCCTCTGACAGGAAGATTTGAAATTAAGACTGTCCCAGAAAATTTAAGACCCAGCGTCCTCATGTTTTATATGTCACTGCCATGGGGTACACATGTTCTTTTGGTATGATTTTGGAAACCCTGAAAGGTACTGAGTGCTCCCAAATTATTTCCTAAGGTCAGAATATAATGTCATCATCGCCTTCCACTCCTCTGGAAGTCTGGGAGTGAGAGCCATTATTGGAGTTAATACTCAAGCCTTGTTTCCACAAGGCCTCTCTTTAACCCGGGGAAGGATCCAGGTTACAGAGTGGTGGGTAGACCAGCTGTACAGGTGGGAGCTGAGGACTGTGTCTGCAGGAACACCTCCTGAGAGCACCCCACCTAGACAAATAGACAGGAACAAACACACCCATGCTGCAAGCCAGAGCCAGTCTTTACTATCTTTTTTTTTTTTTTTTTTTTTT
>NW_006198962.1:401064-441287 GCF_000334495.1 Tupaia belangeri chinensis
GGGGGGGGCCACACCGCAATCCCTTCTCCTCCATTCTCCTCGGGATCTTGGGCACGTACGCACACACGCCCAGCGTGAGTTTTAAGCCACCGGCTACGGGATGTGAACCGTGGTCGACTACGTGGGAGTCCAGCGACATAGCCAGTACGCTAACTGCTGGTCCCTTAGTATCTTTTCTTTAATGTGGTCTTGGGTCCGAAGTCATAGACTTGTTTTTTTAATTGCCAGAGGGCATGCAGGCTCACCAGGAAGAGACAGAGACAGAGACAGCGAGAACGCGCCCCTCAACAGAGCATCATCATGCCACAGTCTGTTCTCCGTTTCTCCATCCTGTTGGGATTTGGGGCATGCACATGAGCGGGGTGCATTTTTCAAGCCACGGGGCCAAGATCTGGGCCACAGTGAGCCATCTGAGATCCAGCTCCCTCTATCCACTAGACCACAAATAGCCCAAAGCTCGCAGATTTTTAACTCTGCTTTCTTCTTGATGTTTCTACCTTTCCTTCCTTCCTTCCTGGAAAGTAGAAACTCTGTAGCCAACATTGTGACCATTCATCTGAGTTCTTGCCAAGGGCTTGCATGTGCCCAGGAGAAGAAAGCCTCAGCCGCCCCGGTGTCTGAGGTCCCCACTGCTCCAGTTCACAGTGGGAGCTGCCTCAAGCCTAAACCCTGCTCTAAACTGACCTGAGTCTTGCCTAGAGGCAGCATTTCACACCAGGGTTCTCCTGGCTTTAGAACCACCTCTGCACCCCCTCACAGCACCCATTTCTGACTCCTACAAGGAAATAGGAGAGCACCCTCACTCTCCCAGCCCTGCCTCACACACAGGAATGCACATGCATGCACCTACTGAGCTGGGCTTCCAGTCAGAGGAGCAGGGTCCTGTCTGCTGGCCATGGTACCCCTCTTCCTGTAATGCTGCTTCATCCCTCTGCCACTCGTTCATTCTCCGAATATTTGTTAAGCACCAACTTTGTGCCAAACACTAGGCTGGAGGTGGAGAAACTGCAGTCCAGAAGCAGGTCTGCTGCCCTTACAAGGTCTGTATTCATCACCCAGGACCCCCCCTCCCTCCAACACAGCCAGCCACAAAGGCCTGCCTGTCTCACTCCCCTCTTGTCCTCACTACCAAGTGCAGGCCCTGACACATAGCAGGCACAGAGTCATCAAATGGGTGCCTGTGTCACTGTCAAGACAAGGTTACTTTAATTGTATTGATGCTTTTGGCAACAGCATCTGTTCATTTAACAGATATTGAACAAGCACCCACCATGTGCCTGGACTGTTCCAGGTACCAGGATGCAGCGGAGTCTGTCAGAGACAAATACTCCGTGGGGAGGAGCACGGTGTGGGAGAACCAGGCCTGGCCGGGTAATAAGTATATGGTGGAGTGAAGCGTACAGACGGCATCGGCCCTGCCACGGCCTGGCTCTGTGCCTTACCCAACTTATAGAATCCCTCCAACCTCGCTTTCCTCTTCTGGTTGTGAGAGTTACAACAGTATATGCTTCCTAGGGTGGTTGTGATGGGTAAACAAAGTAGTGGCAATGCCTATGAACCCTTAGCACAGATCTTAACCTTCAGCACACAAGAGTTCAGTGAACAGTAGCTGTGAGAGCCAAGTAAAACATGTGGATGAAGGGTCAGCAGGTGTCGCAGTGGTTAAGGCTCTGGACTCCCACTTGGTCAGTTGCAGTTTAAATTCCAGACTTAGTGACTTGAAAATCATGCTGGGTGCATGTGCGTGCATGCCCAAAATCCCAAGAGGAGAATGCAGAGGGGAGTGCACCATGACTGCCCCCCTGTGAGGGGTGATTTCTCACTTTTTCCCTCTGCCTCTCTCCAGTGAGCACGTGTGCTCTTTGGCAAAAACCTGGGAAAAAAAAGGGGGGGGGGGTATTTAATACATAATACAGAACACCCTGTATGTCTACATCTCTGACTTGATTACACACTGTATGCATGCTTTAAAGAACCTACTGTAACTCACGAAGATAAACATCAATCATATGTAAACCAAAAGTCATAATTAGAAACAGTTAATAATTTTTAACACAGAATCTGGGGGGATTATTCACCTTTCTTTATTGATCAAGGTAACCGTGTTGGTCTTAATAGTCATTCCAGTTTGAGCCTTCTGTTTTCTTACCTGTGAAATAAAGTCACTGGAATTCTAGCTTTGAGGTTTTGTGTCTCTCTTCTATTGCTGAGTATTTGCTATTAGTTAGCAAATACATACGTAGCATTTTATAAAAGTATTTGTAGCAGCCGAAGACTGTTCTAAGCGCTCATTTAGTTCTTACGTAACCCTGAGGTCGGCACTATCATTATCTCATTTAAAGTGAGGAAACCAGGGCACAGGGAGGGTCAGTAGGTGAGCTGGTTTATGCAGTCAGTAGGTGGCAGGCCCAACAGGCTGGCCCAGCGTCTGTGCCGCCTCGTTTTTCTGCCCTCAGGGGAATTAACTACTAAGGGAGCCAAGATGGACTAAGTTCTCTGAGAACCCTGCAGATGCCTACGAGAGCTGAAACCAAGATTTAGGTGAGTCCGGATCTGATCCTGGGGCAATGTGTGGGTATCCATGTCCCTGGTAGGGTGCCTGTCGCTGGTCAGGGGAGTGGTTGTGATGGTAGTGAGCAGAAGTCTTACTAACCTGCCTGACAGTGGGGGTCCTTTTCTTTTTGTATTACTCACTTAATCTTCACAGTAACCAAAAGAGGCATGTAGTACTTTTGTCTCTTTTACGGATAGAGAAATTGGGGCACAGAGAAGTTCAGCACCTTATCCTTATCACACAGCTAATGGTGGGCCATGACTCTACAGGCATCACCATCACAGGGTTCTTTTGACGTTTTTCTACGTTGTTCTGGCTCATCATCTTTTTTGTTCATAACCTGAGAAATCGATTGTATTTCAAGGAAATGGCATGTAATCATCATTATGTAAAAGACCAATAGGTTAAAACATAGGATTAAATTTTAATCCAAAACAGCCTTACTATACTAAAATGTTGATCCTCTGGTGTTCCTGGAGAATGAGGAACATGAAAAAATAACTATAACTACCTTAGTTGAAGATTACCCTTTGAAGTACAAATCTCTCTCTCTCTCTCTCTCTCTCTCTCTCTCTCTCTCTCTCCAGTGTCAGAGAATACATGCATTAGAGGAGAAAGAAAGCATTCCCAACAAGGCTTGGTCACACCAAGCTGCCAGTTGTGGAACTCAAACTCTTGTCAGCTATGTGGGAGTCTAGCGCCTTAACCACCACGTCATTGCTGGCCCTTCAATGACAGACTTTCATTTCTCACAGTTTTGAAGGGTGGAAGTCCAAGATCAAGGTGCTGGCATATTCAGTGTCTGATGAGGGATCTCTTCTTGGTTTCCAGACATGTGTCTTCTTGCTGGGTCCTCATATGGTGGAAAGAGACCTGTTAAGCTTTCTGGGGTCCCTTTCATGAGGGCACTAATTTTATAACCTAGTCCCCCTCCCCAAATCCCACCACCTGCTAGTGTCTCATTAGGGGGTCAGGATTTCCACCAGTGAACTTGCGGAAGGCTACAAACATTCAACCCATAATAAGAGGACCCTACATTTCCTGATTCTAGGAAGGAAAAATGATAGAGACAAGCTCCAAAACACAGGTAGGACTGGATTTTAAGTTCTTCAAGGAATATGCTAAAGATAGGCTTAAAAAATGCTTACTAAAGCAATACTTTCAAGCACAAACTGGTTTCTAATATACACAGTGGGAGGATGTTTTACTATATGGGATGATGAGAATGCCATGGACTTTAGTCACTTATGGTATCACAGGAATTGACATTTCCAGGCAAAACTGCAGTTTTTTTCTCCCTGACATGCTGGCCTGAGGCAGGGAGGATAATAGAAAGTAAGCAGGTCAAGGACATGAGCTTGGAGTCAAACCAGGGTTCTTCCCGATGCCACCCACTCATCACTTGAATGACTTCAGACAAGCTACCTTCCAAGAGCATAGTAGAATTACCTCCCTTTTGAGGATTTTGAGGCAGTCATATGAAATTAATTGATACCTTTAAGAAATCTCTGTTTCAACCAACGTTAATACAGTTGCATAAAATCTGTAAAAACATCTATTAGAATCCTTTTTTTAAAGCACCTTACACTAACAGAAGCACCAGAAAAAAACATTTGCCCACAGGATCTTGTCTTTATTGAAGAATTTCAGACTTTGCTAGACACTTTACAAACATGTTATTTTAATTAATTTACTAGGAGTGGTGCTGTTGCCACGTACATGGTATTCAATAGAGGTTGCATTGATGTTATAAACTCTTGGTGTTAGTAACAGTGGCAAGGCAGGGCAATTTTGGCAAAAGCCCAAGGACTTTGATGATTCTCCAGATCTTGTAACAAGGAGAGAGCCAGAACTACCTTTCAACAGCTGAAATTGCTTTTCCCAACTGGGTAAACAGAAGTACTTCCTTGTTCCCCTCTTCTAATTATCTCCAACTTAATGTGTACACACAATAGGATTCTGGAGTATGTTGTTATTTTTTTTTAATCTATTTTTTTACATGAGCAAGAAAAAAGAGCTAGAAAGCACCCTTACAGGGTATCTTTGATACTGCAGTCCATGTACAGCTTTCAGCCAGTCCTAGTTTGGGGGCACACATGTGCCCAGCACACTCAGGGAGGTCTCCAGACTTGAACTGGGAACGTTCCCATGTGGGATTATCTTACAGAGTATTGCCATTATAGCTGAGCTGCATACTGAAACTTTATACCCATCAAACAATAACTACCCTTTTACTCCCTACCCAAACACCTGGCAACCACCAATCTACTTCCTGTTTCTTAGAGTTTGACTACTTCAGATATATCATAAATGAACCGTGTATTATTTTTTTTTGTGATTAACTTATTTCACTTAGCATAATCTTCTCAAGGCTTATCCAAATCGTGGATTAAACAATGTTCCTTTAGGTATAATCACATTTCTTTTTTTTTTTTTTCTTTTTTTTTGGGAGAGGGTTTTGCTATAGGGCGCATGCACTCGCCAGACAGACAGAGAGAGACAGAGAGACAGAAAGCGAGAAATCATCCCCCAGGGGGATGGCCACGCCGCAATCCCTTCTCCTCCATTCTCCTCTTGGGATCTTGGGTACGCATGCACACGCACCCGGCGTGAGTTTTAAGCCACCGGGTTCGGGACGCAAACCACGGTTGACTACGTGGGAGTCCAGCGACATAGCCATTACACTAACTGCTGGTTCCCTGAAATATTGTTCTTTTGGATATATACCCAGAAGCAGGATTGCTAAATTATGTGGTGATTCTGTTTTTAATTTTTTGAGGAATCTCCACTCGATTTTCTGCAGTGGCTGCATCATTTTATATTCCTACCAACAATACACAGGAATTATAATTTAACCACATTCTTGCCACCATTTATTATTTTCTGTTTTGGGATATTGGCCATGCTAATGGAAATGGAATGCATCTCATTATGGTTTGTTTGTTTGTTTGTTTTGCTATAGGCACATATGTTTACCAAAGAAGGACAGAGAGAAGGAGAGGAAAAAGCACCTCTCATGGAGAATGGTCACACTGCAGTCCTCTCTCCTCTATCTCGCTCTCCTTTTGAGATTTTGGGTATGCAAACATACCCAAAATGCTTCTCAAACTGCCAGGTCTGGGTCTTGAACTGCACAGTTGGCCATGTGGGATATGGCGGCCCCAACAAGCAATCCACAGAGCTGGCCTCCCTCATTATGATTTTATTTTGTATTTCCCTGAAGATTAATGATGTAGAATGTATTTTCATATGCTTGTTGTCCATTTGGGTATCTTCTTTGGCAAACTGTTTATTCAAAAATTTTTGCCCATTTTTATTTTTATTTTTATTTTTTTGGAGAGATTTTCACTGTAGGGCACGTGCGCTCGCCAGACAGACAGAGAGAGACATAGAGACAGAAAGCGAGAAATCACCCCCCAGGGGGGATGGTCACGCCGCAATCCCTTCTCCTCCATTCTCCTCTCGGGATCTTGGGCACGCACGCACACGCGCCCGGCGTGAGTTTTTTAAGCCACCGGGTCTGGGACACGAACCGCGGTCGACTACATGGGAGTCCAGCGACATAGCCATTACGCTAACTGCTGGTTCCCTGCCCATTTTTATTCAAAATACTTGTCTTTTCTTCTTGTTATTGAGCTATAGAAATTCTTTGTTTATTTTTAGTATTCACCAAATATCAGATTTATGGCTTGCAGATTCTCTTTCCCATTCCATAGGCTGCCTCTGTTGATTGTTTCCTTTGCCCTGCAGAAGGTTTAAGTTCAATGTAATCTCATTTATCTGCGTGTGCTTTTATGCCTGTGCTTTTGGTATCAGAGCCTAGAAATAATTGCCTAATAGTATGACATGAAGACTTTCCTCCACTTTTTCTTATAGACACATTATAGTTTCAAGTTTTGTATTTCGATATTTAATCTGTTTTGAGTTAATTTTTGCATATGTTGGAAGGTAGGGGTCCAAATGTATTCTTTTATATTTGGATATCCAGTTTTATTGGCAACATTTGTTGAACAAATTATTCTTTTGCTATTTTATAGCCTTAGCATCTTTAACAAATATCAGTTTATCATATATATGGAGTTTACTTCTGGGCTTTCTATTCTGTTTCTTGATCTATAGATCATTATTTATGCCAGTACTATACTGTATTGATTACTGTAACTTTGTAATATGTTTTAAAACCATGCTTTCAGCTTTTTTCCCCTTAAGATTGCTTTGGCTATTTGGGATCTCTCATGATTCCATCTGAAATTTGAGATTTTTTTTCCTCCTAAATCTGCAAAAAAGAAAAGAAAAGAAAAAAGCCATTGGTATTTTGATGGGGAGTGCAAGGAATCTGTAAATTGTTTTGGGTAATATGGACATTTTAACAAAACTGTATCTTCCAATCTATGAACATACGATGTCTTTTCATTTATTGTGTCTTTTTTATTTCTTATGAATTTTTTTTTACTATCCAGTTTTAAGTCTTTCATTTAAGTTAATTTCTAAGTTTTTTTATTACTTTTAAAGACATTGTAAATGAGTTTAAAGTCTTTTTTAGATTATTTATTGTTAGTATATAGATATTGTTAATAAACATCAATGTTTTTGATGTTTATTTTGTCCTGTAAGTTTGTTGAATTTCTTTTTTGTTTTCTTTTCTTTGAGAGTTTTTTTGCTATAGGATGTGTGCACTCACTAGAAAGACAAGAGAGACAGAGAGACAGAAAGCAAGAAATCGCCCCCTGGGGGGATGGCCACACCACAATCCCTTCTCTACCATTCTCCTCTTGGGATCTTGGGCAGGCACACACATGTGCCTGGCGTGAGTTTAAGCCACCAGGTCTAGGACTCGAACTGCAGTCGACTACATGGGAGTCCAGCAACATAGCCATTGCACCATCTGCTGGTCCAAGGTGTTTTTTTGTTTGTTTGTTTGTTTGTTTGTTTGTTTTTTAAGAGATTTTTGCTTTCGGGCATATGTGCTCATTCGAAACACAGAGACAGAAAACAAGAAATCACATCCTAGTGGGTATGGCCATGCTGCAATCCTTCTCCTCCATTCTCCTCTAGGGGTTTTGGGCATGCATGTGTCCCAAGTGTGTTTTTTTAGCTGCCAGGTCTGGGACATGAACTGTGGTCAACTATGTGGGAGTCCAGTGATGTAACTATTACACCATCTGCTGGTTCCTAAATTTTTTCATTAGTTGTAATATTTTGTGTGTGTGTAGAATCTCTACATATATAATATCATATGCAGAAAATATCATTTTACTTCCTTCTTTACAATTTAGGTTTATTTTATATCTTTTTCTAGCCTAACTGGTCTGATTAGGACTTCCAGTGCTGTATTGAAGTGATAAGAGAGGACATCTTTGCCTCGTGCCTGATCTTAGAAGTAAAGCTTTTTTCTGCATCAATTGTGATAATCATACAGTTTTTGTTCTTCTTTCTGTTAATGTGTGTATTCTATTGACAGATGTGTGTGTGTGTGTGTATGTGTGTATTGAACCCATCTTACTTTTCAGGAATAAGTTCTTCTTATTCATAGTATAAACATCATTTTATAGTGCCATTAAATTCCATTTGCTAGTACTTGGTTGAAGATTATTCTATAAGTATTCATCGGGGATTATGGGCTGTAGTGTTTTTTTTTTTTTTTACTTGTATGAATAGTATCATCGTCATATTTCGGTATCAGGATACACCTGGCCTCATAAAATGAGTTTGGAAATAATGCAGTCTGTTCAATTTTTTTTTAATTTCTATATGACTCAGTCTTGGTAAGATGTATGTTTGTATAAATTTATTCTTTTATTCTAGGTTATTCAACTTATTTGTATATAATTGTTAATAATAGTCTCTTAGGAGACTACTCTACTTTTTGTTTCTATAGCATTAGTTTTATTTTCTTCTCCCTCATTTCTGATTTTTGGTATTTGAACCTTCTCTCATTCTTTTCCTTAGGTAGCTAAGTATTTGCCAGTTTCATCGATCTTCATAAAAACCAACTCTTGGTTTTACTGATTTTTGTTTTCTATTACTTTTCTATTTTCTCTTCTATTCATTTCCACTGTAATATTTATCAGATTTTTTTATTTCTACTAAATTTGGGTTGAAGTTTGTTCTTTTAGTTCCTTGAAGTGTAAAGTTAGATTGCTAATGAGATCTTTTTTAATGTAGGCATTTATTACTATAAACTCTTGCTTAGGATTGCCTTTGCTGCATCCAGTAAAATTTATGCTCTTATTTCCACTTGTCTCGAGATTTTAAAAATGTATTTATTTTTCCTTGATTGAGAGAGAGTCACCCTCAGTGGAGTCCCCACACCATGATCCACCCCCCGTCTTAGCCAGCCAGGATCATGAGTATGTTTGTATAATTATCATGTACAAGAAAGTTGGGACATAAAACCTAAGACCTTTTCATGAGGATCCAGCTACACAGAGCATTGCGTTACCACTGCAAACACCGTTTGGCCACCTAATTCATGATATTTTTCAGTTTCTCATGTGATTTCTTCTTTGAAGCATTGGTTACTGAAGAATGTGTTAATTTCTACATATCCATGACTTTTCTAGTTTTCTGTTTACTATTGAGATCTAGTTTTATTCCATTATATTAGGAAAAAGTAGTTGGTATTACAGTCTTCTTGATTTTGTTAACACTTGTTTTGTGACAGATCACTAAAATGTGATCTGTCCTGGAGTATGTTTCATATGCCCTTGAGAAGACTGTATTCTATTGTTCTATGGAATGTGTCTATACCTCCGTATTTATAAAGTCCCATTGGTTTATGTGTTAGTCAAGTGTTCTGTTACTTATTGATTTTCTCTCCGATTTGTTTATCCATTTTGAAAGTAGGTTATTAAAAGATTTTCCTTTATCGCATTTTATTTCTATTTTTAATTTTGTCAATTTTTATTTTATACAGTTGGGCAGTCAGCTGATGCATTAAAATAATTATTATTATACCTTTCGATTAATTGACCTTTTTATCATTATGTTATATTCTCCTTTGTCTTTTAAGATAGTTTTTGACTTGTAATCTATTTTATCTGACATAATTATGGCCACATGCACTCTCTTTTGGTTATCATTTACTTATGGCCTATTTATAGCCTTTAATCTAAAGTGAAGCTCCTGTAGACTGCATATAGTTGGATCTTGTTTGTTTCTTTTAAAATCATTCAGCCACTCTGTATCTTTTGATTGGAAATCTTAATCTAATTCCACTTACGTAACTACTTCTAGAGAGGATTCACTACTGCTGTTTTGTTCATTGCTTTTTGTATGTCTTGTAGTTTTGTTCCTCCTTTGCTCTCTCGCCATCTCCCTTTGTGCTTTGTTGATTTTTTTGTTATGATGTACTTCGATCCCTTTCACATTTTCTTTTGTGCATCTTCTCTAAAGTTTTTGTGTCTGGCAGCATGGGGAGAGGATTACATAAAACATTTTCTAACAGTCTATTTTAAATTCATAATAATTTACCCCAGGCTCTGTGGTGTGGTTGGTAGTGTACCAAACTGCAGTGATGAAAGCCACATGACCAACCACAGGTTCAGATCCCATCTCAGTCACCTTGAAATACGCACCCATGATCCTGAGAAGCTGGAGAGTTGAAGGAGGGGGATTACACCATGAGACCCTATTTAGAGTTCCCTCTCTCTCATTCTCTCTTTTGCATGCATATATGAGCATATACATTCACTATCATAAATAAAACATGTAAATAATTTATAACAGCTTCAGTAGCATGTAGAATCTCTACTCCTTCACATCCCACTCTTTATGTTGATGTCACAAATTACATCTACTTATATTTATATTTATATTTATATTTGTTAACATAGCTCTATACTTACAATTATTTTTATCCTTTTATCTTTTAAATTCTCTCCTGGGATTAAAAGTGATTTACACACTATAATTACAGTACTGCAGGGTTTTTAAATGTGTACAGTGACTTTACCAGAGAGTTTTATGAATTCACATGCTTTCATATTGCATCTAGTTTCCTTTCATTTCAACTTAAAGGACTCTCTTTGCCAGTTCTTGTCATGAAGGGCTAATGATGATAGTCTCGCTCTGTGTTTTTTATCTGGAGGACCTTTATTTCTTTATTTCTCATTTACTTAGAGTTAATAAACAATAAATGTATGTAATTATGGCATGCAAAGTGATGTTTTGATCCATGTATACTTTGTAGACAGTCAAGCTAATTAACATATCCATCAACTTAACAAGTTGTCATTTTTTGTGTATGTTCAGAACATTAGATATTCTTTTAGCAATTTTGGGATATACAATACATTATTATTGCATAACAGGTCACTAAAACTATTTCTTCAGTCTAAGTAAATATTGGGACCATTCGATCAATCTCTTCCCTTTCCCTCTCTCTCCACCGCTTATCCCACACCCAGCTTCTGGTAACTACATTTCTACTCTTGTTTTTCATGAGCTCAACTTTTTTGGATTCCACCCACAAGTGAGATCATACAGTACCACCTGTCTTTTTGTGCCTGGTTTATTTCACTTAGCCTAATATCCTCCAATTCTATCCACGTTGCCATGAATGAGGACTTACTTATTTATAAGGTTGTCTAGTATTCTACTGTATGTAGATACCATGTTTTTTTCTTTTCCTTTTTTTTTTTTCTTTTTTGGAGAGGTTTTTGCTACAGGGTGTGTGCAGTCGTCAGAAAGACAGAGACAGAGAGACAGAAAGCAAGAAATCACTCCCCAGGGGGGACTGCCACACTGCAATCCCTTCTCCTTCATTCTCCTCTTGGGATCTTGGGCACGCATGCACTTGTGCCCATCGTGAGTTTAAGCCACTGGGTCCAGGACTCGAACCACAGTCGACTACATGAGAGTCTGTGACATAGCCATTACACCAACTGCTGGTCCCAGATACCACATATTTTTAATCCATTCATCCATTAATGGACACTTAGGTTGCGTCCATGTCTTGGCTATTTTGAATAATGCTGAAATGAACATGGACATGAGACAGATCTTTAACAAGCCATTTTAAGTTCCTTTGGACATATACACACAAGTGCAATTGTTGGATCATATGGAAATTCTATTTTTAGTTTTCGAGGATTCTTCATACAATTACTTTCAAAAATAGCTAGACTGATGCATTTTCACCAGCAGTATACAAGGATTTCCTTTCTCCAAATTCTGACCTACACTTCTTGTCATTCATCTTGTAATAGCTATTCTAGCAGACACAAGGTAATATCTCATTGTGGTTTTAATTTGTAATTCTCTAATAATTAGAAATGTTAAGAACTTTTCTCATATGTCAGCCACTTACATGTCTTTTTTGGGATAATTTTTTGTTCATATCCTTTGCTTCTTTTTTAAGCAGTTTTTTCCTTACTAAGTTGTTTGAGTTACACATATATTTTTATACTAATTCTTTAGCAGATACATGATTCATAAATATTTTCTCCTGATCCATAAGATTGTCTTTTCACTTTGTTAATAAGTCCTTTAGGCTATCTTTAATTTTCTTCATTTTTTTCTTTTCAGTTCCTTTGACTTGATAATCTCAATAGGCTGTCTGAATTCGTCAATTCTTTCTTTTGCTTGATCAAGTCTACTATTGAACCCCTTTGGTGAATTTTACAATTCAATTATTTTATTTTTCAAATTCAGAGTTTCCGGTTCTCTCTCTTCTTTTTAATAGTTTCTGTATCTTTGTCAATATTATCATTTTATTCATACACAGTTATACTGATTTTGTTTAGTTATCTATTTGAATGTTCTCTCGTAGAATACTGAGCTTATTTTTAAATTATTTTTCATAGAGAAATAGTCTCAGATTTTGGGGATGTTGGTTTCTGGAGATTTATTTTGCTCTTTTGATTGGGCCACGTTTTCCTATTTCTTTATGTACCTCATTATTTTTTTGCTGTAATGTATGTATTTGAAAAAACAGCTACCTCTCTTAGATTGACTTCCCACAGAATAAGATCACATTTACCAGTGCAGCTAGATATCCTGAAGGTATCTTAAACTTTGGGGCGAGATGCATCTTCTTTGGGCTTGTATGTTTAATTCTCAAGTAAAAAGTGTTTGCCAGTTCCTTTTCAGGAGTTAAGAATCTCTTCCTTCCTTCTGTGTTAGTGCTACTGCAGGTTTTCTGGCCTGCACCCAGCCTCTGAGCTCTCTTTTCTATTAGGTAGTTCCCACAATCTAAAGTAGCCAGTTCTGTCTATACGCCTAGCCAACCTAGACAGACTTAAGTCTCTTTGGCAAGCTTCCTCTAAAAGCCAGGACATTGCATATAGTTTCTACTGTTCTCATTCCTGAGAGATAAGTGGTGAGCAAAGTGTTTCTGACTACACTAAACTCTGCTGGCCTCTTTCAGTGGCTCTACCCAATTTCTGATACTACAGCCAGTCTTTAAGCTCCAGGCTCTCTTATTCTCTGTCATTCCCCAGACCTCCAAAGTGCGCCAAGTTCCCTCAGTGATCCAAGTCAAAGTAGAAGACATCCCTCAGGCAGCACTCCTGGAAAGCCGGACTGTCAGATGTATGCTCCATTCTTCTCTTTATCTCCCAAAGGAGATTCTGTGAATTTGGCTTTTTCTTCTGCTTGTGCTAAGCTGTGCTGGCTTGAGAGGAGGAGGATAACAGTTGAGTAAAATGGCTTTTCAACCCATTGTGATGTAACTGTTCTTGACCTTAAGTTTGCCTGGGGTTCTGAAACTTCTTATCTGGTCTCAAGTTCTCAAAAAGGCTGGGCTGTCAATCATTGTTCAGTCAGTGTTTCTGCTGTGGGATGAGATCTGGAGCTTCCGATTTTGCTATCTTTCTGATGTTACTCCTTCCTGATAAGGATCCTCAAAACTGGAGGAGCAATTTTAAAATATGTAGTCTTCACTGTGAGTTTTACATGTTCTTTACCTCAAAAGTTATAGTAAAGAGATTTATTAAAAACTCAAAAGAAAAAAAAAGAAAAGCACAAGAGTGTTCTAAGAAGTTGAATTTGTAATTTTCAAAACCAAATAACCTTAACTTTAGCTAAAAGCCAAGCAATTAATTTAGGTAATTATGGTCCACAGGGTAACAGGAGATATTTTTTAAATATTTTAAAATTTGCGGGACCAGCAGTTGGCATAATGGCTATGTCGCTGGACTCCCATGTAGTTGACCACAGTTCGAGTCCCAGACCCAGTGGCTTAAACTCATACTGGGCGTGTGTGCGTGAGTGCCCAAGATCCCGAGAGGAGAATGTAGGAGAAGGCATTGGGATGTGGTCATCCCCGCTGGGGAGGGTGATTTCTCACTTTCTGTCTCTCTGTCTTTCTAGCGATTGCACGTGCCCTATAGCACAAACCTCTCCCCCACCCAAAAAAAATGTAAAGTTTGCTCAAAAGGTAGATCTTAAGTGTTCTTACTGCGCATACACACAAAAGGTAAATATGTGAGATGTTGAATATAGTAAGTATTTTGAGTATGGTGATTATTTAAATATGTGTAATTTTTAATTATATATAAGTATACACACACACACACACACACACATATATATACACACACATAGAACATTGTTACACAGCGTAAATATTTACAATGTTTACTGGTCAATTATAGCTCAATAAAGCTGAAAAATATGGATGGTGTATCTAATTAAAAAAAAACTACTTTTCCCATTTCTTTTGCAGTTCTACTAAAATAAATAAAAAGTATTAGTCTACTGTGACAGGAAATAGGGGAGAAAAAGCATTAACAGTTGTCAGGAGACACTTTAGTTTCTGGGATATATTGAATTCTATGTATTTATTTCATGAGCAAGGGAGAGAGAAAGAGAAAGCAAGCATCCAACAGGGTCTTTATGCCACAGTCCACCCCCAGCTTCAGGCAGCAGGATCACAGGCACTCGCACACCTAGTAAGCACAGGGAGACCTCCATACACGAACCCAGCACCTCCCCAGGTGGCTTCAGCATTGCAGAGCTCTGCATTACCTCTGTACCACTGCAGCTGGCATAGGGTATGTTTAGTGATGAACAGCAAGGACCTGAAACATGATGCTGCATGAGAAAGGCCAGAACTCCACTGGGCTCTGGCATCTGAGGTGCACATCCTTCTGCCTACCAGTATACAGAATGAGTTGATGACAGAGGACTGGTTGAACTTACGCATGTGAAACAGTAAGGCCTCCTCCCTGCTCAGGACAGCAGATGCCTGTGCCCCTGACTCCACAAGAAACTCTGACTCCCAGACACCAGATACAACCAGTCTGTACTGAAACTGGGAGAAGTGAAAGCCCATGTCCTACATGTGGGCCTGAGGGCCTATAACTAGACCCAGCTCACACAGGGAACTAAAAGGTCTCCGGTGGATGATGGTTGACTTGGTAGAGAATCTTGCAGATACGGATATTTGGGGATCCCCCAGTGACCTAACCAGATTTATGCAGGGAAATCCCTTTGGTATGTCAACAGACCCTATCTACAGAAATACTTGTACTATATACATTCAGCAGGGATCAGCAGAAATTTGAAGAAATTTCAAAAATGTGATAATCAAGCCAAGACAAAGAAAGAAAAATGGAACTTGAGGGAAAATACAATCCATGTGGATGGATGCACTCTGCATCATTTGTAGGCCAGGGCACAGCAAAGTACGGGCCCAGCATTTCAGAATTAGTCCGTTTCATCCTAGGTTTCCATAGTGTAATAGAGGAAAGTCAGTTCTCGATTTTTAAGGGTCTTGAAAATCTTCCTCACTTGGATCTGGTCTCAGAAAGCTCATGGAGACTGTGCATTACTAAATTAAGACACTACTTTTTTTTTAGTGTCATTTATTTAATTTTATTTGTTATAATTACTTTTTAAATTGACTATAGGACATGTGTGCTCACCATAGAGAGACAGAGAAAGAGGGAAAATGAGAAAGCAAACTGCCAGGTCGGAGCCTTGAACCACAATTGACCATGTGGGAGTCCAGCACCTTAACCACCATGCCATCTCCTGGTCCCAAAACAGTACATTTTTAAAAAACAAAGAAAGGCAGGACCAGCAGCTGGCATAATGGTTATGTCGCTGGACTCCCACATAGTCAAATACAGTTCAAGTCCCAGACCCGGCAGCCTAAAACTCACACTGGGCACATGTGTGTACATGCCCAAGATCCCGAGAGAAAAATGAGGACAAGAGATCGCAGTGTGGCCATCCCACTGGAGGGGCAATTTCTTGCTCTCTGTCTCTTAGGCGAGCACACACACCCTATAGCAAAAAAATCTCTTCAAAAAAAGACAAATAACAAAAAAAGAAAGGCAGAAGATTCAGGAAATGGGATCAGAACTCAGTAGAGGAAAACGGAATTCCCAGGAAATTCAATAAGAAAAAAATGTTAGAGGGTCAGCAGGTGGCATAGTTATTAAGGCACTAGACTCCCACGTGGCCTACTGTGATTCTAGTCCTGGATCTGGAGGCCTTGAAACTCACACTAGATGCATGTCAATGTATTCCCAAAATCCCAGGAGGAGAATGAAGGAAAGGGGATTACAGTGTAGCCATCCCTCATGGGAGGTGCTTTCTTGCTTTCTCTCTCATTGTCTCTCTTTCTCCTCTCTGGTGAGTGCACATGCCCTATAGCAAAATCCTCTCTGAAAAAAAAAAAAAGAAAGAAAGAAAGAAAGAAGAAAAAAAATGTTAGAAGACAAGTTCAAGTTATCAAGGTTAAGGAAAACAGAAAGGTAGTCCAGAAAGAAAATACAGTAATCACGTATGTCCCTCAGGGGATAGTCCCTGTTGAAGAGAATTCCTGATAGAAATCTATTATAACTATGTACATACAGCTTAAAAAATGAATGTTAATTTTACTAATTCTTGTTCTACAATTTTTGAGAAGATTGGAGAAGAAAAGTATGAGAACTAAATCTTCATCTTTTAGAGTAAAAAGTCAACATCTAATCTGGAAAAATGAAGAGATTACAGAATAAGCTTCTTATTTACGAAAATGGAGTGAATACCCAAAGGAAAATGGAGTGAATATCCAAAGAAAACAGTTCAAAATTGTTGTCATTGAAATACCGGTAATGGGCAAGGAATTGCTGACTTTGACTCTAAGTTTCATAGGCCCATTTGATTTTATGATATGTCCATGTTTTACATAAAATATGTCCTAGCATTTCAAAGGTGTAGGAGGTATTTATAAATATTGTAGTAGAAGGGGAAAGTATCACTTTTAAAAGGAAACTGAAGACTAGAAAAACATATGTCAGAGCCAGCAGTGGCATGGTGGCTTCATATGAGTGCTAGACTCCCTTTTGGCCAATTGTGGTTCAAGTCCCAGATCTGATGGCTTGCTTTCTCATTTTCTCTCTCTCGCTCTCTCTCGTCAAATTAAAATAAATAAATAAACAAACAAACAGAGTAATTCTTTCTAAAAAAAGAAAGAAAAATATATGTCAACTCTTAGTAGTTTGCTGAGTGTTAAGAAAGTGATCATTTTCTTTTGTTTATATTTACTTTTAAACATTTTGCAATAAATGTGTGCTACTGGCAAAATTTAAAAGGAACCTTCACATGCACAAACACTCTCACACACCTACATACATGCATGTAAGAAATAACATATCCAGCCCAAAACACAAAATTGTCCTCATTGGGACATGGAGTGCATGCCTAGGCCTGGTACCCAGAAAACAAAATTGTCCTCATCGGGACATGGATTACTTGCCCAGTCCTGGTACCTGGAGTGGGAGCTTGAGTGAGTTAATCCAAGAACACCAGGATTAGAACCACAGAACTCAAGGGTGGTGGTGTCACAGCACCCTCCCCACAAGGGGTCCCTGAAAGATCAGGAAATACTTGAGCTGGAGCTCCTGGAGGGTGGAAAGAAAGCAGTCTTGTCTTCATTATTTGTGTTTTCTCCACACACAATCCCATGCTTTGCAAATAAACTCTAATCAGTGACAGCAAGCAAAGGAAACCTTTGGCTGTGATGTGGACAAGAGAATTATGGAATTCTTCAGAACCAAAGAACTGGAATCAGTGGATTCCATTTGCAGACAAAACAGACTTCACTGCCAATATCTAGACTTGCCCAATATTGGCAAGTTGTCTTTAGAAGCTGTGAAATTTTTACCATTAAAAATCTTTAAACAGGAGTTTGATTTTTTTTCTTAATGGGAGCCTGATGTCCCAGTTCCTGTTCTGTGTCTTACATACTAAGAAACCACATTGCAGTTCAGAGCTGGGGTGGCCAGCCCATGGATAGCTAGTTGATTCTGCATGCCCTAAAGCATAAACACGCAGACCAAGGCGACAAACAGAAGTCAGGAAAAGGGTGAGGTCAGAGCCACTCCCACCATCCTTCTGTGTGGCATGCAACATGGTGGCCTTGTCCAGTCTAAGGAACGGTTTTCTTTTGCATGTAATTAGTTGCATGGGATCCCTTTCTGGCTCATGCAAAGAGGATGTTTACAATGTCTCCAGACTTGCCTGAAGTCTCTAGAAAATATGAGCTCCCTGCACTCACTGGGGCCTTCGGCATGTCTGTGAGCACATCTGTGCCATCCAGGCCTCATGCGAAATGCTCAGGCCCTCACAGCTCTGCCTCAGAGGGCCCTGATAGTGCTGGCGCTCTGACCACCCTCTTTACAGCAGCGCATCACACAGAGCCAGCTCCTGTAGGTGGGCACCCCACGTGCTCATCGCCCCCTAGCAATCACCCCAACACTGACGTCTTTCCTTCTTTGTGTTTCATAGGTGTCCCTGGGGTCACAGATTGATTTACAGAAAAAGAAGCGGCGGGCACCAGCTCCTCCTCCACCACAGCCACCACCACCACCAAGCCCCCTGGTCCCCAAGCGCACCGAGGACAAGGAGGACAACAGGAAGAGCACAGTGGGTAAGTGAGTGCTGGGCCTGCTGTTTGCATGCCTACAGGGTGCCTGCTGTTGCCTGGAATGTTAGCACTGCTACTAACTCCCCGAGGGGTCTCATCCATAATGACATTAACCGGAAAAGATTTATGCTGCAGAAACAAAGTCTGCCAATGAACAGTTGGGGGTCCATTTAATATCTTACTAGCCATATCTTATTGGATGCGATGTGAGCATTTAGAAGGTGGGGAAGGAGGTGCATGGCCAATAAAGCTGGGAGAAGGGTGGAAAGTGAAGAGCGAGCGAGTGTGAACATGTGACGTGTGTCTCTCAGATGCAAAAAAGAGGTCTTCAGGTGACACTTTAGAAGCTGTTTGAAAGACATCCTAGCATTGAAGGATATCCTAGGCCCCATGTAATATATGGATGAGTTGAGTCAACTCAGTAATGTTATGATCATCCTGTTTAACATTGGTCTCCATTTACCTATCTTTTATATATTCAGCAAAGCCCCTGATAAGAATAAGAATAGTTTTCAAGCCCAGCATTTATGTATTTGTGCCTGCCAAAAACAAATTGCAACCAGGCAGGGGTTCCTAAATTGTCCCCACAGTAGGACACTTTGTTCCTAAAATGTTAGAGTGAGTGTAGTTGGACATGGTGCCAGATGAAATTGGATTTGATGCCTGGTGTGCTTGAATTTGTGTAGAGTGAGATTGGATTTAGTGTTGGTATGTCCGGATTTGGTGTTTTACAAATTTTGGCATTGGGTATGGCTGACTTAGTGTTGATGTGGTTGGTTTGATTTTGAGTGTGGCTAGACCTGGTGTTGGTGTGGCTGGTTTGGTGTTGGGTGTGACTGGTTTGGAGTTGGCTGTGACTGGTGTGTTGCCGGGTATAGCTGCATTTGGTAGCACCATGGCTGAATTTGGTGCCAGGTGTAGCTGGTTTGGAGTTGGATGTGTCTGTATTTAGTGTTAATGTGGTCAGTTTTGTGTTGGTGTGGCTGGATTAAGAGTTGGTGGGTGTTGCTGGTTCGGAGCTGGCCATGGTTGGAAGAAGCTTGTTTGACTTAACCTTCTGAGCGACTCCCCATTGAATCCATATAGGTGTTGGACGGCAGGTGCCACAAAAGCCTCCCAGGGGCACTGCACGGGGTCCACCCCTGTTAGTGCTTCCCCCGCCCCCACCCTACCCACCTCCCGACACAGACATGGAGGAGCCTCTCAGCTTTCCTGGGAAAGGCGCTGGTTCGGAGGCCTCAGACCTGAGACCCAAACGTATGTGCCTCTTGTGTCCGTTCCCACTGTGTGTCGACCATTCTCTCTGGTCACTGCTGATGTCAGGGCTGGGTGTCCAGACTCTGCTCACCTTTGGGTGTTTGTGCCTTTCCTTCCCAGCTCCTCTTGTGAAATGCTCAATGCAGTGTGTCTGATTACTCAGGGAATGCGCTCCGAAGGCCACGCAGATCGTCGTAGTAGTGACTTAGCAGCTTATCATGCCCGCCTGGGGTTGGAGTTCCCTGAAGTTGTACCTTGTTGGTGGAGACAGACAGGTTGGACCAACCTCAGGTCTGGGGAACACAGCAGATCCGGGATTGTATGAGTGGTAGCTCACACTGGCAATCCCCAAATGCTCCGAGACCGTGTTGCTAAAGAGCTGGGAAAGTGTCATTTGGAAGTCGACCTTTGAACCCCATGGCCAGTGACCAAGCAGTAGTTCTGCTTCTCTGCTGGAAGGGAAACAGAGGCACCAGGAGGGGAAGCAGCTTGACTTGAGTCCAGCCATAGCCAGAATCAGAATTCTGGTTTGCGTCTGTTGTCTGCACCTGTGTCTGAGACGGGGCCTTCCTCATCGTTTCCTGGATTATTCTGGACTGCAGTAAGCACTGTGGACGGCACTACTGCCTGCAGATTGGGAACAGTCTCACAGTTGCACTGTATCTGCATGGTGCCTTCGTCTGCAGAGCAGGCCTGAGTGTGTCCCCTAAGTGCATCTCCGCCCTGTACCAGTGCCTCCTGGTGCCGCGGGCACCTCCCTGGGCTGTACCTTTGAGCAGCCGATGGTCCCACCGGCGCCCCCTCTCCACTCACAGGAGTGGAGTATGGTAGGAGGACCATACTCATCACCGCTGCACTTCGTCTTTTCCTGTCCTTTGGACATGACGACTAGAGCTCACTGTCGACTTTCTCTAGATTAAATCATCTTGATTGGTTGTACATTTCTCCACAAATCCTTCTTTCCTCCCCTTCAAACATGTTCGGTTCTCTGGATGTTGGGTGTACTTCCGAATGCAAATGCGTTTGTAGTGACTGTTAGAGAACTCAGGCTCCGACCCAGCAGTCAGCACAGCAGCAGCGGCAGAGGTGACTTTGGCAGCTGTCGTCTCTGCAGAGAGGGTTTCGGTGGTCACTGTCCCACCCACCGAATCTCCTCACTCGGGGGAAGTAAGAGAGCAATGGCTGAACGAAGTGGCAAAACTGTAGCAGTCCGTGTGACGCTCCAGGAGGCAGACTACATGTGAAGGTCGCCAGTTCACGTCCGGAGACCTCCCTGAATATGCCCGGCACACATGTGGCCATGCTTGGGGCTGGCTGACGCTGGGAGAAGGTCACGGCATCAGGACCCTGGCAGGGTTGCTGTACCTCTGTCTGTCATGGATTAAGTAAATAGAAACCTTGAAACGAAAAAAGAGGGGCCAGCAGATGGCATTAGCAGTCATGTCACTGAACTCCCATATGGTCGACCGCAATTTGAGTCCCGGACCCAATGACTGGAAAATCACGCTGGGCGCATGTGCATGTGTGCCCAAGATCCCGGGGGAGAATGAAGGAGAAGGGATTTCAGCATTGCCTTCCCCCCAGGGTGTGACTTCCCACTTCCCTCTCACTGTCTCTCTCTTCAGTGAGCACATATGCCCTAAGGCAAAAAACTTTTAAAAAATAAAAGAAAATGGTATAGTGCATACAAGCCCTTGGTGATCAAAGTATGGCAATTCCATTTCAAATGTAGAAACAAAAACAAGGAAGACTATTAAAGCCTCTCAAAAACTTAAACTAGCAGAGAACTTAACAATCGGCAATGTGGCATCCAGCCACCTTCACTACCGCGTCGCCAGCTGGCCCTCATTCCCATTGTAAACAGTACTAGATACATGGTCATGGGAACCACGTGTACTTAGAACAAAGGCATGATGGAACAGACCCTGTGTTCATATGTTCTTCTCCATGTATGTCCGGGACTCCTGAGTTCTTCTGAACAATTGAGCAGTTTGCAGTCAGGAGTTCAGGGGAGATAGAGTTCCCTTCCACAGGTGCATGTACGTGGCTTGAGAGGTTGCCTGTAAATGCCCGTCGCCAGCTCACTCATGCTCGGTTGACCCAGCCTGGACACAGACTACATGAGTTCTCTGTCTGTTCCAGCCATGGTAGACAGGCTGAATCCTCTGTACACACCTCGCTGCCATCCCAAGACCCCACCTGTGGCATGCCACTGTAGGATGCATGTACTCAGAGACAGAGAGGCAAAGTAAGAATCACCCCCACACTGCAGTCCCTTCTCCATTCTCCCCTTAGGTTTGGGGTACGCATGCACGCGCATGCACACACACGCACACACACGCACACACCACGCATGCACGTGCATGCACACACACACACACACACACACACACACACACCTGCTCCATTTCCAAGCCACCAGTTCTGGGACTTGCACTGTGGTGGACTATGTGAGAATCCAGTGCCTTACTCACCATGCCAACCACTGGCCCCTGAATTTCTCCCAGTACACTCTAGGCATTTATCTTCTGCTTTACTTACCACACTGTACTGGTGCTCCTCTCTGTGCGTCCTCGGCTCCTTTAAGCTGTCAGGAGGCTTTAACAGTCTTATTCATATTTGTTTCCATCCTTGAAATCAGTGTCTGACCCAGCATAGTAGTTAAGAAATATACCAGAATAGATCTCTGTGTAAGTGTACATAGTCACGGTGGTACACGTTACCCCATCCAGCGTCATCAAGCCGAGTGCCTCTCAGGCTAAAAGGCATCCAAGTCTCTCTGTGGGATACCCTCAAATAGTCTGTGTTGTGTCACAGACCTGTGGTGGTCATGCCCAGAGATGCGAAAACTCTCAGTGGACTAGCACCCCATGGCTGCTTCTTTAGTTCCTTCCTCGGGTGGGCCATCCTTCCGGGTGCCTTCAGTGATGCGGTGGGCACCTCTGCAGTGGCTCCTCCGATCCCATCTTCCATGTTCACTCCCCTCCCCACCATGTAACTCTCTTCTCTGGAACATAGCCTGGACGTAGCAACTCATGTCTGATAAGTAGAATATGGCAGAAATAGCGATAATCACCTTTTTATTTATTTATTTTTTTGAGTAGTTTTCACTTTGGGGATGTGCACTGTCTGGAGGGAGAGAGAGACAGAGACACAGGGAGAATGTGAGAAATCAACCCCAGGGAGGATAGCCACACTGTAGTCCTTTCTCCTCCCAGAATCTTGGGCACACATGCACACACACCTGGCATGAGTTTGAAGTCACTAGGGCCAGGACTTGAACCACAGTTGGCCATGTGGGAATCTAGTAATATAACCACGACACCCTCTGCTGGGCCCAAGATATCACTTGTTATATCCAAGATTCAGGTACAATGACTATGCCTTCTATTCTGGGCACTTTATCTGCGTCGTTCACCCTGAGAAAGCCAGTGGCCATGTTGGGAGCTGCTCTGTGGAGACCCATGTGGCAAGAAACCTCAGGAGCCTCCAGCCAGCGACCAATGAGGAGCTGAGGCCCTCGTTACTCTGAGTATGAGATCAGAATCCTGCCAGGGGCTTCATGAGCAGGGCTGGAAGCAGACCCTCCCCAGCAGAGCTACAGTCGAGACCACAGCTTGATTGATGTCATGATCGTTGCCCTGTGGGAGACTCTGAGCCATCTGCTAAACTGGGCCCAGGCTCCAACCCACAGACACTGTGGCATAATAAAAGCTTGTTTTAGCCTCCGGGCTTTGGGATAATTTGATCATCAGCGGTGGATAACTAGTGCAAGTTGCAAGGGAGAGAAACCATCTGAAACCTACTTTGACAGTTGGGGAATGCCTTATCTCATGGAACAAGAATCCCAGATGTCAGTGTTAGTTGAATCTGAAGCCTAAAGTTGTCGTCAAGGATCTGGTTCTGGGCTACCCTGTAGAATAGTGGTTATGCACTGTGCTGAGGAAGCTGGCTCCCACATGGCCAAATAGGGTTCAAATCCTGACCTGGTAACAACACACCAGGTATGTGTCCCCAGCTTCCTGATAGGAAGAAGAATTGAAGGAAAAAGGATTACAGCATGATCAGGCCCTAGTGAGGGCTTCTTTCTCTATTTCTTTCATATACTCTATCATGAATTAAAAAACAGTATAGGTTCTAGATTCTCTCTATTCTTCTCCCTATAACCTTTGGGGTGGTCTTCCTCTTTGAGGAAGTCTATCACTATTCTGGGCATCATATCCAGACACCAGAATTTTCTGAGGAGGAAGAGAGGAAGTCTCATCTAAGAGTTCCATAGAAGTTCTCAGAAACCCCCACTGAGCAGCCAACAGGTAGCATAGAAGTTAAGCAGTTAAGGTGCTGGACTCCCGCATGGCTGACCATGGTTCAAGTCCCAGTCCTGGCTTGACAATCACATCGAGCATATATGCATGTGTGCCCAAAAATCCCAGGAGGAGAATAGAGGAAGTAGGGATTGCAGCATGGCTATCCTCCTGGGGGGTGATTTTTTACTCTCTCTCTCTCACTGTCTCTCTCCGGCATGTACATGCACTCCTATGGCAAATACCTTAAAAAGAAAGAAGGAAAGAAGCCCCCAGTGAGACGTTTCTCCCATGTCTGATTGACAGCGGTTGGATATACACTGGCCCAATTCTTGATATACCAGGCCCATCCAATAAGTAGGGCCGAGCTCAGCTTTCCCTGAGGTACATGGAAGGTGCTGGTCTGCGCTGGAAGCTCTGCTAATTCGAGGTGTGGGCAGTGCATGCTGCCTAAGCTCCCAGCAGTTCACTTCACTCAGGTTGCAGCCTTCAGTTTGGCTGCAGGCTGGAGAACGTGAGCTGTGGGATGAGCAGGTGCAGAGAGAGGAGGATGCGCCAATGGCAAAGAGCAACTGGGTGATTTGGCTAAACAATGGTGCAGTCAAGACTCTGAAAGCCAAAAGCCAGCAAGGAGCCATCTCCCGGAGGAACAGTCTCAGTGAGGGACTGCTCATCTCGGGTCTGGCCTCCACCTACATTTCTCACCTCTTGCTTTTACAGGCCAGAGGGGCCACTGGAAATTCTCCTGGCCTTAGACTATGCCATTTAGTGACCAGGGACTAAAGGGTCTAGTTTCTTGGTAGTCTTCATAGTGAGAGGACAACAGTAGTGCTGGTGAAGTTGTGTGTTCTCCTTAGGAAGCTTACAAAATACTGGATCTCACATAAAATTACCTTCTGCTGTAGGAAGTGTAATTTTCTCTCTTCCAACCTGAGTTTACGGTAGACAAAACACAGTCTTTTTACAGCCAACTTGGGGCAAGTGTGAAGTTGCACATGGCCAAAGAACAAGGACCCGCACTCTGCCCTTCCACACCTTGTGTAGACTTGAGAGTCCTCTTGCCTGCTCCATGCTGTCTACTTCTTCCCAGCAGTCATAGCCAGGGCAGCTTAGAACATCTGAGTTGATAAACCTTATTGTGCTCTCAGGTATATGAGAGAAGGTGACTAAGCCAGGCGACCTCTAAGCATCTGCACCAGGGGCATCGTCAGTGGGGCTTTGCTGTCATCTGTGTGGTTTCCTTGCATAACTGCAAGGACAATGGAGTAATGTGTTTCGAATCTGTTCTTCTTTAATCTTTTTGTTTCTTATTAATAAGCTTCCATATTAACCTCTAGATACCTAATCATGTGCTCATGTGTCTTATGTGCATGTCCAAACCAATAAAACTGTGCACGGTGTGGATTCTTCCCTATAACTTCCTAACCAGCTTGCTTTCTTTGCCATTTGGTTCAATTGAACCTTTTTTGTGGAATCACAGTAACAGAGCTTAGCCCATTAGCCCATTGAGTTGTTTACAACATTTGCAGTTCTGATTATAATTGGGTTGCTAACAAATGATCAGTTCCTTATTCCAATTAGAAGACCCTGGAGATTTGAAGATCAATGCATATAGAGCTCAAATTATAGATACTCAAAAAAATCTTTAAATTAAACTATCCAATGACTGTCATTTTAGATACATTTTCCTACACCAGAATTGAGCAAAAAAAAAAAAAGGTTTTTTGGGAATACATCTATAGGGTAATTTTTGAAGGATTATAAAGGCAGAGAGGGAAAGTAGGTCCTGACTGTCATTTTAGATACATTTTCCTACACCAGAATTGAGCAAAAAAAAAAAAATGGTTTTTGGGGAATACATCTATAGGGTAATTTTTGAAGGATTATAAAGGCAGAGAGGGAAAGTAGGTCCTTTTCTCCCATCTTAAGTACCACCAGTGACAACCATTGTGTTCCATTTTAAAGAACTTTAAGAAAATTCTAAAACAAGGAAATAAAATGGGGGAAATGAACTATTCATTCTAATTCAGAATAGTACTTTGACTTCAATAAATGCAAAGTTCATCATCATCATCATCTTTCACATTTTAAGCAAGTGATCTGCCCAGCAGAGAAATTCAGAATCTTAAAATATGTGGTCATTCTTAGTGATGTACTGGCGAAATGGCTGTGATCAAATCTCTACACCCAGGGGCCAGATGCCCACTATAGGCAGCTGGCTCAGTGTTGCCTATGCAGAGTATAAAACGGAGAAGATAGGGCAGGAGTTTGGCTAATGCCCCTTAACTTGAGAGCAGTCCTCTTTAGAGTCACACAATGCCTTTCTCCAACATTTAAGGCCAAACTGAACGCTTTTCCTATTACAGAACAAAGTAGTTATTTCTAAATCTGTGACAGAGACACAATTCTATGAGTTTCTTTTGTCACAGGAAGCACCCTGGAAACCCTACAGGTGTGTGCAGCCCAGAGCAAGCCCAGGAAGTGCACTGGCCTTTGTCCTGTGTTGATTTGCCACTTTCTCCCCTGTGGTGAGCTAGCCAGCTGCTCCTGCTACCATGGGAAAGGCACAGCTTCCGGGAGAACAGGAAGTGGAGAGCGAGCTAGTGACCCTTTTCATAAATGCAAGGAAACTGGGCTGTGGGAGCAGAGCCACCTCCACTCAAATGCACATTAGAGAAAGAAAAACTGGATGTTCAACTTGTTATTATTGTGCCTTGAAAACGATTAAATCCGCCCAGCATGGGACTAAAGATTTGATGCTACTGAGAAGTTATACAGTGAGAATCATAGCATTGAAAAACAAAACAAAAGCTTATGAACTTGCTTCTTTTTGCTAATTACTCTTTAGCTCTTTATTTACAAGGTATTATGTCCCCGACTTGAGAGAAATGGAAGAACTGAATGACAATCAGTGAAGAAGACCTGCACTGTGCCAGCTCAGGAAAGCAGATTGTTAAAATCTCATAAGCCAAAGCTAAACAAAACATTATTAAAGTAAAAATGATATGAGCTTACCAATTAAATAAATAGTGTTAAAAACAAGGGTAGCAAATGCTAAAAATTCACCACTTCCTTATCATTTTACTGTTTCTTATTTTTAGAGAGAGAGATTTTTGCTATAGGGCCTATGCACTCCCCAGAGAGACAGAGAGAAACAGAAAGCAAGAACTCACCCCCCCCTAGAAGGGATGGCCATGCCCCAAGCCCTTCTCCATTCTCCTTTTGGGATTTTGGGCACACACACATGCCTGGCATGAGTTTTAAGCCTCCAAGTCCAGGACTCAAGCTGCACTTGACTACATGAGAGTTGAGGGACATAACCATTACTCCATCTGCTGGCCCCCTACATTTTACTATTTCTATGTTCTTGAGATTATGTATGTATATTGTCTGACTCAATGCTGTTTAATAGTAACCCAGCCTGACAGCAAGAAATTGACCATGGAGAGAATGGTGACACCATGGAAACTGACAAAAATGACAAGGGCTTGGTTTATTATTTTGTTAATTATCTAGATACAGAACAATGATAGGGAAATGTTAATACAGATTATAAAATTATTTATAGGGACCAGCAGTTAGCGTAATGGCTATGTCACTGGATTCCCATGAAGTCAACCACGGTTCGAGCCCTAGACCTGGTGGCTTAAACTCACGCCGGACGCGTATGCGTGCGTGCCCAAGATCCCGAAAGGAGAATGGAGGAGAAGGGATTGCAGCGTGGCTATCCCCCCAGGGATGATTTCCTGCTTTCTGTCTCCCTCTCTCTCTCTGTCCATCTGGCAAGCGAACACACCCTATGGCAAAAACCTCTCCAAAAATAAAAAAATTTAAAAATAAAATTATTTATAGTATAATATAAGAACATGTCATATATATAGCTAATGAAGTGTAAATAGCACAAAAATGTACTTATTTAAAACGATTATTAATTGAGCAAAGCCATTCATATGATTAACAAGTAAAGTTTCGACATACAAAACACCTTCATGTTGTAAGTACACATATTTGTTAATAGTAGGGCTTGCTACAGATTAAAGAATTTGGCAAAAATAAATGAAAGCATCTGGTGAGAATCAATTTGGTCATATAGAATTAACCAAAAAGAGTATTGCATATTTTGTGATTACTTGAACATTTCTTGCTTTCCATCCTTCATATCAGTAAAATTTATATCCATTTATATGTTTTCCCCAGAGAGCTGATTACTAAACATTTACCAGTATGTTCCTGCAAAGGAGTAACAAATAGAAATGCCAAAAAGAAGTGAAATCATTTAGTTAAGAAAACTGAGGACCAATGCATTGTTAATTTTCCTAAATCAGTGCTCAGACCTTCGACTGACATGGGTAGTCATGCCTGGTGTCCATGCCTCCTTGAAGTTTTAATTTGCAGCCTGAAGTCAGGTTTGGCATTTCTTTCTGTCTTTTCTTTTGTTTGTCCTCCTTCCTTCTTTCCTCCCCTCCCTCCTTCCTTCCTTCCTTCCTTCCTTTCTTTTACATCAAGAGTTAGGAGAATGTTTTTCTTGACGGATGTAAACCTAATTCCTTCGCAGAAATAAAGCATAGTTATCTTAATTTTTCAAGAATGGTTCACAGTTTTTACTATATATCATTACTTGGTTTACCAGTTAAAAAGTAAATCAAAATTTTGAACAAAGCATTCTCTTACCAACAAGTGAAGTATTTTAGGGATGTTTATGCTACAGTGTGAATACAAGCATGGCCATCTCTGCTTTAAGCCCTTCTCTCAAGGCCATAAGGGACTTAAAGCTATTTTTCCCAAATTTTGGCTCTTTAGACTTCAGAGCAGTCTCTCACCAAAGAAAAGAGCAGAACCCGAAAGGAATTTGCTCTTAAAACCAGTGACTCCCCGTGCTCTTGCACCCCATGTCTATCCTCGACTCCATAAGTCAATCAACATTTCCTGGTACTTTCTAATAAGAGGCTTGAGCCCTGCCCAGTATCCCCATTATCACAGTGAGACAGATTCATCTGCAGTTGAGGCAGTCACAAAATAATGCTATCTCTTTTTCCCTGGAGTTCTATAAGTCACTTAGACGTTTTTCCAAAAGGCAGGAAATGGCTCTTCTTTATCAGCTGATTGGCATCTTTCTCTGCCTATGAGATCTTTAAGGTTTTATATCAAATCAGAACCATTTTATGTGACAGCCGGAAAGACCACCTGTGAAGTGATACTTATGATATAGTTCTTACAGGAGACAGAATCGTCTTTTGGATCAATAGACCCTTTTAACAATGGACACAGAAAAAGACTACAAGGAAGTGGGAAAAACAAGGGTAATAGCGTTTGGCAGACGCCGCGTGCTCTCTACGCAGAGACGCCATGTGAATCTCCAGGGGCTCGCAGCTGAGTGATAATGCCAGATGTGTGTTTTGCCATGAGTGTGTGTTCATATTTTGCCATTTATTCTCCCCTACAGTTTATTGCTGTGCATCCTTCCCTACTCATGCCAAGCGCTGATGGAAGAGCCTCTACTCGACCTCTGACCTTTCCCAGTGCCTCTGCTGTCCTGACTGATTCTCCTGTTGTTCTTCCACCTTTCGGGGATAAAAGGGCTCATTTGTTCTCCCACAATTTACTTTCTTTAGAATTTACATATAAATGAATACATAACAGAGATTGGTTTGGAGTTCCTATTTTCTTGTAGGAGATAAAGACTTTCATATGCAAATTCTAGATTGATAATATTGGCCTGTCTGATATATTTCTAGGAAGCACTCTGCCTTGTTTTAACACATTATTAATTCACATTTTTCTGACTAACTCTTCTGTTCCAGAATTTATTCTCCATTATTTTCTTTGAAACTAGATTGTGCCCATACATTGACTAGTGTCATCAGTTTGGATAAATGGTTTACCCAATCAAGCAAAGTGCCTCAGCACATGAGCTGTATATACAGTCTGTAGGAACTCATAGCTCCTGGTTATACCTATCCATTCAGGGATCTGTAGGACCCAACTTTTTTGTGTATTTTTAGGGTTATTTTTATTACCGTGTTCTCTGCCATTTCCATAGTTCACCAGAAGAAAAAAAGAGGGAAAAACTGGCTGCTTCTCCCTTCAGCTATTTATTATTCTTTCATCTGTTCACCAAACTTTTACAGCATGGCTTCTTGGTGCTGGCATCGTGCCAGCCCTGGGAGCTGCAGGAGTGAATAACAAACACGCAGTCTCTACCTTTGGATGCACTTATGTCTCTTCATGGGCGTGAAAAGAACTTGTTAAGGACTGAGGATTTGTACACATGGTAAAGGTCCCAGAGGGTGTGACAGCCATGTCTGGGTTGTGGTGTTGCCAGCTCATCTTAGTGCAAGATCCTTCTATGCTCTTGAGAAAACTGACCCAGTTACCTCATGGTCCCCAGGTAGACAGAAAAGGTAAAGATAATCATATATGAAGATTCACGGATTAGAAGAAAAGACAAATAGCTCTTGGTTGCTTTGATTGGCTTTCCTTATTCTGAAAAGATACACTTGAACTGGAGATGATGTCATATTTTTCTCTAAGAGAGTTTCCTAAATGTTATTGCTCAGCATAAGAAAAAGGATGAGTTAAATATTTATTTGTAAGATTGTTATCTATTTGATCACAATAAAAATGTGAGCCATGACGAATGTAGGAATTACCGCAGCTGATACTGGTATTAATAATAAAGAAATAGAAACTAGAGCTATATATATAACCAATTAAGTTCCATGTGCTGATGAAAATAAAAGTTACAGAAATTATTATTCACAGAGAAACATAGGAAGTTAGAAAGTGCTTTTTTTTTTTTTTTGCATTGAAATAAAGGACTTTTGTCTGATAAGTAGCAGCCATCTGACCTCAAATCATTAAGTGGGGTAAGTCCAAACAAGAAAAGGTAATGTTTACCTGAATGTTGGGGAAGGCATCCGGATTTATTACCCAGATATTAAAGATTGTGGAAGATTGTATGTAATTACAGTAATAAGTGTTTGTGTAAGAAGCAGCTATTATGCTAAAGAAAGATGGCAGCTGAAAATCTCAAGGCAAAACACTGAGAAAACAGGGGAATGTGATGCTGCTTGTAGAATTATTGGCTAGAGAGGTAGAAAATATGATGCAGAAATATATTAAACTCATTGGAAAATAGAGAACAGAGGTGTGTTGGTAAGAAATAAATTCAGTAGAGCCAGATCATTTACAAGATGGAATGCCATCCCCAATTTACTTGATCATGAAGTTGACCAAAGATGTGTATGGCCCATCTTTGGCAATACCATAACTATCTTTATGACAGGAATCAAGAAGTCCTGATACACAGTTGGGTAAGACTCAGAGCAATTTAATGAACAAGTTTGAGAGATGTCCATATGTACATGTATTAGGTAGCATTAGAATCTTTTAGGAATCAGACAAATTAATTAGGTGAATTTTTTTCCCCAATTACTTGCATTTCAGAAAGGTTCTCATGTCTGACTCAGCTCAGGATTCATCCTGATGGATCATTTATTTTCTTTACAAGCCAAAAGGTGAATGGCTTGTAATCTTTGCTCCATAATGTTGCACATGTTGTTCACAAAACATGGTAGTTCACCTTTCCTCACTTGGGACACATAAATCAAGCAGAACTGAGGACTGGCCTGTGCCCATGCATGTTTGGAGATAAAAGAGTCAAATCCCTCAGGAACACCAGTTCTAGGGAAAAGCCTAAAGCAAAAGAAAATTAGCTGGCTAGCTGGTGGTATGGGGGTTAAGGCAGCTGGATCCCACATGGGATGACTGTGCAGTTGAAGTTCTAGACCCAGCAGCTTGGTGCATATGAGAGTGTGCCCAAAATCTCAAGAGGAGCATGGACTGTAAGAGATTGCTGTGTAGCCACTATCCCACCCCGAGGTGGGGTGCTTTCTCACTTTCCCTGTCTCACTGTCTATCTCTCAGAAAGCACATGTGTACTCTAGTGGAAAAAAAGAAAAAGAAAATTAACTATGTGTTCTTTTTCAACTGTAGTTGGCTTAAATACTTACGTGTCCACCATAGAGGTCTTGTCAGCCGTGGGCAGTGGAATCACCTATAATTTCTAAACTGTAGTCCAGTCATATGTGGGGGCTTCAGAAAGTACATGGAAAATTCATAGCCAAAAAGATCACCAGTTCCTTTGACCTTTTCTTAGGAGGATTCCAAAACTACTTAGTTGTAAAATTAATGCTCTCAGCTCTATAGATGGCACAATTTAGAAAAATCTTAAAACGGTTGAGTCACTGGTATTTAATTTTAGCTCCCATTAAATTCAGTCACACATTGCATCTGTGTTTGTGATGCTTATCAACTGCTAATTTTCAGTTTTCATGTTAATTTGGATCCATAATATGATACAGTTTGTTGACAACTTTCATAGCGTATGTAATCTGATTCAAAACATTCCCACATGCAAACCAACATTTCCCAAAACAAAACACACTTCCCGCCATAGGGATAGGATTATGTATTCCAAAAATGGTGAGAGGAAATGAGGATCTTCTGATAAAATATTCATGATTTCTTGAATCACCGTGACCAGTTACAAACTGTCCAGATCCAGGAATTAATCCACATAAAAAGGGACTTTGAAAATTCATGGGAAAATGGAAATAAATCATCAGTTTATTTTGGCACAGAAATTTTGGAAATCAGTACATAAGTTTTTTCTGGCTACGCATTTTCCATGAGCTTTTTGAAGGCCCCACATACAGAGTATTTGCGTGCTGTCTGCACTCTGAATTGTGTGCGTGCGTGCGTGTGTGTGTGTGTGTGTGTGTGAACTGTTTCCCCATTCATACCCAAGGAATGTGGAGCAAGAGAAAAACTCAGAATAGTTTTGCGCCCTGTTAGTCACCATGGTAAAACAACAACGAGCAAACCTCAAACACTTTGATGAAGATGGAGGTCTGTGTATTAAATGAAATGAAGCTCAAGGGCGATCTGTGTATTTGTGGTCCTATATTTTATTTTGTCACCAATAGCAACACATTGCTGGTAACCCTTCTACTGAGTAACTCTCTTCACTGGAAGTTGTGCGGTTTAAATTTATCACTTTTTTGTTTATTCTACCCTTAAGTGCTTTGTAACCCTTCTTTTTCCTTCCTAAGAAAACAACTTATTTTTACTCTGAATTAAACTGCATAAAAGTCAGAAGGCTGCATCTGCCTATATTCTTCAGTAAAGGAAAAATAAAAGAAAAAGAAGAAACTCCAAAGAGATTTGAGCTATTGTGGATTATGTGGATGTGAGCTATTGTGATGATGTGGATGGATATATGTATGTGTGTGTGTATGTGTGTATACATATACATATATATGTGTGTGTATATACATACATATACATATATACATACATGTGCGTATATATATATACGTGTGTGTGTGTGTGTATATATATACACGCATACACACTAAGGTTTTGAGACAGAAAAAGATGGAGAGAGGGAAAGTGAAAAATCGTCCCCATGGGAGATGGCCATGCCACAATCCCTTCTCCTCCATTTTCCTCTTGAGATTTTGAGCACATACGTACACGTACCTGGTGTAATTTTCAAGGCACCAGGTCCAAGCCTTGAACCAGGGTTGGCTGTGTGGGAGTCCAGCACCTCAACCACCACACCACCTGCTAGCTCCAGATGTATTGTTTCCAGGCTGACAAATCTGACATAGGACTTAAGGGAAGAAAGCAAGGGGGAAATAACCGGTGTATGTAACTGATTCCCAATGGAACAGCTGGTATACCAAACTTTCTCCTTTGGCATGGAAGCAGTGAAGGGCTAGGGAAGATAATATCCTTCTGTTTTGTATGACTAGAAAGTGGTAATGAGGAATATAAAGACAGCTGGAATTTCACCAATTTTAAAGGATGAAAATGAATGGCAGAGTACCATATCTGGTCCACAGATGTGCCCTTTGCTTGGTAAAGTTGCCAGTGCTTAACGTCAGATTTGACTTGAAATTCTGCCTCCTCCTGATGTGTGTAGAGAGTCTTTCCAGGGCTCACATTCCCTCAAGGAAGCCCAGAGTGTAGCAGGGCAGCTCGTGTTCCCTGAGCACAGACTAGAAGCTCCCCCAGCACCACAGACCTCACCAATCCCCACGGCCCTGACACTGAGGCTGAAAATCCATTACTCTTGAGCTCTTGTTCCTCCAGTAAGATAATTCAGAGAATTTAGTTAGAAGTGGACAGAAGTAGAAAGATAAGTACAAACCTGTAGAGCTGTAGTTTCAGCAAGGGAAGTATAGCTCTTGGTTCAAGTAAGGGATACTTAAACTTCCAGCCTGCTTCTCTCTGTGACATTTTCTGCCTGATCTCTGTAGCACTGGATTGGCAACTTCTCTCTGTATGCTTTCCTCCTCCCACCAGCCTTCTCCAACACAAACAAACCCCAAATCTGCACCCACAATGTCATGACTACAGGACTGGCATGGGTGTGCCCAGGGTAGCTTCCCTTCTGCGCAGCTGGCCCCTGTACCGGGTGAGTCAGGACAGCATGGTCAGGCTGGGAATCCCTGTTAGTAAACCTAGGCTGTCACTCTCTGGACAAATGGCCTACATTTGAGGTCTTTGAGCTCAATGACAGAAAAATCATGAGTGAAAACTGAGTTAATTAAGCTTGATGAATGCAAAATAATAGTAAATAATTGTGGTTTTAATTTTAAAATCTTTATTTTAATGTCAAAGAGTACATATGCTTGAGAGGAAGAGGAAGAGAGAGAGAGAGAGAGAGAGAGAGAGAACCAGTCAATGAGGCCAGATCATGCTGCAATTGTATTTCTTCCTTCCTGTAAGAATCCTGCATATACAGGTATATACTCAAGTGTGCACATGCACCCAGCATGGTTTTCAAGCTGTCAAGGGGCCAGGATCTGAATCAACATCAGCCATGTGGGATTGGTCTCCCATCAAACAGCACTTGACTGTTAGGCTAAGGACCAGCCCAAATAGTAATTTCATTAATTCATTCATTCATTCATTTGCTAGAAGGCACATGGCTCATTGAAGAGAGACAGAGAAAGTGAGAAAGCACCTCCTCCCATGGGGGATGGTCACCACAATTCTTTCTCCATTACTCCTTTGGGGAGTTGGGGAATGCACTCTCAAGCACCTGGCATGTCTTTCAAGCCACTGGGTCAGGAACTTGAGCCATGCAGTCAGCCATGTGGGATCCAGCTGCTTTAACCACCATGCGACCAGCTGGCCCATAAATGGCTTTAAATTGAGAATTTTAGTCTCTGTTCGTAGAATTATAATTCTACACATAATATCACAGGTTAAAGAATGGAAGAACATTGATGGGAATCAGGTTTTATATATATTTTTTTGTCATTGATCTTTTACAATAGTCTACTTGGCACACCAAAAAACTGTATACAAAAAACAAGTATATAGTTTGATAAATTTTGAGATTTGTGCACATCTGGGAAACCATCATCCACAGTCAAGACAGTAAACATATCTAATACCCTCAAAAGGTCCCCTGTGTGTCTCCTGTGATGGTTTAGAATCTGCATGTATATGTGTATGGATGTGTGTCCATGTACACACATAAACATGATACACGTAACAATGCATATTAACTTGTAACGGTACTGTAATTAACATTGATGGGGAAAATTAGCAAAATAGAGTTTTTAATAGCAAATTCTGAATTAATTGAAAAATAATACTCCACTGTATGTCATTGGGAAATTGTTTAAATGTAGAACATTGTGTTAAAATTGATAACCCTAACGATAAAGCCATGGGTTGATTTGAGAAGAAGAGAAACCAGACCCAGATCTTTAGAAGTAGAGCAGAAATCTGAATGCATTCCTTGTGAAATGTAAATGCAGATACCTGGGCACATACCAGACCCATTGAGCTATTTCTCCCTGTCTAGGTTTTCAAATGGAAACAAAAGATTCTTCTCAACAAGTTGTTATCAGCTGATCATATTCTCTGCTGAAGAGGCACCAGTATTTTCATTTCATCACATTTCTAAAACTAACCCAAAGGTCAGCCTACCTCCCAGCTCTTGCTAGGAGCCCAGCTGCCGGTCCAGGTAGTAAGCAGGGGCCGGCACCAGGACAGCAACCGTCCCAGCGCCCTGCGGTGGGCCAGTCACCCTCACCCTAACCCCTCTCCACCAGGTTACAAGCAGCGGAGGGGGACAGCCTCAGGAGATGGAGTTTCTTGGGTAACAAGTGGCTCTAGCCACATATTTGAGCCACCAGGGGGAGCCCTGATTATCCTAGTGATTGACAAAGGTGGAGAGAATGAAAACAAAGACACAAAAAATAACCTTCTGGCTTTGTGTTTATGCCTGTGTTCCTTTGCAGCCAACCGTACAAAAAGCAGCGACTGAGATGTCACAGGGTTGAGCCCTCTCTGTGCACAAATACAGGAGGGGGAGGACTTGTCCAAGATCACACAGCCAAGTGCAGTTTATGCTTGATGGCACAGGCATGCACATGTGCGTGCACATGCAATGTCTGTGTACATGTGTGCATGAACACACATGAATATACATGTCACAAAGTGTGTGGACATACTCACATACCCTTAATATGTGCACACATGCATACATGCATGTGTGTTCACATGTAAGTGTGCCTATAGGTATTTGTACATGTATGTGACTGTGTACTCACCTGTATGTATAGTACACATGTACGTGCATGGCTCGTGAGCATATGCACGTGTACTCACAGTGTGTGTCTGTGTACATGTGTGTGTGTGCGTGTGTAAAGGTCTGAGGTCAGCTCAGCGCGTGTTGATATTAGCTTGCTCAGCGGCCAGTTCAGCCCCCACTCACTCACATCCTTCAACCTGGTGTCTGGCTCGTTAGAAGACCACAGGTCTATGAACCTGCCTGTTTAGCCATCTCAGAAATCACTGTAGGGCCCATACTATGGTGCCTTATTTACCACTGAGCAGGCATTTAAAAATGGAGAAGAACATGGTCAGTTAATTGTTAAAATGGATCATCTTCCACATCTAGTCAGGCCAAAATCTGATACCTCAGAAGCTCCAGCTTCATCTTCTGTGTTTGTCCTTGCACGTCCACCACATCTATCCGGCTGTTTACTGGCCAGGAAGCCCCTTGCTGCAGAGGGGGTCAATTTCTGTTGTGGAGCTGACTGGGGGGATTTAGGGATGACTTTGCCGTGGAGGGCAGAGGCCTAGGCTTTACGGGTTGTTCCTGCAGGCCACAGAAGAGCACGTGGCCGTGACAGCTAAGACCACCCCTCCCTGCACTTTTATGATGGCGCTGGTCTTTACCACAGCCATGAGGTCAGCACCGTTGTTATCATCCTCATTTTCCACAGAAGAAAACCCCAGAACAGAGACGATAAGAAACTGGTCTGTGGCCAAAGACAGGTTAATACTTAAGCCAGGACTGAACTTTGCCAGTCTGGTCTGAGACTCGCCACCTCCTCCCTCTCCCTGTCCTGCCCGACACGTCTGGAGGTGCTGCCAAGTCCCACCCAACCCTACTCTGACCTCCCTGTGTCTGTAGAGTGAGGGGACAGCAGGCCGTCTGTCCTGCTGACTGAGCTGTGTGCGGTGGTCTGTCCTGCTGGAAGCACGAGCCAGCGCTGGCAGCTGAAATGTGGGTTAAACTGCAGACATGCTAGAAAGAGGGGCTTGGCCCCAGAAAAAGGGAGACCAGAGAGCCCCACTGACAGACCTGGGTAGTTAGAACATGTTGGACCCCTGCGCTGTACCAGATCTTCAAGGTACTTTTTTTTTTTTTTTGCCAGCCACACAGTGCTCCGGCATGATCGCTCTCTAAAGCGAACACACAGGATGCCACAGAATGCTGCAGGGTACAGGTGTTCATTCGCCACAGGCCAGCAGCTAGACAGGGAGGCCCGGTGCTGCAGGCTGGCTTCTCCAGAGGCCTCTCTGCTCAGCTGCAGATGGTGTCTTCTCCCTGCATCCTCCTGTGTCCGATCTCTTGTTTTAAGGACACTGGTCATACTGGAGTAGGCCTACATCTCCATGACCTAGTCTTACCCAAACAGAGTCCTGTTCTGAAGTACAGGAGGTTTGGGCTTCAACACAAGAATTTGGGGGAACCTAATTAAGCCTGTAACAACTGGCTTGTATTATCCATGGCTAGCTGGAGAGATGACAGAGGCTGGGAAGCTGATGTCTCAGAGCGGAAGCACAAAGGTGCACCCAGACACTACCCCCCACCCCCGGGCTCTGGTCCTCACCAGCCAGCTCTGCTGATTGTGCCCAAAGCTGGCCATGGCCCAAGATGTCCCAACAGTGCTTGCAGGCCACCTCTCCTGGGTGTGTCCTATCATTGCTTTGACTTCGAGTGCCACCCTCATCCCCATAGTCTATAGAGTGGCCACTGCTATGGTAAGCCTCCTTATTCCTCAAAATTGCCACCGGGGCAGGGCAATGCTGAGAATCCTTATGATATCTAGGATTGTACTCCCAGTATAGACGCACGAGGGTTGCAGTTGTCTACACTGTCCCAAAAGCAAGTGTTTCTGTTTCTTGTCCCCCTCTCAAACCCCCTCGCAGCTTCCAGCCTGTCCTTAGATATTTTAAGCATCTGAGAAATACAGGTGCACACTGATTCACACACACAGCCCGTCTGTGTCTTAGCGACCTCTGGAAAGTGGGCCTTTCACGACACTCACTCTAACTCCAGTGCCCTGTCCCTGCCCTCTGTGTGCGTTAGAGTGCCGCCATGCCGATGCTTCATCTGTACGATTTCTCAGTGCCCTCCAGAAATCATGGGGCACGTAGTCCTCTCTCCCGTGGTTCCACCCTAATGAATTCTATCTGTCTTAAAAGTTGCCGGTTGTCACTGCCTTCTCCCAACTAATAGGGCTTCTGAGGAAACCGAGCTCAGTATTAACCATTAACCACAGACTGTGTCGCAGACTCGCTGGGCACAAGGCCCAGGAGACTGCGCCCCAAGGCCTGGCAGCCTCTGTGTTTTCCGTAGACGTTTGCTCAACCCACGCAAAGCATCTTACATTGTTTGAATAAACCGCTGAATCAGCTAGTATTCTCTTTGTAATTGTGACTTCTTAAAAATAAAATGTACCATATTACCCATTTTTAAATGTACTTTGAGTCGTGTTCAGTCTACTTGCTTTGTCACTGTGAAACAGACCTTCAGGACTTGATCATCCTGCAGACCCAACAGGCCGAATCGTTAGACGACTCCCCCTGCCCCTCCCCCAGCCCCCAGAAACCACCCTTCTGCTGTTTCTAAGAGTCTGACCACCCCAGGGACCTGTATAAATGGAAATCATATAGTATTTACTTTTTGATGACCAGCTCATTTCACTTAGCTTAGTGTCCTCGAGATTCATCCACACTGGGGGAGATGAAGGCTGAAGAACATTATCACATGTGCACACACACACACACACACACACACACCACATTTTCTTTCTCCAGCAGTTTCTACCTTTTCTATCTCTTGATTATTGTGAATTAGTCTCTGCTTTTAGTTCTTTGGTAGGTACACCCAAAAGTGGAATTGCTGGTAAATCAGTTTCTATGCCTTTGCCTGGAAAGAAAGAAAGAGAGGGCGAGGGAGAGGGAGGGAGGGAGAGAGTTCAGATGAAGGCGGCAATAAGATCCTCTGCTCTCCCGATTCTTGATCAGGACCAGTTAAACCCATCAGCAAAGTTAACTGTATCTTCAGGAGCAATTCAGTGATTGAAAGCCAGAGCCTCCATGACCAACTGTCTTCATTATACTTAAGACTGCTTCAGAATTTGAAAGAACACACTCAGATTTAACTAGCATGTTGCTGAGAGCCAGTACTCTGTCTGAGACCTAGAAATGAAAAGAGAGATCACAGAAAGTAGATAATGTAAGGGGATCCAAAAGTTTCAAAAGGGTAAAGCCAGGGTTGACCCTATTGCTGTATTTGGGAGTTTCCAGTCAGGAGCAGGGTAGTGGGGGTAAGAACCCAATTGTAAGGAAATAAACAACCTCTGCCAATGTCATGACTTTCTTTAAGTCATGTTCCAGGGCCATAAAAAGTTTATCCTTCCTGACCTGGCCCCACCTAGTGGTTAAATGGAGCCAGATCCCACATAACTGACTGCTGTTCAAATCCAGCCTGGAGAACATGCTGAGCCCATGTGTGTGGCTGTCCAAAATCCCAACAGGATGGAGAAATGAAGGAGAGGGGATTATGATGTGACCACACCCACTGGAAGGTGCTTCCTTTCTGTGTGTGTGTGTGTGTGTGTGTGTGTGTGTGTGTGTGTGT